>NC_086156.1:31887343-32193001 GCF_035149785.1 Candoia aspera | reverse complement strand
TGAACACAGTTCTACTACTCCAAGTGGCCTTGTTACTGAGGTCCATAGTACCAATATTATATTTATTTCTTCACAAGTGGGACAGTAATTTTAAAATGTGATATCCTAAGCCCAATCATTTCTTCCTTTTTTTTTCTTTTTAGAATTTCATTCCTCTCGCTTTAATTGCATATAAAGACATGATTTCCTGAGAAAGGCTTTGGCATCCCATGTTTTCCTGAAACTCACTTGAGTGACTGATAGAGCAATGAATAGTAAGCCAGGTAATGCCAAGTTATTAACAATGCTGATGAGGCTGTCATGCACATCGTACAAAAGAGAAAACAAAAGAAAAATGCTGGCACCCTCGCTGCTGAAATATCAGTTTAGTTAAAGGTTTCATGACAAACCATTTGTCTTTTACCCCTTATACCATGGCCCTGCCAAAAATGTTCAGATGTCTGCCAAAATGAAAATGTGGCAGAAAATGTAGCGACTTTTATACATGTCATTTGCGGAGGGGGGATGTGCCTGTTACAGTAGATATGGGGTGTTTTTTCTGTGTTTTTAATAAATTCATAAGGGCTATTACTATAGTATTGGTAGTAGCAATTGAATTATTTTGCATCTTCAGTACAAGGAAAAGTGGTTAGTTGAATATAGTTCCTTGTTTTCCATAGTCAGCTATTTCTCCATGCTTAAGTAGCATTTAAGTTCTTTGTTTATTTCCACATTTTAGCCACTTTCTTCCATGCCCCCAGTTATGATATTTATTTAGAATATTTACTGTCACCGTCTTCAACCCCCTAGAAGCTCCTAAGGTGATTTAGAAAAGAATGCTTTGAAAACAGTACCAAGAAGGGCAGACCAGTAAAATAATGTGCATTTCTTCTGGTAATTGTTCCAATATTTTTATATCTCACATTCCAATATTAAGAGGTATTCAGGCAAGGCAGTACACAGAAGAAAAGATGAAATAAAATAGTCTTAAGATTTTGCTTAGAAGTCATTCTATGTGCCTCTAAAAGGAAGGCATATTGCCTTGATACTAGCAACTGGCATAATGCAAGTGGAAGTGTGGAGAGCCGTACCTCTTCCAAAGGTCATAGATGTCTACAAGCTGAAATCCTATAAACACAACTGTTGTTAAAGTACAGAAAGAAAAAGAATCATCACAAAAGATGAATAGAGAATTACTCGCACATTGTGACCATTCCAAAAAACCCAGTAGGCTAATAAACGTGTGCCATAGGTATTGGTTAAAATAGATAAAATAAAATCTGAGTTCCTGCTTACTCTGTTAGAAATAGTGTTTAATCTCCAAATGAATTCTAGTCTTTGTGGTTACTTTTGTTAAGGATAATCACCACTTGGCAAGCTCCCCGCAAAAACAGAAGTGCTAAGCTGAAAAGGCATTTTTTTCTGATCTTGACCCATTTCCTCTCTGATGGCAAGGAAAAGCTCTGAGAAAGGCAGCTCATAGAAGAGAAGGAAATCCTTAAAATATCTAATTCTCCACTCATTTAGACATTAAAATTGTAAATAGCACCTTGAATTGTTCTTGAAAAGACTGGAAAATAGCTGGTATGTTCCATTTAACATTGTTTTTCAACCTCAGTGACTTTAAGTGTGGACTTCAACTCCCAGAATTCCCCAGCCAGCTATGCCCATTCCCCATGCTGGCTGAGGAATTCTGGGAGTTGAAGTCCACACTTCTGGAAGTTGAAGTTGCTGAGGTAGAGAAACACTGATATAACTGGTCCCTGTCTACAATCTTCTCATCTTGAATCAGGTAAGTCAAAGTCATTTTGAAGTTCTATGTAGCACAATTGCAAGATATTACTAGAGCCAGATTATCTGCAGTTTTGTACATACTACAATCACAGTATTAAAGATCACTTTCTATTTTAAAAAAAAGTGTTTCAGGACAACTGCAGGTCAACATTTGCACCATGCATATTGGATATGCCCCTGAGATTCTTTGGAAAGGATAAACCTCTTACACAGGCTTGACACTTCATTGTCATGATTCTCTTTTTGGGTTTGAAAAATTTCAGGAGTCTGCTTGGGAAAACTTCCAGAGTAACTTTTTAAAGAAAGCTGACCAACACCCCCCCCCCCCAGTTTGTAGGTATGTTGACACACTAGAATCAGAGCTTATTATCATATAAATGGAGTGTATTTTTAAAAAAGTATTAGTTGATTTTTTACCCTCTCTGCAGTAACCAAAACAGATTATCTAGATTTGCCAGATGCTCAGCATTTAATGGCAGGTCTTTATTTTAACAGTTCACCTACTATACTCATGTGCAATTGAACATATCTCCCATCTACTGTTTGTGCCAACTCTGTCTCCAGCAATTATCCTGTTCTAGGACTGCACTGCTGTCACTTGCCAACACAGTAAAATTTGCAGGTGGTAGCTATAAAGCGCTGCTTCTTATGCATCTCTCTATAAGGCACCCTGTAGTGGTAACTGAATGTGATGGGCTCTAATATTGTTTGTAGTAAAGGCCATGGCAAAAGCATGGACAGAAGAAGGGCTGTTTCCATTTCCCCCTTGATCCAGATGACTGGCTGCTCATATTTCATTTATACTGCTTTGTGTATGGAATGGACAACAGTGCTGCCACATACAAATATTGATAGTTAAGCTACACATCCAATAGGATTAAGAAGTGGATTATTTAAAAAAAACAACTTTTCCCAACCTGGTGCTGTCCAGGTGTTAGACTACAATACCCAGAATTCCATGTTAACATCACTTGGCCCTAACTCAGAGGGAAAGTCACACGGGAGGGATTGATCAGACCCTTGGGATAATAGCCTAATACATGCTGCTTTGAAATTAAAAAAATTAAATGGTTGCAGTTATTTTTTTCTTGCTGGTAAAGAATGGGATTGTTCAGTTCATATACTGCCGGCACCCTGTCTTTGTAACTGTTTGTGAACAACTTTGGGGGACATTTCAGCCATCTTGTCTGAGAAGCAGCAGCAAATATGACCCCATTGCCCACCACCAAGCACATCATATCCAAGGTTGGTTGGGTTATTTTGGCACCAGGGAAATCTCACAGATACATCTCTGTTTCCAGCAGCATATTGGATAACTAACAATAATCTTGAGACTGGGTGTTGCAGAAATGTTTGCAATTTGAAAAAATAAATGGTGACTCTTAACATTTGCTCCCTGAAGCTGCTTTTTCACTGTAGCTACTGGTAATTAATTCAGCTGCACTAAACTGATCTGCAAGGGATGTGGTGGCACTGCGGGTTAAACCGCTGAGCTGCTGAGCTTGCCGATTGGAAGGTCGGCGGTTCGAATCCGCATGACGGGGTGAGCTCCAGTTGCTAGTCCCAGCTCCTGCCAACCTAGCAGTTGGAAAACATGCCAATGTGAGTAGATTAATAGGTACCGCTTCGGCAGGCAGGTAACGGCATTCCGTGTAGTCATGCTGGCCACATGACCACGGAAGTGTCTACGGACAACCGCCGGCTCTTCGGCTTTGAAACGGAGATGAGCACCACCCCCTAGAGTTGGACACAACTGGACTTAATGTCAAGGGAAACCTTTACCTTTACCTAAACTGATCTGCAGCTTCACAGAGAAACTTCTCTCTTCCCACATAATTCTAACCCTAGAAAAGTGCCATCTGTAATACAGGTTAACCCATATTTTATATCATACCCTAGACTGCTGATATATTGCTGCACACCCATTTCTTCACATATTCCTTTTTTCCTGTAATATAGTCCAGTCTTTCTCAAGCTGGTGCCCTCCAGATGGAATGAATTTCAATGCCCACAATATCACACCCAGTATGGCCTGAGTATACTCCAAAGACTAGCAAAATAAGATTTATATTAACTTCTGGCTTGCTGTTTGCCAAGGCCTGGCTAAAGCTCTATTGAACTAGCAACCCAGAACTCAAAAGTGCCAAGATGCTTATTGCTACCCCAAATGATTTTGCAACTCTCCCAAATTACCTTAACATTATAATATTTTTCTTCCAAAATATAACCAAATGAAAATACAGACATGTCATGAAACCTCCAGCAGTAGCATGAAAAACTAATTAGATTTTACACAAGGGTGCCACAATTGTGTGTCATGCTTTAGGGTGAGATAACTGAACTTTAGTGATCTTGTGAGATTTGGTAGGCGGAGGGGTGGCAATCATACAATGGAGCAAGCTTGGACATGGGGTCTGAAAAGGATGCTAATCGCACTAGGAGCCTAATTCAGAGTTTCTCAACCCTTTAAGATGTGTGGACCCATGCTGGCTGGGGAATTCTGGGAGTTGAAGTCCACATGTCTTAAAGTTGCCAGGGTTGAGAAACACTGGCTTAATGGCTAATCTGTTTTAGCCTCTGGTTAACCAGTCAGATAAACACAAATATTATATTGTAATAATAGCTATCACACAATGTATATAACGAGGTATGTGATCATTTTTGGGCAGCATTGCTCATGATTACTTTTTTGTTCATGATTACTTTTTTGTTCATTGTTCATGAATAGCTTTCTGCTATTCTAAACTTCCATTTTAAATCTTTAGTTCAGGTGGAATGTTTCCCCAATTAATAATGGTAAACACATAATGAACAGCAGTCTACTTTGTGATTGGAAAGAAAGATTTAATTTCTCAAGTTGCATTAAAGAAAGCAATGACACCCCAGTATACAATTTCAGGTATTTTAGAACCATTAAAATCTCTATGATTTAACTGGTTTAACCGGTTTATGGATTAGGCTACGTATCATAACTTTATTTGCCAAGGGTTTTTTTTTCCAAAGCACTTCAAGTAAAAAAAGCATTTATTTTTCATTTAATTGCCCCACACTGCAAATTCATATTTTTGTAAGAAAAGCAATATTACTGTCCCTCCCATTTATGGCATAGCTACTTTGGACAATGTATATACCATGTGTTGGGAGGGGAATGCTAATCTATGCTAAACCTAATATTTACCAAAATGTCCCCACCCATTAAAGACAATGTGCACAGTTTCCCTAGATACCCAGTTGAACTAACTAGATAACTAATTCAACTATGAAGTAGTTTCTCTCAAAAGAAATAACAGTAATATGAAATCAGGTAACTAAAAATTTATGGCCTTATCATGATAACCAAAACCTGCAGACCAAGAGGGCCAGCCTGGAGACTTTGCATACCTAATTTTACAATTATTTTAAATAATTTACCAGCAAATGATGTATACATGGTCAATAGATCTGAAAAAATAATGTGATAACATTAATCGTTTTAGCTTAGTGGTGTTTTCTAAATTCTGTCTTTACTGACGGGGAAAAAAGGGACATCCAACTCTTCTTCTTACCTTTAATGCAGGCTTCTCTAACAGGAGGCCTTCCAACATGTTGGAACTGCAGCCTCCAAGATTGTCAGGCAAGGTGGATAGGGATTCTAGGAATTATACAGTCAACCCACTGGAGTTGCTTAACCCAAATATTAGGACTGCATGCATACACACATTACCAAGTGTCCATTCTCCCTGATATTCTGCCAAAGCCCTTCCCACAACATTTTTCCATCAGAGCTGATGAAGATCATTTTCAAGGGTGATGACATTCTCAGTAATGGATCCCATTTACAGAATATTCTCAAAGAGTTCTGTGTGATGGGCAAAACATTATTTTTTTTCAATCTTAGGCATCCTCCAAACTCAGCAGGTGGCAGCATCTAATTGACACTGCCTGATCTTGAAAAAGTTTCTGTTACAAAAGGGGTATGCTCTTAAAAATGGGGATTTCTCTCTCTCTCTCTCTTCATCCTCTGTAACATTCTTTTATTATATCTATATGTATTGCTTTTCTGTATCAGCAGTTGGCAGCACCTGGCTGACTTTGGGCTCCAGTATCTCCCACAGCACATATGCATGCCATTTATAAAAGGGGATAAAAATTAAACAGGTTGATTGCTTCTAACAAATACTTTATGGCAGTTCTGAGTTGAAGATTGCTTTCCCCAGTACTTGAGGCATAGGACACATTCCATTTTTAAATGAGTGAACTTCTGTTCATACAAGAATACTTCTGCTTATTTCCCTTCCATCTGCATTCCCTTGCATGCCCTCAAATCTGCTATGGAAGGTTCTCCAATTTACTGGAGTAACTTAGAGAAGAATGTTGTGGGTCAGGAAGAGAGAAAAAAACCCTGTTCTGCTGGCTGATCCCATTCTATTGCTGGATAATTCAATTTCATGCTACCCATTTTGTCCATGGCAGAGGATTCCGTATGTTGCTCTGAAACAGACTTCAAAAAATGCACGGACAGGTACAAAACCTGTTTGAATGAGACTTCTTCTTTTTTCTCAAGCCGTGGGATATGTTACACTAACTGTAGATTTATTGCAATAAAGGGTAAAAAAGAAGGAATGAGAGATTCTCTTTTGTTATTTAAAAAAAACCCTCTTCTGAGAACTACAGGATTTGGCTTGTGGGAAACAATGTGTTGCAGCGCATCCTGGGGGGATAACACCTACTTGCCGTTTTCTCTTGGTGTACAAGAGAGGAATGGCACTGAATGCCACAAAAAGAAATACTCAATAGTCCCAAAGGCTTTTTCTTCTCACATTATACATGGGACAACTTATTAAACTGAAACACTTAATTAAAAGGAAAGAAAAAAATGTAGCGCCTGGAAAGATTTTGTAAAATCAGAGCCATCAATTTGTCCTTTATAACATGTCCTTTTAAAGAAGGCATTTACCCCTTTTCAAAATACAGCTACTCAAATATTCCTTATAGTCAAGCCACAGGTAGGTAATCTCAGCTCTGGAACAATTATTTTGCTGAATGTTAAATGTGGAGAGTAAAGGAAAAGCTAATGTTGATGCTAATCCCAATTTGTGCTGAAAAGTACAGGTAGTCCTTGACTTACGACCATTTGTTCAGCGATCGTTTGAAGTTACAGTGGTGCTGAAAAAGTGGACTTACAACTGGTCCCCAAAGTTACAGCTGTTGTAGTGCCCCCGTGGTCATGTGATCAAAATTCAGGTGCTTGGTAGCCTGCCCACACTTATGACTGGAGGGACGCTTCAACTATCCCCACCTGCCTATCTCCCTCCATTTCTGCCCTTTTGGCCACCTTGCACCTTGCCTTGCAAGGTGGCAACCAGCCCCAGAACCATGCAGCTCTGGGGCTGCTTGCCACACTGTGGCTCAGGGGCTTCTTGGCATTCCACATCTCTGGGGCCACTTGCCATCCTGCAAGGTAGGTGCAGGGAGGCCAAAAAGCTGAGATGGGGGGAGATAGATGGGGGTGAATTGGAAGTGGTCCCTTAACTTACCTTCAGGCTGGGCAGGACCAAGCCCGGAATGGATTGGGGTGGGTCCTCAGCTAACAACTGGTGGAATTCGCTTAACGATGTCAATGGGGAGTGCTGGGATTACCATCGCTAAGCGATGCGGTCATGTGATGTTTCACCTAATGACTGCATTGCTTGGCAACAGAAATTCTGGTCCCAATTGTGATTGTAAGTTGAGGACTACCTGTATTTTCATGATATCTGATGTTCCAAGACTGCTATGTTTTTCAGATGGAAAATGGCAGTGAAATATTAACTCTAATATACTAGTCATCAGTGCCATCCAGGTGGAGTCTAGAGAGGCGAGATGGCCAGCCCTGCTCCTTTTGTATGTGCATCAGTGTCACTGCTCATAAAAAAGGGGCAGGGCTGGCATTATGACTCTGCATCTGCCATCTTGCCTGTTTTCACCCCACTTAAACACTGCTGCTAGTCTTAATCCAATCATTATACCATGTGTGGCCTTAACACTATCTAATATCTATCACTCCAGCTACTCCATGTATACTGAATTACTTGTAATGGATACTATAACCATATAAGGAAATTCTTCCTAATTTTCCTTTTAAAATAAGGAAACAGTATAGTAAAATTACATAAAGCTACATAGCAGCTTTACATAAGCTACAAAGTCTTCTTTTATTAGTATTTTTTTCTCATTAATCAGATAGCAAAAACAAGACAATTTCTTTAAAAAAATATGAAGGTATACCAAAAAGGGAAGTATGCAAGATGGAAAACTTCCTTACATTGTGCTAAGAAAAGACATGACTGTATAACCATAACAATATAGACCTGTAAACAAGCTTCCAGTATGCCACTATTTAACAGTAAATGGAATGTCATGATTATAACAAATGCTTGGAATTTAGTGACTGAAGGTTCAAATAGAAGCATTTAGAATCTCGATAAGACTATGCTTAATACCTGACAATTAAGAGACATTCCTAATGTCTATATGTGCAAAATACCTGCTCTGCAGAGTTTACATAATTACTGATTTGAATCTAGTAGATTTACATAAAAATGTGAACTAAACAAATGCTGTTCCTCGTTCCTCTGTCTAAAACGTTTGGAAACTGACTCTGTCTATATTGTCCCATTTTCCTGCCCTCAGCTTTGGCTGTACTGAAACATCAGCCAGAAAGTCCATAACATTCTGCATTTGCTTTAGCAAAGCATCTTTTGAATATCACAGATAAAACTTTAAATAAATAAGGATAACAGTGCACTGTAGCCCTAAAGCCAGCCCTGGGGTGAAGATTATGTTTCCTTTTTGATTCTTGGAGACTGTTTGATAGAAGCACAAGAATACAGCCATTTAGTATGTATCTTTCAAAATTCATCAACATTTATCATAATGAATGAATCTGTTATATGCTTTCTTACATTGTTGAAATTATCACTGGCTTTAATACCTATTTGAAATAATTATTATATATCACTTCTCAGGTTGGTGATCTCTTCTTTAAAATGGCTTTTTCCTAGATCGTCTTAGAGGTGAAAGTAGATGTAAATTGTCCTGGTGTAAGGTGCTGTCTCAATATATTTAATGGGCACATCTTCTTGTTTCAAATATTTTCCTATCATCAAGATATTGCACCCATATTCCTCTATCCAGACCATGAAGTATAGCTCAATGAATAACTAACAGATGATTACATTTATGAGTGAAGACTTCTCATAGCAGACAGCTACTTCCTACAGGTGACAAGCAATTTTCTGCCAGGTCTTCACCTGACTAGTCATTCTGGGACATGATCACAAGGGTTGGAGACTGATGAAATTATCCTGTCCAACATCAAACACAAAGTGGTTGTAAATCAGTTGAGACCATGGCAGCAGGAGAACAACACATTCTTTATGTTTTACTGACAGCTCTTTCACCCAGTAACTACATTAAGAATCCTAACAATGTCATTAAGTGACTCTTTAAAGAGTTCTCTTGATTTCTCCATCACTATTTACTATAAGCATTAAGCTCTATTTTAACAATGAAAGTAAGACGGGGGAAGAGGCTACAGTGCCTGACTGAAATATGTGTCTTACACAATAAAACACGATATAAAGAAAGTTCATGAAGATCAGAGTTTGAAGTAATAATGCTACATAAAATGGCTTTTTAATATTGTTGAATGTTCCATACTGTGCAGTTACTATATTTATATCGCTCATCTCTCAAGGAGAAAAAAAGTTCACACTAGTCATTTAAAAATCTTATTATCTACATGAAGAGACCCATAAAAATTATTCCTAGAAACAAGGATAGAAATCTTGTAGTAGTAAGAGCTAAGGATCTTGTGGAACCTTATGGACTAAGTAAATAGTGCATAAAATTTCATTTGATAATTTGAATAGAACAGTACTGGAAAGTTTATATTTCCTAGCATTTTAAGATGTTTATATATTTTTAATACATTGTATTCAAAATATTGCAGGTAATTTTATTTCTACTGACTATGGATGATATATCACAGCAGATAGCAGCTTCTAGGCAATCTTGGCTGATTTCAGAAAAGCTAAACAGGTTCAGACTTAGTTAAAAACTGGATGGAAGACCAACAAGGAATACAAGGTTGTGGATGAGACTGGGAACTTAAAAAAATATTCTGGAAGGAAGCAGTGGCAATTTACTGTGTGTATTGTTGCCAAGAAGACAACAGAAATATCCACGTGATAACTAGGAGTTAAGCTTGACTTGTAGAGAACTTTATCATTATGGCTGATATGCTTTCAAATTATACAGCTTTTTTCTTCTGGGAAACATTAAACTTCCTCCAATAGCACTCCTCATAATCATCATAATTTGCAATCATCATAATCATGAAAAATAATAAAATATTTTTATTATAATACTTTGTAGTATGTGGAAGCTTACAGAGTAACAAAAACACAAAAATAGGTTATTTATTTGGCATTTAAAACTGTTATATAAAGTATGTTTGTATATATTTATTTATGACATTTAAATCTTGCTTATCTAGATCTTGGCATCTCACAGCAAGTAACAAAGACTTCAATAATTTGTTTTATTTTAAGTTTAAATTTTAAATAATTTGGGTAATTAAGGGTCCAGTTTTTTAGAACAAGGTAACTAAGTATCAAAATACATGAGAATATTTTCTGATTATTCCCTTCATCTAAACATATTTATTGAACCACATCCACATCCACCTCACATAACTAGGGAACTCTTACCAAATGTGATCAGACACAAGAGGGAATAAATTCTGAAGTCAGTAACTTCATAACTTTTAAGTCCAGCTTCTATATTAAACAGTACAAATGCAGACAATAATTCATTGATATAGTATTTGTGCTATGATTAAACCATATTATCTATGATTGATGGCACTCTTGGACTGGACCATCACCATTCATCCTATCAAACTGAAAATTATATGTGTTTGCTCACCTTACAGATTGATAGATGTGTATTTGCTGATAGATTGGTAATGCTATAAAAATCACAAATTAGTTAATTAGTTCCATTATACGATAAGTTGAATTTAATTTCATAATGAAAATATTGAGATATTATGGAATTATATTTCAATTTTTCTTCTACAAATTATAGCAAAATCATAGAATTGGAAGGTCCCACTTAGGCCACTGAGTTCAAACCTTTTTGGCAGGCAACCAAGGTGGAATCCCATAGCACACATTCAGAAATTGATTACTTCTTCCTTTCAGCTGAAACCATCATTAATTGCTAATAGTGACTTGACCTTTTTGAACTGGCACATATATAATGCACATTATCTTGTCCCTGAGCAATCAGCTAACTCTGGAATTATATCATCTATCTGTTTCACCAAGATAGATGGAAGTGCTACCTGTTGCTTCATTTTTGGAAGATTTCTCTGAGATAACTAGAAAAACTCTTACATGGGAACAATTGACAAGATTATTTTGTGGACAGCTTCCTGGTGATCTGACAAGTATCAGTCATCACTATTTATGCTGTTTGGGATGGTTGGGTGTTGTAGTTCAGCGGCATCAGGAGTGATATAAATTGCCACCTCTGTCCTAAGAAATATGCTGTCTCCTTAATCGCACATTCTAGCTCCCAAACTTGCAAGAACAAGTGTACAAAAATATTCACAATATATTGTCAGCCAAGTTATCATTAAAAAAACAACAAGTGATCTCTCTGAATGCTGCTTCAGAATCATAATTTAAACCAAGAAGATGTTTCACCTTACCAAATCTGAGAACTGAGCCAAAGATCCTATGCTTAACTTAAAATGTCATATTCACATAAATCTTGTAAAAATATTATTTCTTCCAGAGTTCTGTAAGTTCATATTGCACACATAATCAGATTAATGTAGCTAAATACCTTTTAATGAAAATGCCACTGTTTTGAGATACCTAGTGCTTTATCATTCATCTTTTAACCTTAGGCCTGTTTTAATCCACAAACATGGCCCACAAACAAAGAGAGGAAATCTCTTTTAATGATAGCCATTTTAAAGTAAATTGAACAATCCTTGTATGTAACCAAGAAATACATTCTCTGGCACTTTACTGATGGCTATTTTTGTGACTCTCTGCAGTGTTCCCTTTGTGCCTGCTCTTTAATTACCCTGCACTTTGTTCCAGGAAGGTATGTAGTGGCTGACTGCCAGCATTAAGATTCTTCTTGTCACTACCATGTCTAACAGCATGTACAGAATGATATCCCAATTAGATCCTTATGCATTAGAAACCTGATACAGCAGCTGAATTTGCTCTAAAATGAATCAGTAGGAGCTACAGTAGATTAGATTCCCCACAGTTTTAGATATTATATAAAGCACTGCTTGAGTGCCCTGTGATTTTTTTATTCTTCTATAATGTTCAAAAGAGAATTTTCATGTGATAGGATGGGAAGGGGTGAGGTTGATTGAGGCTGGGCACATAAACCATATGGATATCATTCTAATGATGCGAAACCCCAGGACAAATCCAGCTAGATTTGGGATAAGAGTCTTTCGAATTATATCCCAAACTTCTTTTGTACTGAAAGATGAAGTGCACTTAACTGTTATACAGAGAACATTTTCATGGAGATGACATTGCTTGATCTCCCTGAAAGGAGGACATAATTGACAAATAGCAGTGAGTTGTCACTGGTCTTGGGTTATGAGCAGGCCATGGCAAAGTTTAAGAAAAAGATTCTGAACATGAAATCCCAAATTAAATTTAGGAAAATGTTTACAAGGGATGAGCTAGGAAACCAGAACTATTTTAAACCTAGTTACCACAAGTAACTTATGGTTCATAAGTACTGCAGGGGCTTTCGAGCTAATGTGGAAAGCCCCCCACTACTGATAACTTATCATCAATAATTCATGATGGCAATTCAGAAAGAGCCCTTCAGAGAAAAAATCTCGCTTTCCAAAGTGGGTATGTTAGATTGATTATATGGTGTCTATTGAGACTCCCATAATATTCTCCTTAGCACCTCTTTTGAGGTAATTTCTAAGGCATCATCTTTTTTCATACAAAGACCCAAGAACCTTATTGTAGCCAAATCTATATTATTGCCTGCAGGATTTATATACTATTAACTTCCAACTAAGCTACAGTGGAACATCACATTAGGCTGATCTAATGTAAGATGGTAGTAGGTTCCACATAACCTGGTTGGCAGTTCATTTTACCATTATCTATTCCCACCTATATATTGATGTTTTGTTACTGCTGTATTTTATTTTACTACTTTATTATTTTACTATTAGTCAGTGACTGCAGTAAAGAATATTTGGATTTGGTTTCTTAGGTATGCAGGAACAAAGACCTTCTGGACTCAGAGGCCACTGGTGTTTGTCCAAATCAAGAGGAAGGCCGAGGTCAGGGCTGCATAGGATATATTCTTACTAAACTACTGCTGATATTGGAAAGCTTGGAAGAGAACTTATTGGCTGAGAATTTCTAGAACATGCATCTGTTATCTTCAGCATTTTCAAGACACATACGTGAGTGACAAAAAATTGTATTAGAGGTATCTCTTCCCCTCCCTGCTTGGGAAATAAAGGGTACTGAATATTTAATGGTATTCTATATGTGAATTATGTATTCATATGTTAGCAAACAGCTAAAAAACCTCCCTCTTCTTCTTTTCCTCCTCCTCCTCCTTTTTCTCTCCCCTTTCCCCTTCTGCTTTTTCCATAATTATAACAGGATGGCATCAAGCATTGATCATGGGAACACAGTATTGCATTCCAAACTATAAATATTTATACAATTTTTTTTGCAGGACTGTTAAATGGTAACCCCTCCTTTAATTTCCCCTTTGTTTACAGTTTCCATGGAAAATGTATACTTTGTGAGCTTTCTTGTATTTTTGAATCCCCATCTCCACTTTATGGAATCAAATATGAATTTTGTATCTGACATCTGTGGACTGTAAATGTTATTGCTAATTGAAACTTAGGTAGGACCAAAAGACCCTTCTGATTTCCAAGTTCAACTGCTTCCTTCTGGGCTGATTGGCTAGTTTGTCCTTCCTGCCAGTTTTCTTCACATAATCTGGATATGGTAATCTGATGTAATGGGCTGTGAGGATGACTTTGGCAGACAGGAGGAAGAGCCACAGCCCATACTGATAAGAGAAATCTGAATCCAAAGGGGGAGTGGGGAGAAAGCATCTCAGAAAGGACCCTCCCAAGTTCTCTGGAAAGTAAAGGCAACGGAGGAGAGAAGTGCTTTCAGACTTGCAGGATTTTGTTACTGTAACCTTACAGTACGTAGTATTAGTACTCATGGTTTTAGTTTCCTGTTTGGACTACCTCAAAGGCCTGACAGAATGTTAATCTCAGCTTCCCTAATTCTACTTCAATCCTCTTAAACAGTAACTGCACTGAGATATCAGTTTTCATTATTCAGTGGAATTTAGTTTCATGCACTGAGACTGGTAACAAAACATATAAGGAATTCTAGTTCATATTCACCATTTATCTCCTCCTTTCACTACAGACATTTGTCTTCAAACCACAATCCATCCATCAAGCACCATGCCTCTGTTTACCAGTTGATCAAGAATAGAGAATTTCATGTCCTCATTGCCAATTTTTCAGAAGCGTATGAGTGGCCACCATGACTAATGGGATCCTGGATAAGTTAGGCTAGCAGGCTTCTCTTATCAGTTAATAGGTAATTATTTTTAATTTGATTATATCAATCCTTGAATGCAAAATGTCATACCTAAATGATGGAACATATTCAAGTATCGGTAGAGAAAAATACTGTCATTTAATTACCATTATCCAATATGGTGCATTTCATTTGGTTTGGGAATCTGATGGAATTTGTTATGGTCTATTAGATGTTGCATATAACGTAATGTAACATAATATGTATTAATATTGCATATAATACAACATCACATAGTTTATGTGGAGCTATGTTATATTGAGTAGGACACTTATGGTCTCAATCAGAGATGGGAGAGCCCAAAATCAGGCTTTAGGACATCTACCATAAAGATGCTGCCACTTTACTTTCTATAATTCTGTGTATTTGGATTTTGTAAGCTGCCTAGAGTCAGCTGGAGTGGGTGACCGTAACAAGTTGAAAGGAGCAGGAGCTGGAGGAGGAGGAGGAGGAGGAGGAGGAGGAAGAGGAGGTAGGCTGTATACTCATGTATGGACAGATATGCTTCCAACACCTAATTCCATTAAAAAAAGACATTTCCTTTATTAAAATAATCAAAACAATATAATCACTAAACTTCTTCTGCACCTAGGTCTGCAATTCCATGGGGCAAACAGCACCAGGTGGGATCAGACATATAAAAGAATGCAAGAGTTAAACATAACTTGCATGGGCACTATTCCCAAAATCCAGGTTTTCATAGATCTTCCATAGGTAAAGGTAAAGGTTTCCCTTGACATTGAGTCCAGTCGTGTCCGACTCTAGGGGGCCGTGCTCATCTCTGTTTCAAAGCTGAAGAGCCGGTGTTTGTCCATAGACACTTCCTCCATGGTCATGTGGCCGGCATGACTAAATGGAACGCCGTTACCTGCCTGCTGAAGCTGTGCCTATTAATCTACTCACATTTGCATGTTTTCGAACTGCTAGGTTGGCAGGAGCTGGGACTGGCAACGGGAGCTCACCCCGTCACACGGATTTGAACCGCCAACCTTCCAATCGGCAAGCTCAGCAGCTCAGCGGTTTAACCCACAGCACCACCGCATCCCCGAGATCTTCCATAAGATCTATCTAATTTAGTCCCAGGTCACAACTCCTCTTTCCCTTTTATTTTGTTCAATTATCAAATATAACATGGCACAGTACAAGATATCTTCCATAGCCATTACAGAACTACTTAATCACTTTTATGAATGTATCTTGAATTTTCATCGGTATGTTGTAACAATGAATATGAAGAAATAAAATATTAGACGGCCTTTCCATGTTTGTTGGCTGTATGTAACATGTACTTCTTGATTGTGCAATGTAGGTGCACATAGGCTAATGCAGTATGACATGAAATCATCTGTACTAAAGTAAAATATTCTCTAATGGAACAACATGGGTGAAGTGTTACATTTTGCATTGTTTCAGTTCCTGGAACCCAAGTAGAACTGATCAGTTTTCTGAAAAATTAGACCCAGTTTTGAGTTGTCCTGTGAAAATATTCTTGGAATCAGATCATAGAATCAGAGAGTTGGAAGGAATATGAAGGACGCTGAGTCTAATCCCTTGCTCAGTGCATGAATCCAAATTAAAGCATCCCTGACAGATGGCTATTGACTCTCTGCTTGAACACATTAGTGAATGAGAGCTCATCACTTCCCTCAGCAATTGGCTCCACAGCTGAACTGCTTCTAACAGTAGGAATTTTTTTCTTAACATTCAACTATGATCTATTTTCCTGTAACTTAAGACCACTATTTCATGACCTGTGTTCTGGGACAACAGAGAGCACATTCTGACCTTCTTTTGTGTGATCCTCCATCAGGGTCTTGAAAAGTTTATTATATTGTCTTGTCTTTTTCTCAAAGCTAGCCATACTCAGTTTCTTCATCCTCTCTTTGTAAGACTTATTTTCCAGATGATCATCATCATTGCCCTTCTTTGCATTTGTTCCAGTGTCTCTGAACTTTTTGTGAAATGTGTGCCCAGAACTGAAGTAGCTCTGGGAAATGAAGAATATAGTAGAACTCTTACTTCCTGTGATTTAAACAATACTTCTGTTGATATAGCCTAAAATGTCAGGAACCAGGTCACATTACTGACTCATACTTTGTAATCAAATGTATTTCCAAGTTCCTTTTCACAAATACTGTCATGAAGCCAGGTATCCCCCATCTTATACCTGGGCATTAGATTTTTTTTCCTGAGTGAAGAACTCTGTATTTGCCTCTGTTTCCTGTTTCCTTCTTGTTCCAAAAGGTTTATCCACCAGCATTAAAACAACTTTAGCTTTAGGCATCAGATAATCAGTGGAGGTGAGAGAAACCTTATTTCCTCATATGACATGTTTACAAGGTTGCTGATTTCCCACTGCTGGTGGCAGCAGAAAACCAGTAATAGTTGGAGGAAAAGTTATTAGTCTTATTCTTTCCCAGCATCCCTGCAGGAAATATATAGATGAACGTATGGATGGACCTGCATAAGCAGCTCCCAACACAACAACAAATGACCAGAAAGATTCAAGACCAGAAAGATTGTTCAGCCTTGCACTGAAACTCTTGCACATAAAAACTAACCCTGCTTCCACACGCATATCCTGTGGCTTACTTTATTTAACATTTAACAGATGTGGGAATTTGATTTCACTTAGATTTCATTTTATTTTCAGGAGCTCATTCCAATATGGAAAACACAGTGAGTAGTTTTAAAAAAAAAAAATCATCTCAAAACTCTAATAAATGGATTTCTGCCAATGACAGGTCATAGGATAATAAATAAATAAATGGGGGGGGGGGGAATCCACCAAACTTGTGATGACCCTCTTTTCTCAGCTCTCATTTATCTCTTCTTGGTGTCCACTGGGCAAATTTCTGCTGTATGATTTATGGCAGAAAAACACTATCTAGAAATGGGCTTTTGATAAAATTGTTCAAGGATTCTTGAACAATAAATCCTAATCCTAACACATGCAGCAAGATGTTTCACCTTTTTTTGCTATAAATAATGTATGCCAAATCTGATAACAAATCTATACATTGATGTTTGCTATGTGTTGTTTAGAAAACCATGCTATATTGTGTAATTCTGATCATAGCAACAGTTATACAAAGGTGAGGATATTAATGGCGATACTTGTGTTTACGTGAAATTTCTGACCCTTGATACAATTGAAACTTCACTGCTTTTTACATCTTGATACCTATGCTGTGCAAGGAATAACGTATTTTACTTGAGAGCCATTCAGTAATGGCAATGCAAGTGCTCAACATATCCTCTGAACTTATGCACGCTCATATGAAGATATTTCTCCATAATTAATCATATCCAGGAAGAAATGTGTGATAGATCTGTCACCTTCCCATGACCCCACAATCATTACGTAAGTGTTAAATGCAGACAACTTCAATATATAGTTTTTATATATTATAGGATCAAGGTCATGGTTTGGCCTCATCAAATGAAAGTTCAGTATAATTTGTTTGGCTTTGGGGATTTTCTCCTTTACTTTGGCAATGCAGTAAGGTCTGTGGGTAGTCTTTAATTAACAGCTCATCTGTTGTTTGCAAAATATGACAATCATCTATCTCATTAAGTCATGCAGGATGTTGATATTAAATCAGAATATGAAAATAGACTAATGAAATATATACTATCATAAGAGACTATTTGGCTGTGATAGCCTTTTGGGACTGTGCCACAGAAAAATGAAATTCAAGGCATAGTCAGCACTGCAGAGAATCCATGGAAGTATATGTGTGGCTTAGGCTTGCATTAATTACTGTGCATTTGCCTTGCTCTTTTTAATGGCTATTTTATCTTTTCTGTGTTCATACATTTTGGATTACAGTGAGCCCTGTAGGCATGATTTGCTTGTCTGTCACTTTCAAAAGAACAACCATTATTACTTAATTTGTGATCTTTCACAATGAGCTAACTATTATGTGTTCATGTGATACCAATGTCAGAACAATTAGCAAGAGAAGAAACTTTCAAATGCAACAAGAAAGACAGCATCGGTGATAACAAACTTGGCATAAACCTTGATTTTTATCCTCTCATATTTCTGTTGAAGAACCTCTTCTTGAAATTGTACAATAACTCCACAAGCAGTTTCAAGATACTTTTATTCCAAACAAATGCAACAGATTTTACAGCTGGTTCATAGAATGTAGAACAAGTCTTTGATATTTTTTGACTGGATGATGATATGTGAAGTCTGTGCCCTATCATGAAAATATACACATTTTGTAACTCATTATGATTCTGGTTAGAAACAGCTTTCTTTTAACTTGAATTGGTTAATATTGTTATTAAATATAGCAGCTTGGAGTAAAGTATGGAGATTTCAGTCAGAACCCAGAGAATAATGAGAACAAGTTAAGAATCAGAACAAAAAAAGGAAACCTAGAGATAGAAGACATGGCATAAATCAGATAAATTTTGTTAGCTATGCAAAGAGCCTGGACTTCGAAGAAGCAGGATAAAAAGATGTTTTTGAACTTTGGTGTTGGAGAAGATTCCTGAGAATACAATGGACAGACAAGAAAACAAACCAATGGATCATGAAACAAACAATCCCACAGTTCTCACTTGAGGCACAAATGACCAGGCTCAACTTATCCTACTTAGACATGTTATATGAAGACCTAGCTCTCTGGAAAAGACTCTAATGCTGGGAAAGGTAGAAGGAAAGAGAAAAGGACAACCAGCAGCAAGGTGGATAGACTTAGTTACAACCTCAATGCATGTACCATTGGAAGGTCTGAACAACCTAATTAGGGACATCATGGAGAAAATCTCTATATCTATCTATCTATCTATCTATCTATCTATCTATCTATCTATCTATCTATCTATCTATCTATCTATCTATCATCTGTCTGTCTGTCTATATCATCTAACATATTTATATAGCTGCCCATCTCATAGATTCATGACTCTGGGTGATGTACAATAAAAAACCCCAATATCTATATGGGTTTCTAAAAGTCCACACCACTTCATGTCACATAATCAATCATAATCAATGCAAAGAGCCAATGAGACCAGAAGACTTTTTTCAACCATGGAAGAAACCACTGGTCACTGTGGCCTAATTCTGAGATAGACCACAGTCCATCTATGCTAGCAATATTTATACTTACTGTTAGTACCTCTCCAGAGATTTTCTGAAGATGCTGAGGATGAACTTTTCTGGATACAACTTGTATTCCCTACCACTGGGGATAACATGTATGTCCTACCATTGAGTTACGGAACTAGGATTTTCTCTGAAGAAGCACTATTGCTGTGCAGACTTTCATAACATAGGTGCTGTATATTCAGGAGTACAGGTTAACAGTTCTTGATCCAAGGCTGCAGCATGATGAAGAGAAGTAGTGTCAAAACTCAAAGGGATTTAATTATCATTGTAGTTGTGGGGAAAATAGGAGGAGGAAGGAGTATTAGGTATGTTCCCCACCTTGAGTTATTTATAAAAATAATAAAGGTGGGATAAAAAAATAAAAAAATAGTTAAAAAATATAGCAGCATTATATTTTCCTACATTATTTATAGTTCTCTGCTAAAAACAATTACATTTACAGTTTATTAGGCAGGCTTTATTGTCATTTACTTTTGCTTCTTTAAACCAATAACAATTGCCTGGCCCATAAATATTCATATCAGAACATGGCATCTATCTAGTCTTTCCAACAGAGACCTCAGTATCTTGATCACTCCATAAGACAAGTACAAATATCAGCCTAAAGAAAGAAAGGTCACGTTGCTTCCTTCACTTGACAGTATGCACTTCAGACATTCTTCGTACTCTAAATTTGAAGAGACCCATTTTACTACCTTTGAAAAAGGTAACTGCTAAGGGATTAGCTTTATTCAACTACCCTTTGAGCTATAAAAGGTATAACACTTAACAAACTCCTTTTTCAAATTGCCATTTTATAGATTACAGTTTACATCCTGATGGTATGAGAGACAGGAGGCTTCTCCCTGCAAGTTTTGGCAGGCTGAATGGAGCTTATCTCCAAGGTCTTGACTTTTGATACCTTCATAGTGTAAGCCAGGCTTTCTGAACCTGGTGATTTCAGGATGTGTTAGAATTAACTTCCAGAGTTGTCAGCTTGAGAGAGATTGAGAAAGGCTGGTAGAAGCTTGATAGTTCCACTTTCAGTTAATGCACTCACAGTATATCCACAAATCTAGCTATGGTGGGGGTTGAGAACAGTTGATGCACAGAAATCTGATGGACACACCCAAGTTTTATTGTTTTTCTTTTCCTACACTGTAAGGGCGGGTGTCATGACCCCGTTGCAAGGCACACAAGAGCCTCACAACGTGGATCATGATCATCAGGGAAAAGAGGAAGGATATAATCAAATCAATGCTCAACTAAGCACCCAAGCACCCACACCCATGAACCAATCTACAGCTTAATAGAAGGACATCGCAAGGTAATTCAGATAAGCATCAGTGACACAGAAGGACCCACACCTTGTGCCCCAGAGGACGCACCTGCACCAACAGGACAAAGACGGCAGCCGGGAAAACGCCCAACCAACCATCATAAATCCCATCAACACCTAAACCTCCCGTCCGGTCAGGGGAATGGGGACAATGGAGGGTGGGGGAACACAGGGTCCGGCAAGAGGGTATAAACAGGACACAATGCCACCACACCCCCATTCCCATTTTTCTTTCTGTCAAGCACCGTTCTAATAAACTGGAAATCCTTAATCCCTATTGAGTGAGTCCGTGTCTTATTCGGAGTGAGGCTGACCCTGACATAAAAACAGGAATCAACAAAAAAATTTTACCTAGCACCCATCCAACCAGCTTGTGAGGGACCCAGCTAGGTATGGAGAGCAACAGAGTGCGGCGACGTGACCACCCGGCAACCAGCGGCGAAGCTCCCCTCCCCTCGGGCGGGATGTGCCTGAGGCCCCGGCAGCGCGACACCCAGGTAAGCGCGGGATCCAGCTCGGGGGAAGAGGAAAGGGGGGGACACCCAGGCGTCCCGGGGCCTGCGGGCCACCGCGGACGAGACGGGGGGATCCTCTCTAGGTTCGCCAAGCACCCCCGAGAAACCGAGGGATGGACCGTCGTCCACGGCGACCGAAGTCAAGGGTGAGCGGAGAGTCGAGTGCACCCGGAGGAGTTCAGGGATGGCGGCGAGGCTAAGCGCGCTGGAGGAGGGGCTGCAGGCGGTACAGCTGCTGCTCCAGAAGCTGACGGCGGCGCAGGAATCCCGCGGTGGCAGCATCAAAAAGGGCACCAGAGGTTCGGAGGCGCACCCAGTGGAGAGACGGAGGGATGACCCAGAGGACAGCGGTGACTACGGGAGAGCCCATTTCCAGGAGCCCACCAGATGGCCGGAGCCGCAACCGGAAGAAAGACGGAGAAACGGCCCAGCGGACGGCGGTGACTATGGCAAAGTCCGGTCCCAGGAGCCCACCCGACGATTGGAGGCATACCCGGAGGAGAGACGGAGGGACGACCTAGAGGACAGCGGCGACTACGGGAGAGCCCAGTTCCAGGAGCCCACCAGATGGCCGGAGTCGCACCCAGAGGAAAGACGGAGAAACGACCCAACGGACGGCGGCGACTACAAGAGAGCCCGGTTCCAGGAACCTACCCGATGGGCGACATCCCACCCTCCCACCCTGTCGATGGGACGACCTGCTTACGAAGAGACACAGCGAGAGAAGACACCGACACCACCAGACGCCAGGAGACGAGACGACCCGCACCAGCCTCCGCGACGCATGCTGCACAGCCCAGATGTGACCTGGAGCCAGACCAGAACGGCAGCCAAGGACTTTGGCATAAAGTTTGACAGGGACCCCTCAAAACTCTCCTTTTTCCTGACTAATGCCAGGTACTACCTCAAAGAGTGGGGCCCCTGTTTCAGGACAGAAAGGAGCAAAGTTAATGCCCTGGCCATAAAATTGAAAGGACGGGCCGCTGATTGGTACGTTCAACTGTGCCAATCAGGCACCCGGGAGCTGCAGGACAGCAATGACTTCCTTCGGGCGATGGAACTACACTTCAGGGACCCCCTGGAAAAAGAAAGAGCAAAACGGACTTTGAAAACGCTCCAGCAAGGACAGCGCCCCGTGGCAAAGTATGCAATGGAGTTTCAAGCCCTGGCTGGAAAAGTGGAAGTCTGGTCTCAATCAACTCTGATTGAGAAATTTAAAGAAGGACTCAACCTGAACGTACTCAGGTGGGCACTCTGCCGCAACAACCCCAACTCCCTGACCGAGTGGATCCATCTGGCGGGGGAAGCAGAGGATGCCCAAGACACTTTCCTCCAAGCCAAAAGGGAAGCGCAGCAGGCGGAGGCAACGAGAACAGCACGCACAGCTGCAGGGCCGGGGAAGGCGAGATCCCACCCATGGAAGGAGGAACGGGACCAGCGATTCGCAAAGGGCCAGTGCTTCAAGTGCGGCAAGGACGATCACAAGGCGGCGGCCTGCCCCAAAACTAAACCCAGAGAGAGCACGCGGAGGGCACCAGCCACGCCAACCCCAGCGCCAAGAAAACGACCAGTGGCGATGGGGGAGAACAGAGCCAGACAGTTCCTCTACAGCTCAGAGGAGGAGGGAAGCAACTCCGACGGGCCAACGGGAAACGCCAGCCACCTGGCCTAATGGGCGCCAAAGGACAGGTGGAAAAAGACAACAGGCGCACCGACGGAGGGGTGAGTGAAGAATGCCCCACCCTCTATGTCCGTGTTACCCTCACCCATGGGGAAAAGTCAGAAAAGGTCTGGGCACTGATTGACTCAGGCTGCTCCAAGTGCTTAATGCACCCAGACCTGGTAGCCGCACTTAACCTCCACTGCTATCCACTTCAGCACCATTTGGTGTTTACGCAGCTTGATGGATCAGCAGCGGGAGGGGGCCCGGTCACCCAATACACCAGCAAGATCGCGCTACAGCTCGGCAGCCACGAGGAAAAATTGGCTTTCATCGTGGCACCAGTGGGGCAACCCCTACTTATACTAGGGATCCCATGGCTCGTGCAGCATAACCCAGTCATCAACTGGAAAACTAGAGAGATCAAGTTTTCTGACGGGCGCTACCAAGCACCCACAGGGGACAGGGTTCCCCGGGCAGCAATGGGAAGGGCAACGACCTCGGAGCACAGAGAGACGGCGTTGTCAGACGGCCTGCCAACCAACTACGCGGACTTCGCAGACGTCTTCTGCGAGAAGGAAGCGGACAGACTCCCCCCTCACAGGAAAACAGACTGCACCATCGAACTGGTCCCGGGGGTGCCCCTACCCAAACCCAAAATATATGCAATGACCCAGAGGGAGCTGGCAGCATTAAGGGAGTTTATAAATAAGAACTTGGCGAGAGGTTTCATCGAGCCTGCAAACTCTCCAGTAGGAGCTCCAGTCCTCTTTCGCAAGAAAAAGGACGGGTCACTGCGACTCTGTACAGATTACCGGGGCCTGAATGCCGCATCTGTATCCAATAAATACCCACTGCCCCTAATAAAGGACATCTTGTCCCACCTGGCAAAGGGTAAGGTATTCTCTAAACTAGATCTAAGGGAAGCCTATTACCGCATAAGGATAAGGGAGGGGGATGAGTGGAAAATGGCCTTCAACTGCCCATTGGGGTCGTTTCAATACAAGGTGCTACCATTCGGACTGGCAGGGGCACTGGGAGTATTTATGCAATTAATCAACGAGGTCCTGTGTGACCACCTTTTTAAGGGGGTGCTGGTTTACCTCGATGATGTATTAATATACACAGAAACAGAGCGTGAGCACGAACGGCTGTTAAAGGAAGTGCTCAGGAAACTTCGCAAGGCAGAGCTGTTTGCCAAGCTCTCCAAGTGCGAGTTCCATAAACAACAAATTGACTATCTAGGGTATAGGATTTCGGAAAAGGGAATAGAAATGGACCCAAGCAAGGTCCAAGCTATACTGGTGTGGGAGCGCCCACGCACGAGGAGACAACTTCAAAGTTTCCTCGGATTCACAAATTTTTATAGGGGGTTTATCCCAGGGCTGGCGGAGACTGTACTACCCCTGACTAACCTCCTAAGGACCAAGGGCTTGGGGGACGCTCGCAAATCAAGAAACCCGGGGGCACTACTAAACTGGACAGCTGACTGCCAAACGGCGTTCAAGAGACTAAAAAACCTATTTACAGCAGAGCCAGTATTACAACACCCCGACCCCACCAGGCCTTTCGTGGTGCAGGTAGACGCCTCCGATTTCTCCATCGGAGCTCTCCTGCTCCAAAGGGACCCTGACAACCAGCTGAAACCCTGCGCCTACCTTTCCCGCAAATTCTCCGAAACGGAGCAGAGATGGCACATATGGGAAAAGGAGGCATTTGCAGTAAAAGCAGCTCTGGAAACATGGAGGCACCTACTGGAAGGGGCCTCCTGCCCCTTCGAGGTCTGGACTGACCACAAGAACCTGGAGGCTCTCAGCACGCCCAAACGCCTCAGCCCTAAGCAGGTGCGCTGGGCACAGTTCTTCAGCCGGTTCAATTTCACGTTGAAATTTATACCGGGAAGGAAGAACTTCCTGGCGGATGCCCTCTCCCGATGGCCACAGGACGCCACGCAAGCCTTGGACATCGTTGGGACAGTATGGACCGACAAACAACTGGGCTGCCCAGCTGTCACGCACAGCCAGACGAGGAATCAGCGCACGCCAGCACGAACGCCAGAAAATGAACGGAGCCGCCGTTCAATTTCACTCGACTGGCAACAAAGACTCGCTCAAGCACTACAAACGGATACATGGTTGCAAAACAACCAACACCATGTATCTCTCAAAGACAACCTAGCCTGGAAAGAGAAAGTTTTGTACGTGCCAGAGTCATTGCGGGGGGAAGTTTTAAAACGCTCACACAACGATAAAACTGCGGGGCATTTCGGGTTCGTAAAAACCCTACATTTAACAAGATGGCAATTTTGGTGGCCAACTCTCAGAAAAGACATTAAAGATTATGTCGCCGCCTGCCCCACATGTGCCACCTCCAAATGGAAGGGGGGAAGACCCCAAGGGCTGTTGCAGCCAGTAGCCAGCCCCTCTCGCCCCTGGGAAGAAATTTCAATGGATTTTATAGTAGACCTACCACCCAGCCAAAGGAAAACAGTCATCTGGATGGTAAAAGACTACTTTTCAAAACAGGCACACTTTATCCCTTGCGTGACCATCCCCACCGCGCAACAACTGGCACGCTTGTTCCTCACACACATATACAGGCTCCACGGCGCCCCCTATCGTTTGGTGACTGATAGGGGCACACAGTTCACGTCCAAATTTTGGAGGGAATTTTTAAAAATCATTGGCACCAAACAGGCACTGTCCACTGCGTGGCATCCACACACAGACAGATCTACAGAAATCCTAAACTCAACCCTTGAACAGTTCCTAAGGGCATTCATAAACTACCAACAGGACAACTGGGTGGACCTACTACCTTTTGCAGAGGTAGCCTACAACAATGCAGTACATCAGAGCACTGGCCACACCCCATTTAAGGTGGTCTATGGAAGGGACTTTGTACCAATACCAGAACTACCTCAACCGACGCCCCACCCTGCTCACCAGACAACTGGGCGGCACAGCTGGCAACAACCTGGCCAATCATCCAAATGGCTCTAGCGGACGCACAAAACACGTACAAAAAATTTGCAGACAATCACAGGGCGGAGGCACCGAACTACAAAGTGGGAGATAGGGTCTACCTCTCCACTAAGTTCATAAAGACCTCACAACCCTCGAAGAAACTGGCACCAAAATTCATCGGACCCTTTAAAATCTCAGAAATAATTAATCCGGTCACATTCAAACTGGAACTGCCCCACAATTTACGACGGATCCATCCGGTATTCCACTGTGCCCTGCTGAAATCAACAAGCCCTTCCAAATGGCACATGAAAGACCCCCCGCCCCCACCCATCATGATAGACAAACAACAGCATTTTGAAGTACAGGAAATACTGGACTCAAGAAAACAAAGGGGCACACTACAATACCTCATCAAATGGAAGCATTTCCCACACCCAGAGTGGGTCCAGGCACAACACGTCTTAGCAAAACAACTGACTAGATGCTTCCATGAGGCATCCCAGGGAAGCCAGCACCCTAAAGACATCTTCGGGGGGCAGCATGTCATGACCCCGTTGCAAGGCACACAAGAGCCTCACAACGTGGATCATGATCATCAGGGAAAAGAGGAAGAATATAATCAAATCAATGCTCAACTAAGCACCCAAGCACCCACACCCATGAACCAATCTACAGCTTTGTAGATTGCAAGGACATTGCAAGGTAATTCAGATAAGCATCAGTGACACAGAAGGACCCACACCTTGTGCCCCGGAGGACGCACCTGCACCAACAGGACAAAGACGGCAGCCGGGAAAACGCCCAACCAACCATCATAAATCCCATCAACACCTAAACCTCCCGTCCGGTCAGGGGAATGGGGACAATGGAGGGTGGGGGAGCACGGGGTCCGGCAAGAGGGTATAAACAGGACACCATGCCACCACACCCCCATTCCCGTTTTTCTTTCTGTCAAGCACCGTTCTTATAAACCGGAAATCCTTAATCCCTATTGAGTCCGTGTCTTATTCGGAGCGAGGCTGACCCTGACAGAGGGAGAGGTCAAATGAAGAAATGTGCATGTGCATTGTGACCCAAATCATGTGAATTATTACATGTGCCTGATGTCAGGATACAAGTGCGAAAGATTGAGATTTGCACTGTGATATCACAACACATTATTTTTGCATCATTCTGCTTTGTTCTGGAAGATCATATTCTAGAACAACGGTTTCCAAACTTTTGAGCTGATTTGGACAATCATGGTTTATAATAATGGACAATAATGAGCTTCTGACCTATATACTTCTTCACCTCTCTGTATTGTGACTGAAGCTTTGGAAGCTTTCATTTTTGTTTTGATCAACCAGTGTTGCTTTGGCTGAACCCAACAAATTATAGTTTTATTTATTTATTTTATTTTCTATCCTGCCTTTATTATTTTTATAAATAATTCAAGGCGGCGAACATACCTAATACTCCTTCCTCCTATTTTCCCAACAACAACCCTGTGAGGTGAGTTGGGCTGAGAGAGAACAACTGGCCCAAGGTCACCCAGCTGGCTTTCATGCCAAAGGCAGGACTAGAACTCACAGACTCCTGGTTTGTAGCCCGTTGCCTTAACCACTTAATCATAACCTATCATTTCTTGAAACAAACAACTTCAAACCATGGATTAAGTTGATGTGTTTCAACAAACCATTGTTAAAATTAGTCATAGTTTCAGATTCAGTTATAATTCTAAACCAAGTTTAATTAAAACATGGAAACAAAAGTTTTTTACAGATAAACCATGGAACTGGGCAGAGGAACACATATGGTTCTCCATGGCTCTCTAAGGTTCATTGCTATCACAATCAAGTAATTTACTGTTGACATATCATATCTTGACTGCAACAATCCAGGAACAGCAAAGAGGACAGCAAAGAGTTTTCTTTATGTCTTTGTTACCATCTAGTGTTAATCTGGAGTTTAGCAACCCGGATATAGCATGCCTAGCTTATACTTCTGGATCAATGAACCAAATTTCTATGACTTTTGTTACAAGTCCTTTTGATCTGGAATAGAATATTAAAATGAAAAAAGAACAATAATAAATGATGTTATGGATATACTAAAAATTCATATATACTGGCCAGACTTATCAAGATTCGTGACTGATCCAGAAGTATTGGTACACATCAAGTCTAGTGTGTGAGTTGGAATTTTAGAACAGGCCTTAGGGAAGTATTATATTCTTCCCAATACATTTTTCAAAAGATTGTCACTAGTGGGTCCTAAAAGAAAGCGGGAGAGAAATAAGGAACAATAAAAAGGGAGAGGAAAACAGATGGAGGGTTGAAAGGAGAAAGAGTAAGGAACAAAATGTTTTAAAATAATCAATTTATTGATGTTCCAGCCCTAGGTTTTGTGTCCTGGGATACACTATGCATTCAGTATGGGGCATCATAGACTCCCTTATCTAGGGGTCATGCAGTTGTAATATTTGCTGTTTCTAAAGCTGTTGTCACAACTCGAATAAATTGCAATTCATTGTGGACATGGTAGTTTGAAGAATGGCAAACAAAGCATCAGTACAACTATGAGCATCTTACCTTCATAGTCACAATGAAAATGAGATATTGTGTCAAAGTGACCAAGCAGTCCATTAAGAAATTATTGTGAGATGCTTGTTATCTGACTTACATACTATACCTGGGGCAGAAAACAATAATAAATGGAAATAATTAAAATATTATTTTTGTCATAATACTATGTTATAATTGCTAGTGCTCATGTTTTCATTCCTTTTGCACATATGTGTTTAAAATTATGCATTTTATATTTGGAACTCACTGGAATTCTTTCTTAATAGCTTTCCCAGTTCTTTCAGTAAACTTATCTGCGTCCTTGGATCATTGGCCTGCAAGATTTCCACTTCTGCCATCAGCCAAGAGAATGAACCAACAGTGATTCCAGCAACTTCTATGTAAGCCCTATTTCTAGGAAAATTAAGGCTCGGTTCGTAAGTTGCTTTCTCCCACTTCTGTGGTGCAATGGGTTAGACACCTCACACTTTTGGGAAGGAGGCATTGTTATCACCTATTTCTTAAAATAGTAACAATTAACTGTTGTTATTTGCAAGGGGGAAAAATGTGTGATTTCTCAACATAATTTTAAAATAGTAGAAAAGAAAGACTGTCTGAACTGGGCTGTATTTTTTTTCCAATATTTTCAGATTAGGATGAAAACCCAGAAAAGCAAATCAAATGTCTTGTTTGGAATTCAACATCCAAATCTCAAGTTTTCTTTTGTTTTAAATATGATTGATAATGCTCTAGTTCTGTATGTAGAGCTTGTGATTGTGGCCAAGAGCCATACTTTGTCTTTGAGTGTTGTGCTGGGGTCAAACCCAGATGGGCCAAGACAATAGTATGATATTTGACTTCATTTATATTTAATTAATATTCAATATAGTTAATAATTACTGTCCATTCACATATTAAGGAATTTACCCATTCTGTCCCAATAAAAATTACAATTTGATCACAGTTATGGAGGTTTAGAGGGCAATACCCAAGGTTTCTGAAGATTGATTGCCTCTGACTTACATCTTTTGAATGTCTTCTGCTACACTCAATTTATGTGGACCTATGTTCAGTGAAACAAAATAAGAACATCTCAGGGTTTTATGAACATAGATTTTAGACTTTCACCTCAAGGATTGGATATCATGACTTCACTTACTTAAAAAATACCTGTGTGGTCATCATGGATGGAAAAATAATTACAAATAAGTTAGGATATATATCCTCAATAATAATTCAAACTTTAATGACATAAATTTAGCTCCATCACTAAATGCATATACAAATCTTGACAAGTCAATAATCACTCAAAGAGTCTGTTACTGCATTAAGTCAGAAAGTAAGATGAACAATTACACAAAATCAGATACATCTAAGCAATGGAAACAGGATCACTATCATGGAATCCTCAACTCTTCTGCTAGGTGTTATGCCTCCCAAGTTAACTCCATCATTATATTATGATGGTAGTACATTCCATTCCATTAAGTATGAAAAATGAACTCATAGTCATGTAGTGTAGATCACTTTATCTGCCTACAGATGTGATATGGCCTTATTCATAATATTATTTTCTTTGTAATAAGTAAAACAAAATAGGAAAAGTAGAGAAATTTTGTGGGCAGCTTAGAAAAGTACTATGGGTCAGAAGTCTGCTACAGAAAAGTCCAAAGGGATTTAGAAAATGGAGGCATTTAAATAAACTATTTAAAATAATCTGTCCCTGAGTAAATGATCAGTCTCAATCTTGTCAGGTAAAACTTGTTCCTCTTTCATAACATCTTTTAACACAGTCTATCTGTAGAGGCAGAGACTCTTAAAATTAACTTCTGAGTCCATTGTTCAAAAATATCCTTCAGTATCTCCAGTGTTAAAATATTTTGCACCATTCTGTATTAGTAAGTCAAATTTAAGTCTTCTCCTTTAATTGCACTCTTTAGTTCCTTCTGGTTCCCTCTAGTGTCCAACCTTCAAAGTCTCATCCTATCAAGTTCTTTTTAAAGGGAATTTAAAACAAAAGCATTTTCCCAAGGGAAGGATTCTTATGATTGATTCCAAAGCCTTTTTTCAAATCCATCTGGACCCTTAGTTTCAGCAAGATGGCTATTCCGTTTTCTCCCAGACCCTTTGATTCCAAAATCAAAGTTCTAATCACATTTTTGCTGTTTGTTCCAAAACAATTTTTTTAAAGTCCTTAAACTTGTATTTAAAACTTCTTTTACTATGGATTAAAGGAAACTCACCCAGTGCTGTAAAACTTGTTAATCCAAAGTTTCCTAACAGCTGAAAAGCAGTTAACAAGCAATTTCTGAAAGTGATTAGAAAAGGAAGTATGCAAATCCAGTGTCCTTTTGAAGGCGCCGACCATGGTTTCAGCAAGATGGCTATTCTGTTTTCTCTCAGAGCTCTAAACCTGCTGGAGACCACTGTATTGCAGTCTCCTCATGAGGAGCAGCTGTCTGGAGCACTTGTGGGTGATCTCAAATCCTCTCCTTGTCCAGAGAGGAATTACAAAGAGCCGGTCTACTCACAAGCTCTTCATTCCGCCACAGTCATCAGCTCCGCTTTTAGTGAAGCCATCTTCAGTTCGCCATTTCTTCCCCAGAAGTCTGTCCCTGAGTAAATGAATTGTATGGAAACTTAGCTGAATAAATGTGAAGTCTTAATCATTATTATTGCACTTGAGAGCAATTAATGGAATATAATAATTACCTAGCTTTGACCAGACTTGAAAGACTATCTTCAGCAACTACATTTTAGTGCTGAAAAAAGAAAGAAACCCTACAAAATGGATCATGAATGAATAGCTGCATTACAACATCCCTATCAGCTGCATATACATTTAATTCTAGGATTCAAGCCACAACATAATTCAAAGTAAAAAAAAAATCTATAGGTGGGATACTGTCTCTAAAGAACTGCTATATCTATCAATAATTTTCAAGAAAATGTCTTACATGCAGAAATGGCATTAATAAATATATATTGTATCTTATCTCTGACTTTCCAAATATGAATACATCAATCTCTTTACAGCTATAAAACAAATGAAGGATCTGAAAGTCATATCCTTCTATTTTTATACTCTGTCATATTTAGTTGCTTTCCAGCACACAATATTCACAGTTATACTTCAATCCATACTTCTGTTTGAGCCACTTAAAACTAGTTTTGCCCACTGATGTCACCTAAGAGGGCATTGATAAAGCACGTGGTTTAGGCCCGTTGGAAATCGAAGTGATTAGTCAGCCCCAGAGATAAAAATGTCAGCTTTGATACTTGTCAGCCATTTCCATATTGTGCTTCATTTTCTACCAAATCTTGTGAGAAATGTAAAAAGGCTTACCTCAGTCCAAAGGTAACAGCAATGCAAAGAGATGGACTGGCATGAGTTTGATACAAAACTCCCAACAAGAATAACAAAAGAAGTAGCATATTATGTATCATTATTTATGGAAGTCATCGACTCTGGATGCTGCTATGTCCATTAGTGTTGGTAATTCTTTAAATCATTAGTAACATCAGTGGGTGTAGTAGTAGTAGTTGGAGGAAAAGGAGGGGGCAAATGAGGAAGCAATTCTTGCCCCATTTCAGACAGCACAGGAATGGAAGTCTAACAACAGATTAATTATGAATTTATTTATTTATTTAGTAAACTGATTTAGATGGCTGCCCATTTTCCGAATGTGACTCTTGGCAGCTAACAACACATTAAAAGAGTAAAAACAGTATTAGTAGAATAAACCAACAATGGTCACTGAGGAGAAACCCAACAAGACAATAGACAGAAACCCCTCAATGGGCCATCTAGCCTCCTGACTCCCTGGCCCTGGAGCACATCAAGGTCTTCAATGCTTTACAGAAGTCCAGCTGGGTCTGGGCCAATCTGATCTTGGCAGTCTATGGGGTACCAGAAGGCAGTGTTGCAACAGAAAATTTAGGACACTCATCAGCTGCTTAATGTAACAGCAAAAAGTAGAACTTTACTTGTAAATGAGAATAGATTGCTTTTTATCACATGTGCATAGACCTTTATTAATAAATAAACTAACACTATACCTGGCCTTATTTTTTTAAGTATTTAGGCATAATGAAAATCTTGCTTTCTTAATAAAGACATGCCATCCCCAATGAATTTCCCTAAAGCTGCAGGTGGCAGAGAATTGTGCAGAGAGTCTGGGCCTTTCCTGTCTAAATGGGAGAAGGTTCCAATCTACTGAAGCTGGACTGTTAACATCGACTGATCAATATGATCATAATGGACAGTGTTTCATCCTGGGCACTGGCTACCAATCCCCTTCTTAGCCCAGTTCAAAGTGCTGGTATTTTATAATTTCAGTGCATTTTTTAATTGTAATTGTATGCTGGGTTGCTCCTGATTTTTATTTCATTGTTTATGGTCCCTAGGTAGGTTTTTACTTTCTATATTGTTTTTTTCTTATATTTTTTACTTTTTATAATATGTTTTAACTGATAGTACACTATCCAAAGAATTCTTGTTATTGAGGTGCACAGCCAATTAATCCATCAGCCAATGACGGCTGATGGGCTAAAGAGTACTTTCTATTTGCTGTTTGCTATTTGATTGGTTTTCTTCCAAAATTAAAGTAGCGGCATTAAGCCCTCTTTTTCAATTACACTTCTCATAGTCTGTGTAGTTACAACCATAGCTGCAATATTTCACCTGAAGGGGAAAACTAAAAATACAGAAAAGTTTGATTAATATCAATTTGCTGATACCTTTAAGAACCTGTCATGACACATTAGGCATAGAAATACAGGTAAAAATTACTTATTCAACCATTAAAGGAGTCACAAATAGAAATGGTTTCCTTGGAGATTGAGCAGAAGTACTTAAAAGCAAGAGGAAGTTCTTTAAGAATGGGTCTCTGCCCAAGCCATTTAATTATAGCTCTTCTTGTGGTGTAGAGAAAGGGAAAAAAAGGAAATGTGAGAGAAAAACAATGATAATTTTTGAACAGGTCAGTGATTTTATGCTAATATATCTTTTTCATCACAATATAAAAGAACACACACACACAAATGACAGCAGACAATAAAACCATCTAACTTAACAGCATAACTCTGTACTCGTTCACACGTAAAACTACATAGTGCAAAAGACTTGATTTTTCAATCAATGTGCTTTTTTTAGACTGGAGTCACAGACATTATTGATGGCTTTAAAGAGCCACTCAGTGTTACTCTTGCTGAAATTGATTCAGAATAGATTTGGAGTTTTTGATAATATTGGGATCCATTTGGGATCTCCAGTTATTTAAAAAAAAACACTTGTTTTTCCCTGCTTATAACTGGACAAGATTGTATGATGTTTGGTCTGTTTAATATTTGAAACTGTATAAGTAAGATATACATACATACATACACACAGACACAGACACAGACACAAACACACACTTCAGACAGATAGGCAGGTACTGGCCAATCAATCGGACATCGTGGTAATAGACAAGGACCAGAAGAGAGTGGTGGTGATAGATGTAGCAGTGCCAAGTGACAGCAACATCAGGAAGAAGGAGTACGAGAAGCTGGAGAAGCACCAGGGCCTGAAGGAGGAACTAGAGAGGATGTGGAAAGTGAAGGCCAAAGTGGTCCCAGTGGTGGCAGGGGCACTCGGGGCTGTGACCCCCAAGCTGGGACAGTGGCTCCAACAGATCCCAGGAACAACATCAGAGCTCTCCGTCCAGAAGAGTGCAGTGCTAGGAACAGCTAAGATACTGCGCAGAACCCTCAAACTCCCAGGCCTCTGGTAGAGGACCCGAGGTTGAGGAAGACACATACCACCCATAGGGGTGAGAAGGGATTTTTTTTTTTAATACTATGTATACTGTATGTCTGTTCCATCGTGTCTGTTTCTCAGAGACTGACTGGGCAAGTCCCTGCAGTTTTCTTGGCAAGGTTTTTCAGATGTGGTTTGCCCTTGCCTCCTTCCTAGTATGTATATATGTATATATGTATGTGTGTATATATATTGTATATATATTTAATACATTTTTTATCTATATCCACCGCAATAAAATGTGAACAGACACTGCACTGATGGTGAGCAGGAAGGGGCCCCTATCCAAGGGGGAAAATGCATGCGTAGTAGTGAGGAGTTGAGCCGCCATTCAAAGAGACACAGATCAGACCCGCCTTGACTTTTGAGGTTTATCTGTATAGGCTTTCTCACGCTTCTTCAGTTTGTTAGGATTTTCTGTCTAATGTAGCAGTAATAAAGCACTAGAGACTTATTCCTCGTCTCAGCGTGGTTCCTGACTGATAGGACAAAAGGCCTTCAAAAATCATGAAAATTAAATTAATTAAATAAATACAATTAATTAAATAAATACAATTAATACTGCTACTCCCCAGGCATTTAATAAATTGCCACTTAAATCACTTTTAAAATTACAATATGGCAACAACCTTTAGAGGACACTAAGTGCCTCTTGTGGGCTTAAGGCCTCAGATTATGATCCCCATGTAGCCTATCACCCCTACTCTAACCACTAGATATGACTGGTAATTTTCAATACCAATTTGCTTGTTTTCACAACATTATTATGATTCACACTTTATGTTGGATGTAATTTTGTGTTATGTCAAAATGCAGCTTATCTATTTATGACTTAGCATGGTATGTAAACCCAGACATGCTCATTTGTAAACATGACTTATAGCTTTGCATATTGTGTGAACCCAGCATGGTTTAAATAAACCAAGGTTTAGTGCAAGCCAGGTCTGCCTCATGAGAATAGTTCATCATTAATATTGTGCTGGGTTTTAGATACTGGAAATTTTTTGACATCAGTTACGCAGTTCAGAAGACAAGCTACAGTTACGAAGAGTCAACCCCCATTTAAGTATTTCTCACCTTGTAATTAGCTACTCTTCGTCACAAACTCTTCCTGGCCTTTCCTACTGTTAGTTTCTTTACCTTTGCAGGAAGAGAAGAGGAGAAGCTGGACCAGGGAATCAGGGAACCACAGCACTCAGGAATTATCCATCCTTTACAGACCCTCAAACTATCTAAAATTTGTCTTGGATATTCTACACCTCAGAAGCTAATTCTCACTGCCATGTTCAGTATGTTCTGTCCCAAAGCAGATAGTTATAGGCACTTTTAAAATAACACCCCCCCCCATCACTCTGACTTGTACGGCATGTGGCATCTTTTATCTTCTTATAATGACTTGAGTTTTCTATAAATTTCATTGCACACTGGTGAGAAATAGTTACACATACTTTTTTTAAAAAAATCAGAATTTAATTCCTGTATTTGTTTCTATGAAATGTGTCCCATTCATCTACTCTTACTGGCTTAACTCTCCTGCAAATTATATCTAGCTCTGTAAAAATGAACAAAAAAGATTACAATTATATGAGTTTTTCTCATTCAACCCAGACAATGGTAGACATGCAGGGACTGAGTTAGACTGAACTATATTTGTAGGAAACCAGAATGGGGTCATTTATAGAGCTGTGAACATGATTGTTCAAGCAGGTTGAGCAGCTGCTGGATTCTAAGTCCAGGAACTTAAAGGAAAGGCAATTTTTTGAAGAGAGAAGAGGGAAATTTGGGACAAGAAATATTGTTTCTTGCTGGTGGGAAATCTCTTAGTCTTTCTAGGAGGACAGAACATTTGAAGAGAGAAAAACCAATGTTACCTCCAAGAAAGCTCTAGGAAAGCAACACAAAACAAAACAAGAATCAATCAATCAATCAATCAATTATACCTATTTTGAATTGGATTAGGATGGGATTACACATTGGTACTCTTACTAGAGTGATCTTGTTCAATTTTGAATCAACATATTGTGGCCTTGTAAGATTACATACATTGATCAAAGTAATATGCTAGACACATTTTGGGAAAATGCATCAGGAGACATAAAAAGTTCTTATACTTTTTCTAGAGAATCTAAAGATAACCAATCATTTGTTGCAGGAAATGGTATCATCCTTTCAAACATAGGAGGGGATTGACAGAAATGATTTAGCTACTTGACAAGCCATACCTTTGCACCTAGATATATACACCTGTTGCCAGGACTAAGCTGGCTGTAATGATTCTGCACAGCACGGTTAGAACTGCAGAATGTAGGAAAATAAACAGTAATGAGTATCCAACCCAAACCAATTAAATATTGCAGAAATACATTCCTTGTAAACAGAAATATAGTCTCAGCCGTCCCTTCCTCCCTCCTTCCCTTCCTTCCTAGCAGTATCTATGCCACAGAGTATCCTGGTACATTTGAGTTTCAGATAGGCACAGATAGAAATAAGAGTCATTAAAAAGATGTAAGGTTTTTTCACTCCGTACTTTTGCAGATATCCCATGATGTTATTACAATTATTTATATTGTTTATATAGGTGTAGGGATTTACAGAGATGACCTTGTAGAGGCTATACAGAGACGATGGTTGAAAACATGTGTCAAGTCTGAGAAACAGAGAAAGCTTGAGAAAGAAGCCGACAATGACTCTCCACTAAGTCCCTAGAGTATAAGAGGGAGGAGAAAGCTCAGTCTGACTTTCGAGATCCTGTTACTATAGCCTACAGCAGTAAAAGACAGTTCCCAGTCAGAGTCCTGACCTGTCTTACTTTGAGTGGCTGACAGAAACTATGATTAAATTATGGTTACTGCACTCTTTCAAAATTAGTTCTCCCATTCATAAATATATAAAATCATAAAGTCCCCAAGCCATTCATGCAGCCCAGTAAGCATCTAATGTAAATTGCAAAGTTTTGGAAGTAGTTGTATTTTACCTCCTCGTATAATGCAACTGTTCAAGTTTGGGTGTTTTAGAAGTACTGTACAAAGATTTACTGCAAGGTGTAAAGTAAACTTTGTTGAAATGTCATGCATTTTTTTCATTTCTCCAGAGTTACTCATCCTTTGCTGTTCACTCCCTGAAACCAAGTGGACAGATGCAAGAGTTTACAACAAACTTTACCCGATCACAATGACATCTCAACAGATGGCAGTGAATATAAAAAAACATCTGTCCTCCATGAATTTTAGCTTATAGTTCAACAGAAAAAAACTATGTCATTATTTAAGCAAACTGAAGAAGAAATTAATTTCTACAAGAGGAAGCTGGTTCTATGGTGAGCCAAAGATACACTGTTAGCTCTAGGAAAGATTCAGATTTTGCAGGAATTAATGGTTGCAGTTCCAGGCAAATACAGATGAGTATGAGTGACTGTAAAAGAGAAACAGCAATTTCTTGTAAAGTGTATATTCTTCTATTCCCTTACACTTAATTTGAAAGTGATTTCAAGTTAGTACATATAATTCCAATTGGGGAGGAATTAATTATGGGTTGAGTTACTCTCTTGGTTGATAATTTATGTATTTCAAAAGCTATTTTGAACTGAGTGGAGAAAATGAATGGGAAAGTTACTTCAGTATGTAAGGATGGTAGTACAAATAAGAGCTGTAGGAGTACATTTGCACTCTGCTGTCTGGAATACATAATTGGGCCAGGATTTTATTTGCAAATTCAGAGCATGGTGGTACAAAAGCAATACTGCAGGTAGGATTCCTTGCAAATACAGCTTTTCTTTCTGCAGAACTGTGATTGTCTAGTTTCCCTGCATAAAGAAAAGTCCTTAATTCTGGTTTCACAGGTATGAAACATTAATTAATCCAAAACCATGGCATAAAAATAAAATAATGAGTTAAGCAATATTGGGAATATAGGTTTTTAAAATACATATTCACAAGGTAAATTAGGTATTTCTCTACTAGATCAGTATTGCCTTCTCTGGCAATGTTTTTCCTCATCACTTGCTATCTGATCATAGAACTGAAAGGATCCACTTAGTGCAGGGTTAAGTCCAGGAATCCAAATTAAAGCAACTCTGTTAGATGGCTGTCTCTCCTTTGCTTGAACACATCCACCAGTAATTGGTTCCACTGTCATATGTTCTTATCATTAGAAAGTTTTTCCTAACAATTGGCCAAATCTGCCTTCCACTGAATTACAATCAATATAACATACCCTGCACTAAGGGTAATAAAGAACACATTGTGACTTCCTTTTGTGTGACACCTTTTGGATCCTTGAAAAATGCTACCATTTGCCCCATCCGTCATCTTTTCTCAAGATTAGCCATACCCAGTTCTCTTAGTTTCTCCTTGGAAAACTGTTCTTTTTCAGTCCATTTATCATCATCATGATCATCATGACCACCATCATCATCATAGCTACCTTTTGCACCGGTTCCAATTTCTCTAAATCTTTCTTTAAAAGTACAACACAGAACCGGACACAGTACTTGAGATGCAGTCTGACCAAAGTAGAATATAATGGAACTACTAATTCCCATCCGTTGGAATCTATGCTTCTATTGATGCAGCCCAACTGTGCATTTGCTTTTTTTACAGCTGTATCACATTGCTGATTCATATTCAACTACAATTTAAAGGAGTTTTTTTACACATATTATTACCAAGCCAGGTTTTCTCCATCTTATACATGTGCATTTGATTTTTTTCCCTAAATAAATAACTTTATATGCATCAGTATTGAGTTTTATTTTCAACCCACTTCTCTAACTTATCCAGATAATTTTAAATTTTATTTCAAAATAGTATTCTAGACTATTACCTTTCCTATCCTTTTACGTCAATTGCCAGTTTGATCAGCATACTCTTCACCTCTTCATCCAATTCAATTAATATTGAAGCTTACCGGGATCAGAACCAAACTCTGTACCTCATTTGATATCTCATTCCAGTTTGGTAAGAAATTCTCAGCGCTCTTTCAGAGGTGGCTCTACTTAATAAATATGCCATCCAGTGCAAACCTTAATTAGCTGGCTAATCAGAATGACACAGAATACTTTGTCAAATGATTTCCAGAAGAAAAGATATATTATGTCTAAAGCATTCCCACAAACTATTAAGAAAGTTATCCAACCAAAAGAATGAAATAAAATTAACCTGACAAGGTTTGTTTGTGAAAAATCCATTCTGAATTCTAATAATCACTGCATTGTTTTCTAGGGATCAATTGCTTTATGATCTCTGAATTTTCCAAGTATCAATGTATTTAACTGAAGGTGGTAGAACATTTCTGCACATAATGCATATATAGAAATACAATCTACCAAAGGGATTTCTTTGTTGCTTCAGATATGGATTCCATATAGCACAAAAATGTATATATACAAGCCAGTGCTTGATCTCTGGCTCTTTTCATCTCAAGCAATCTGGAGTTTACAAAAGTAACAGCAGCGTATGATAGCCATGTAAAAGAGGTTTCTTCCTCTTGCTTCAGAGTCCAAGGGCTCACTGAAGTTCTGGAACCAATAAATTATTTCATCCGTCTAATTCTAGTTTCAGGAGAATGAAGCATCAATAAATCCACAACCATGACATGGAAACAAAATAAGAAATTAAGCAATGTTAGGAATATAGGAAATTCTCAGTATAGGAATATAAGGCCATATACTCAAATGTAATGGTCCATAACTTTCTGGGCAGGAAAATTTATTATTGTGTGCAACTTTCATCTATCTCTATCTCTATCATCTCTATCTCTATCATCTATCTCTATACCTATACCTATAGGTAAAGGTTTCCCTTGACATTAAGTCCAGTTGTGTCCGATTCTAGGGGACGGTGCTCCTCTCCATTTCAAAGCCGAAGAGCCGGCGTTTGTCCGTAGACACTTCCTCCGTGGTCATGTGGCCGGCATGACTAAACAGAACACCATTACCTGCCCACCAAAACGGTACCTATTAATCTACTCACATTGGCATGTTTTCGAACTGCTAGGTTGGCAGGAGCTGGGACTAGCAACGGGAGCTCACCCCATCACATGGATTCGAACTGCTGACCTTCCGATCAGCAAGCTCAGCAGCTCAGCGGGTTAACCTGCAGCGCCACCACGTCCCTTTACCTATACCTATGCCTATACCTATATCTATATATCTTGTTTTCTGTGCAACAAATGTATACATTACAGAATCTGATACTGATTCTTGGTCTGCATGCATGTGCCTGCACCCACAGACAACATAAAAGAGAAAACAGTTTGGACATTAGTATTCCTAGCAGACAAGATGAAATGTTTCTAATGAATAGCACCTCACTGGAATCCTGGCAATTTCTTTGGATGCTCAATAGCAATAACAAAGCAAAGGTATTGGGGGGTTCTGGTGACAAAATCCCTCTCTTCTCTTGAAAAACCTGTTCTCTTCTGTGGTGCAGAGTCATTTTGCAAAAGTTCATTTGGCCTGCTTCATTAGGCAAACCAAATATGGCAAAAGAAGGCACATCTCTTTCTGATGCCAACCCACAAAAGTAGGTGAAGCAATGGCACAACAGCCTGACCTAACTATTGGCTGGCTACTAACGCGCTGATCACCCGAAGAGAAGTATGCATCTTTGTATTTTGTTCTTAAATCAACGAGCTCAACAGTGATCATTCTGAACTAAACTTTTGATATACTTTGCATATGCATAAAGATGATTTATGCATTCATAGCATGGCTTGGCTAATTAAAGTACACCTTTTGCTTATTACATTTTATGGACTCCATTACTATAATGCAGGCAGCTTCAGGCAGCACGAGACAGAAAATCATCTCTGGGGAAAAGAACGAGACACATGTGTCCTTTATTTCATTCTTGCAGAATGCTGAATGGTAGCAGATGACATTTTGCAAAACAGAGTAAATTGTGAGACAGTGATCATAAAAATGAAATTTATAGTCTTAAATAAATCTAAGAAAATATCTTGGATAGAAAGTTTAAGTATATGTGCAAAAAGTTATATTCAAGTTTGGGGGGGTTCACCCATGTTAGACCCTTATCAATTACTATCTCATTTCATACTCCAATCAACTTAATTTTAATATTATTCCTAGAAAGTAACTACATCACTTTGTTATAGTTCTTTGTGCAACATTAAGATAATATATATATATATATATATTAAATTGCAAAAAAAAAGTAAAAATAAATTACAAAAGGAAACAAAAATATCAGCACAGATTTTTTTATTCTAGTTTGAATGTATCTGTTAACTGTATCTTACTCCAATTTATTGTAATTGTATATATCTAATATCTAGTTTTTCATGGACCTTGGCATTTTTATGGCATGTCATTTCCAGGTGACAGAAAAAAATATGGCTTCAGTGGCACTCAAGAATTTCATTTTGCCAATGTTATCAGGGAGATATTAAGATTATCTGTGGATTCAATCAGTTGTGAGAAATTTGTAATAACTTGTCAGCTCTTGGGTTAATATGTTTTATACATGATCCTCCTCAAAGTCCTTGAGTAAAATCTCTGTTTGTTTCAACCTTTAATCTGTATTCTGCAGTACAAAATAGGCTACCTTATTTAAGAAAGCCCTGGCCAAAATATCAAAGAATCAAAGGAGAGATAGCACTATATATTTTTTTTAAAAAATAAATATTTGTAGCTCATTTTAAGAGGCTGAATACCTTGAATACCTAATTTTTATTCAAGTAAACCTGTCATTCAGACACACTGAGCATAGGAAGAGGTACCAACGTGGTCGTCTTCTTACCCTTCTAATTTCTATACTTGCAGGTAAACCTCCAAATCCTAACTTAAACTGAACTAAGCTGATATTTATTTATAATTCACATTTCTATCACCACCCATCTCCCCCTAAAAGGGGGAGATATGTTTAGGTACTTTCCTCAAATTTATTGTCAACAGAATGATATGGTTCCCAGGCTTCTAATGAGTGTGTGCGTGTGTGTTGTGTGTGTTTAATGATAAAATTGGTTCAGTTTCTGATTTGATGGTCAACAAATTAGAAATCAGACTTGTTAATATTCCCTCCTGTTCTGCCAAATGTCCAAGCAGTGATCAGGTGCTCAGACAATTGGTTCTTTTAGATCCAGAGACAATAAGAACACCAGTCTCTAAACTTTAAGCTTTCTTATAAACTTAAGCAAACAAGTTTAAACAGAAACACAGTTTAGGCAGATTAAACAAAAGCATAAAAAGCATAGCATAAAGAAAGGAAATCATAATATACCCAAACAAGGGGAAACCTTCTTCCCCTCAGCTGTCAGGAGCTTCCTGACCAAGGCAGCAGGAATACCCCAGGGTGACTTAATGCCACAGCATCCAGTGCGCAGAGTCTGTGCAGAAGCTCCCAAAACTCAAAAGACAATCCTAATGATTTTATCAAAGTCTGGACCTAAAACCTCATGACTCTGTTTCCATGGTACCGAGGCTTCATGGCCCAACCTTGACTGGGATAGTTCCCAGGGTCTGGAACACCCCATTTCCAAGAGCCTGGGAGGCTATACAGATAAGCTAGTGCTTAACAAAAACAGCCTGGGGGTTTTCTCTTATCTCCCCCCCACACTCCAAACAAAGATAAAACAAGCCAGCTAAACATTAGTATAACTCAAAATAAACTCTAATTTTCTTTATGCAAGGGAGAAAATCAAAATATGTCACTTAACTCCTCGAAATAACAATGGTCTTCTGCATTGCCACTACACCTCCATTAAGCAGTCTGTTCTGAAACACACTTCCAATAATTGGGTACAGGATAGTAGAGGCATCTATATGATATGATAATCCCATATTTTTTTTCATTTAGTACCATTTAACCATGTTCCAGCCCACACTAGCTGGGTTATGAAAACAAATCATGAATGTGGGCTAACTTGTATTTGTAGAATGGCTTCAAGAGATTTTTGTTTTTAACCATATATCTTAATTTAAAAAGCAGCAAACTTGTCCTAGATTTTTGCAGCCCCAAATTCTGAAACTCTGGGAAAGAATCTGTGACAAATACTTTGAATGGGTTAAAGAATCTATGATCAAAAAAACTTACCCCATGTGATGAACTAGGAATGCAGACTTAGTGTGTCTCATGGCAGGCCAGCTGAAACATACCTTACAGTATCACAGCATTCCTGATCATGACATTCACTGAAAATAGAGAAATGGTGTAGTCTGTCTCTCAACAATCTTGCATGAGTAGTAAAAGTGAAAGAAGAATTTAGCTCAGTTTGTAGCTTGAGTTATCAACAGTTCAAATATCATGGCAGTTAATATTTTCTCTGAGATGAAACTATTTATCTTGTACTAATAGATTGCCCCAAATATTAATGACAGTTCCTGTTTCAGACACAACTAAAGATACGGCACTGATGGAAGGAGAGATTGCCCCTTGGCATACCTCTACTTTTATGCATTACTTTTAGCTTTTGCCCAATGGGGACAGGACTCTTTGTAGAGTGAATGATGGAGGAATTGTAATTGAAGAAGATTATGCCAAAAAAGGATTTACGTAAGAGCCTTTAAATCCTTTAAATCTAACCAATTAGTCTGCTTCTTAGTAAAGGTACTGGCCTCCATGTAGACTTTGACTTATTTTAAGAAATGATGAAAGAGTGAAATAATATATTATGCATTCTTAGTTACGTTGAGATGTGATGTGAGACCACATAGTGAATGTTCAAATGCTTGAAGATCCTGGGATGGAGCATTATAGTTATCTGGAAGATTTTCTGATTTTTAGCTGAAAGAAAATGTTGATAAGTTCTAAATGCACTAAAAGGACTTTCTCATAAATTTATAGGTAACTGGTAAAAGTACTGGAATTTTCTTTGTCGAGTAAATGATTCATCAATATCTGGGGCTACAAAAAATCAAAGTCCTTTATTGTTCCACAGTATCTTTTATTACAGTCATAAATGACAGAAAGGCTTTCATTATTCAACCATTAGTTGCACACTTTTTCTATATGTTCTGTATTATGAGAGTCAGTGTTGGCATAGGCTTGGGGAGACCCAAGTTCAAGTTGATCCTGAGCTATGGATACTCATTGGGTGAGGTTGGGGCAGTCGTGCTTTCTCAGTCCAGCCTACCTCACAGCGTTGCTCTTATGGGGATAAAATGAAGGGAAAACCACATAGAAGCTGACTTTTCCACCTGAGGAAAAGGTGTGATATAGCAACAACAATATGAAAAAGAAGAAGCTAGCAGTTTAAACATATTTCTTGGACTGGAGAAAAACAGTTGCTTAAGTTAAACTTGAAATGCTCATGATCTTTTCATTACAATGTAGAGAGAATGGTGGTTAGTTCAGATGGACTAGTTTGAAACTTTCTATAAAGATTTGTGGATCTCCAAACAACCATGATTTGTAGGTTACTGACTTTTCTATACTGAACATCTAACCTGAAACCACTGCAGATTATGCTTATATCTCACAAGTTATCTATAAAGATATTTGTTGTCACAAAGCCTGAAGAAAACTAATGTTGAGACCCCTGGACAGTAACTGGGATAGAAGCCATTCTGTATAGGAAATTCAGCAAGCTATTAATTCCTTGAGGATAAAATCCCAAACTCACACCCTGATCTTCTCAAGGTACTGAATACCTTTTCATTAATTACTCTTCTTTCTCATGACCGCTCAGATAAAACATGGCAATATTGCCCTTGTTGAGTTATCCCTCTTTGTCCATCTACATCCAACACAAAGATCCCCTTGAATATCTAAAGGACAGTAATTCTAATCTATCTGTTATGGGAGATTACTCACTATAGATCCAGGTAGACAAAATTCTGGTATAGGATTTGGTTTTTAAAAGACCATTTCTGATTTTGAATTGTAACCTTGAATCAGGTTACAATTATTATAAGAGCAGAGTGGTTTAGTAGTTAATGTGGGGAGCCAATGTGGTATAATGAGTAAAGAATTAGACTAGGACCAGAGAAACCCAGGTTCAGATCTACCCTCTACCTTGGAAATTCATTGCTGACTTTGAGCCAGTCACTCACTCTCAGACCAATCTACTACACTGCTTTGGGGAGAAATGAGAGAATGCTATGTATATTATTTGAACTCCTGGAGGAGAAGTACACTGCCCAGAGTCACTTCATGTGAGATGGGCAGTCATATAAATTTGACAAATAAATACGTAAATAAATAAAAGTAGGATATAAATTAAATCAATCAATAAGTAAGGTAAAACAGAATGAAAGAATAAAATGCTGAATAAAAATCCCTAAAAATAAATATGAGAAGAAATTAATGGATGGAGAGGCCAACAGAAAAATACCACAGATATTTCTATGGTTTTCATTGCTGTATTTTGTTTTTATATATTGAAAATTGTACTCAGTTGAATTCAGGACCTTCTATTAAGGGCTGTCTCTGAACTTTGAAGAAGCAGGAAAGAAAGAGTATTAACACTTTTCAATGGTGCTGTTGGAGAAGACTCATGAGAATGCCATGGACAGTCAAGAAAACAAACCAATGGATCATCCAACAAATCAACCAAGACTTCTCCCTTGGGGCACAAATGACCAGGCTGAAATTATCCTATTTCAGACACATTATATGAAGACTTAGCTCTCTGGAGAAGTCTATAATGCTGAGAGGTGTGAAAAGAAAGGAAAAGAAAGTCAACAGCAGTAAAGTGGATGGACTCAATTACAGCAGTGATGAGTGCATGTAATATAAATTTAATAATAATAATAATAATAATAATAATAATAATACAGACTGCTACTATCCCTTGAGCAATTTTCTTAAATAATCTAGTTCTTCAATATACCAGTACTGAAATAAAATAAGATTTTAACTGATCTGTTTTCTTACTCTTCAAATATGAACTCTTCTTGAAAGGGGTCAATCCCATCAATAGACTCAGGATAATTGCCTTCTATTGCCTCTGTTTTTAAGTTGCAGAATTAGAAAATGACAGGGAGGATCCTATAGTGCATAATGCATTATTAATTCTGTATGACAAAAGTTTGAAAGATTTCAAAGAACATGGAAGACACCTAAAATATACTGATTTGGGGAAAACTGAGATTATGGAACAAAACATTGCTGAATTTTCTTAAAAAGAATTGACAAAGGTGATACATCAATTGCATGTATACCCATTAAGATTACATACAATTTTTAAAAACCTACATGTGCTGGAGTGGTTGCAGTGAGATGGTGGAGCTGAGGGATGATTAATAAAGTTACTAGAAATTAGTTTTTGAAGTGTTAGCAGCACCAGGTTAAATATTAAATAGATCAAAATTGAATTGACTTAAAACTGAATTGCCAACAGAAACCTTGGGTGCCACTAGAGAAGTGGTCTCTTCTGCTACCAGTAGAATACATTGTACAACTATTCCATATTTCTTTACTTAATGGGTTTTTTTTTTTCTGGTAAGTTATATGAAAACACAAGATGGGACATAGCACTGTCAGGACTTCCCATAATTCTGTGAATAGGGAGAGGTGATTGCATAATGAAAGTGTGCATGTAAACCTTGCCATATAGACCAAAAGATTAGAAATACCTTTATACTGGAAGAGTCATCATATACCAGACATTAGTAAGTGGAAATGAGCTTTATACAGACAAGTTCACAAAACAAGTTTTTGTCTCAACTGAGCAAAAGTTCACTGACATTTTCATTGAAAACCAGTATCCATTTGCAGTCCATGCCAATCATAAGTTTGCTACTAATAGACAATATATCCTTGAGTCAGTCTGGCTGCACACTCTGTACTGTATAAAATAAAATAGGTGACCTGGAATAATCATAACAATGTTTTAATGCTTCCAGAACTTTGTGTTTCTTTTGCCATTATTGTCATTTCTGTTATTCCCCACACTGATGTCTTTTAGATTTATTTTAATTGTTTATTTTGTTATTCTTATGGGAAAAAAAAATACAAGATAATCTAGAAGAAAAATAAAGATGAAAATGAGATACATGCAAGACAGTGCTGCATTTTATTTGGATAATGAGAAGAAAAAAGGAAAGACGCAATGGGATAACTTTTCAAAGTTGAAACAGGTTGTAGAGGGGGTGGAAAAGATCTGTCTCAGTCCTGCTTTGGTACAATTGATCTCTTTGCTACTGATGTTGGTACCTGATTGAATAAATATTGACTAGTACAGAACCAGGAGTGTCTGCAGGGGAGGGTAAAAAACAACAACAACAACAGTCACAATCATACAATGTATGTTAAAAAAAGGGTGAGGCTTTGATCATATGGATGTGGCCACCATCTTGATTTTTTTGGACCTCACACTCCCACCCCCACGAACACCCACGTAGAGGACTGTAAAAGCTATTTGCTTCAGTGGCAATCCCAGCAGATGTGTTTTGTATGTATGGTCTCTATACTCAGATGTTGTAAGGAGACCCTGAAGACAGCTGCTAAGCACCCTTCGAAATGGTTCACACAGCCTACTTGTTACATAGTGCTATCTTTGTTCTATGTCAATTAATAATGTATTGATTTAGATTAAACTGGTTAATGAATATAATAGGTTACCTGCATGTTTGATATGTGTGCAAGTGTGTGTGCTTATGTATTATTTCTCTCCTGTTGGAGAGAACAATTATTTAGTATACATTTGACATTACCACATAAAGCAGTATTATGTGAACCCAATTAAAAGCAATTCACAAATGTCTAAAAACAAGGAAACCAAAGTTATAACGTATTGCATTATATACTCTATTCCTGTCCCAGTGTTACAGATATTTTATAAATCTTTGTTTAAATCTGCTAAATTTATGCCATGAAAGCTTGGCTGCTTTCTCCTAAGAAGGTGTAACATTTTCCAAATGTCCAAACTTGGGAATGGTACAATGTGCATGTGTGTGTCTCAGTTAAGAGGATAACAAAAATCACTCATCAAAATTTTATATTCATTTTGCATGTATGGTATTTTGTCTTGTCAACCTTCTCCCTTTGTCATGCAGTAAAATATTACAGAGTTATGAACTCTTATTCAAAACAGCCATGTATGTGAAGCAAAATCAGCTCTGTTAATTTAATCTGCTTTCCTAAATGTTAACAGTGGTGTAAAAATGGATGCTGTCATCCTTGTAATCAGTTGCACAGTGCACAGGGGCAGCAGTCTCTGGTGCCTCATCTGTGAACTAATCTTTCATTTCATAGCAGATCTTTCCATATCAAACAACACAAATGACTTAATTTGCATGACAGGATTTGTAACGGGGCAAATCTAGTGTCAAAGTCGATTAAAGATTACACCAGAGAACTATCATAATCAGGACTCTAATGAGCCTAAATAGTACATGTGAAGTCTCCCCTTTTTGCCATTCCAGTCATGTATAAAAAGGGAATGTGTTTCTTTTCATCTCTGAGCAAGTCCTTGGGTTTGAACATTACACCCTGCGTTGAGCTAAAGTCATGTCAGTCTAGTTGCAGAGAGAGAGAAAGGGAAATAATAAAGCAAACATCACTTCACAAATGACATTGCTTAGTATAAGCCAACGTTTGAAGCCCTTAATTCTTCTAATCTGCAAAATAGTCGATGCTAATGGGTTTTTGCCTTTGTGAAAGCTGATGCATAGAAAGAAAAACTTTAATGAGCTGCCTGGGTTGTATGCTTACAGATACCTGTCAAATGTCTGTCATCTTAGCTATCGTTGAGGCATTATAAAGAAAGTAAGAAGGAAGGAACGACAGTATTTGTACAAGCATTTTCATGCTAAAATGGCACAATTTTCTTCCTGTCATAATTTCATTGTACCCGAAAGTCAAAAAAAAAAAAAAAGCTTAACCCTTTCATTTTGCACATCTTGTGCAATAAACTATCTGTGCTGCCAAGCAGTTTTCAAGAGAGCACCGTATGTGTTTCTGCTTTTGTTAAATAGCATCCTTTTCTAAATTTGTTTCAGGTACAAGCTGTCAGTTGCTGCATCCTGGAGAGATCAAGAGTTTATTATGCATAACAAAACTATAATATAAAAAGTCTACTGTTGGAATATATTTTGACTTCTAGATGCTTACTTTCCTTTATAACCTAACAATGTTCAAAGGAATATGGGTGTAAGAAGGTCAGCAAATGCCCCCCTCAGCTTCTCAACTTCTCTTTTACTGAAAGGAAATAAGAAATATAATGGCACCTGGGAAGCTAAGCCTTGGTGCGAGACTAGGCTAGCCTAAGAAGTTGAAATATCATCCCAGAAGCAGGCAGTGGCAAACCCCTTCCACAGTGTTGCCAAGAAAATGTTGACACCAAGAATCAAGTTCGGGAAAGACCTTTTGACATTGGTAGTTGATCACTCTGTCATTATTCAGCTATCAAAGTGGTTTTTCAGAGTTGAAGCAAGATGTTAGAAAGATAATGTGCAGAATGTGTTTTCCTTCCCATCTTTTTAGACTCTTTATTGAAAGTGAAGCAGTAGAGAGTTTTTGGAAGCTCTGATTGCATTTCCTACATAGCCTTCCTCAACTTGGATCCATTACAGACCCTCTTATAATTTTGATTCATGGCTCTTTCCATTCTGAGCAGCCATTGTGCACATGTTCTTTACATTTAATTTTTTTTTTTTTTGGTATGGTAAAATAGACGCTTCAATCTAATAATAAACCACAAGGACATGGGGGCAGTCACCTCTTGAAATGAGAAACATGCACTTAACTATGATCTCTCTTTGATCTCCAGAGGTTGACCAATGGTTGATTACTCTTACTTTATTCATTCTTCTTGAATAAACATTCCTCTTCTCCAGGATCAAAAGGCATTTCCCCTACAACCTGAGGTGGGTTCAGTTTAGAGAGAATGACTGGTCTAGACTTCTTTTTGAGAGCATTATAGCTTGTGAATTGTGTGTGAAAGAAGGCTTGCAGCAGCTACCATTGGCTATTAAAAAATTCAAGCCCCATTTCAAGGCCTCCTTTTAAGACATGGCTGCTGACAATTTTTGAGCAGATAGGGAAGCATCTTATTATTGTTGCTATTGCAGCCAAAGGCCACAGTGATAAAGGTGGGATTTCTGTGGTGGCAAGATTTTAACGGAATTGTAAGAGGAGTATTATTGAACAAAATATGACTCCTTCTTTCACTATACTGGCTGTTCTACAAAAAAACACCAGGGAATCACTTTATCATTGCTTGGTGATTTAGCAGTGTGGATTTGGGATTTTCTAGGGGAAGCAACAAAGCAAAAGCTTTCTGAGAATTCTAAAATCAATCTAAAATCAAAAAGCAGGACTAATTTACAGGATCAAAGGTCTGCTCCCCCATGTTTTCACATGCATTTTTCCACTTATTTCCATTCCAAATAAGAATGGAGTATATTATAGCCCATATTTAGTTTAAAATAGATGCTGAAATGCACAATACATTGCATTACTTTTAAATATCTTTAAAAACATTTAGATATTAGCTTCAGATTTCCAATGAGCCATTGCAATCTAACCTGGTGGGACAATTAAGGAGTGCATTGCAGTCTTCAATGGATGCATTTTGCATTCTGTGTTGCTTACACCCCAAATGAAGCCATTTTTCTCCATCCCCTTCCCCTTGCCCCATGGAAAGCCTTTAAACACAACAGCAGTTTTCTTCATAGCAGCAGCATCAACATGAAACTTACAACAGGCATGAAATATTCTAAGCATTTATGTCATGTACTAGGTATGTTGCAGCTGTCTTCTGCACCCATACAAAAAGAAGAAAACATGAAACTTTACCTATGCTACAATATAAGTCAACAGAATGGATTTAAAAGTTAACACGAAAAAAGCATTTACAAATGTCAGAACACGGTGCTTGAGGGACTGCCATGGAGGCAGCAACAGTCAGACATATCAGCAGTCAAACCTCAGTGTGATGTAGACATTCCCTTCCCTACCCCAAAGTGGAAAGTCAGAAGTTTCATTAGGTAATGATTGGGGTTCACCATGATATGCTGCCAAGCTCACCAAATGTACTTTCCTTATACTGGATTCTCCCACCATGCTCTCTAGATGGTTTGGACTACATTTATCATAATTCCCCATCAGTGTGGCCATCTCAGCTAGGGACTGTTGGAGCTGCTTCAACAGATTTGAAGAGTACCAGACTGGAGAAAGCTGCCCTATCAACACATCTCTTCTTCATCCCTACTAAGTTTAGCTCAGAGCTGACGGCATGATATAATTCCTTTTTTCATTTGAGCACTGTGTGGAAAAGATCTCAACTTTGGATGTCAAAAACAGGGTTTGGAATCATTCCTTACTTCAGTTTCAGCAGGTTAGGTATTAAATAATCATCTGAGCTTTCTGGCTGTTTAATAGAGCTTTCACACTTAATCCCAAGAACCAAATGCTAAGAAATTAATGCCACCAATCCGAACAATATATATATGATGTGTGTGTCTGTGTGTGTGTGGCTCTGATGTGGGATCCCGTCCCTTTCAACATATGAATAATGCATTCAGCGTCTCTGCTCAATTGTTCTTTTAACAATGGCAATTATGATTTTAAAAGGTTATGCGGCATGTTGCAAAATACTCCTTTGTGGCTTCCCCAGTGGCAGCTTGTGTACAATTTTCCACAGACCCAGGCCTTTGCCATTATTCTTGCTGGCTCACTCTTTCCTTCCTCCGTACAAGCCAAAGTTCGCCTTTTCCTCTGAACACTACCTCAGTGACCTAACTGCTACACCTCTGATCCTCCACACCCCAGAAGCTGTCACAGGTCTCCCTCCTTCCCAGGAGTTGAACACACAATAGAGAATAGGCCCTCGCTGTGAGGTTCAGCAGCCATTAACCCCTACCAGCTGTTCCTGCAGGGAGCCTTCTGTGGCTGAATGCCCTTTCTCTGGGGAGGCCCTCATTTCCACTAATCTAACTATTGTTGGCTTGGAATGCTGACAGGAGAAAAGAAATTTTTCTTGTGTTCATGCAAGTGTGTGTATCCATGTGTAAGTGAAGGAAGAGTGAAGGCTAATTTCTATAGTAGGCATGAATGGAGGGGATGGGAAAAATACTAGTTAAAATGTGTTTACTTGCTTAAAAGGCTCTGTCAATTTAAATAATTTCAGTACCGTGCTTTTTTTCTGCCTCTGGTTAAGGGGAGGAAAATTAGTTACTCTTAAATTTTTTGCTTGAAAGCCACTAAAAAGATCCTCGAATTGCCTGTATCTTTTGAACGATATGTTACTTTATTTTATTTTGCTCCCAAGAACGACTAATCTTACATTCTGGGAAAAGTTAGGAGGGTGATCTGCATCTGGGGGAATTCATCTTTCCCAAAACTAAATGTGTGTTTGTGTTTTGAAGTATTTAATTTATTGAATAAGTGTCATTGTTTGGGGAGCCTCATTTTCTCTGTTGGTGAAAAATATGATGTGATTGTCATACTTTATAAACAGATAAGGAACCATTTTATATAGTGCTTAAAAATTATGAACAAAAGCCCATTTCCCTTCAAATCAATTATATTTTCTATCATCAGAAGTAAAATCTCACATTATTTTAAGGATGTATTGCTTTTTGTAATTATAAATAAATGTTTTATAATTAAAAATGTGAATAGCTTTATATCAGACAGAATTAAACCTAGTTTTCAAAGCTAAGAAAATAGTTAACTGGCATGCAGAAAAAAAATGTTAGTACATTAAAATAGCTCTATAAATTTTCAGGGGTACAGATATGTTCTCAATTTTCTTGGTCACTGTATTCCGTTGAAAGAAGACTGTTTTTAAAAAGTTGCTGTTATTCAGAACAGAATTATCTGCATAGAAATTTGTTTTTGTTTTTGTTTTTGTTTTAATAATTAGGGCAAATGACATATAACTCTACAGTGCATCTGTCCCCATGTCCAGACTGCAGGAATTATGGATTGTGGAAGTAGCAAGGTAAGCCTATTAATTTATTTGTTAGATTTATATCCCGTCTTTTCTCCAACAGCTGCAGCCAGCTTATATGGGGATCTCCAGGGCCACAACTGGGGGGGGGGGGGCAACCGGGGCATGTCCCCCAGGCGCCACGCTGCTGGGGTGCCAAAATGAGCGCTGGGGGGGCACCAAAGTGGGTGTGGAATCCATGTTTGCCCCGGGTGACACAGACCCTAGTTGTGGCCCTGGGGATCTCCCTTCAATTTATCCCACAACAGCAAGCCTGTGGGGTTAGCTGCAATGAGTGAGTGAGAGAGAAAGAGAGAACGATTAATCCAAAGTCATCCGATGAGTTTCCATGACTAAAGATGTACTTGAAATTGTGTCTTCCCAGTCCAAATCTAACACCTTGACCACCACACCATGCTAGCTTTCTACTGAGTAAAAAAAATAAATCAGTAATTTTTGCCCATAATTCCTTCCCTCTCTACTACCCCGAATCATTAAAGTAGTATAAAATAAAATTTAAGTGAGGAGTTTGGTTTTCTTAAATTTTAAATGCCAACAAATTAGCAGGATATAATGGGCTGTGAAAATAACCTTGGGAGACAGGAGCAAGAGCTGCAGCCTAGAATGGTCTGATAAGAGAGATCTGAGTCCAAAGGAGGGATGGAGTGGAGAAAGCATCTCAGAAGGGACCCTCCCTAGTTCTCTGGAAAGTAAAGGCAGGAGAGGGAGGAAGGCTTTCAGACTTGCAAGATTCTATTACTCTAACCTTACAATAAAGCATTATTAGTATTCGTGGTTTAGGTTTCCTGTCTGGACTACCTTGAAGGGCTGACACAGGGAAGAGTTTTTCTCTTAAAATACTATTTCCTCTAAATCATTCAGCACATGGTTTATTTGTGGAAACAGAAAGTCACATGTCTAAAAAAGGAATTCTAGTAGAGATGACAAATTTTAATAATAGTATCAAAAAGGAAGTGAGTGGGGAAATCGTAGCTTATTAATTTTTTTTACTACTGTTTTGGAACCTCCCTTGACATCAGTAGGAAGCCTAGCATCAAGTATAGTATCACTCATTGCCATAGGTCTCCTTGTCTGGAAATGATAAGATTGTATCCCATCATCTTAAGCTTTTACTGCTGTTGAAAGATGAAATTTGAGCTGTTTCAGCAAACCAAGATACTGATTTTGTCCCCATTTTTATTAGCATAAGACAGCCAAACCCCACATCTAATTTCTAGGGTTGCGCAAGTGTTCAGAAATGATGTGGAAAATGTTATTCTAAGTACATACTAGCAAAAACGTAGTACCGGTCTGCAACTCTTTAAAGTAGCTGAATCTTTTCTCAATATAACATGGCTTTCCTGTCCAGCTGTCACATGTACATCTGTATGTTCCAAAGCCTCCTTTGGAAATTGAATCTGAAGCATTGCACATCCTTATTTATTATTTCCTCTCAAATAGGTAAAAATACTTAAACCCACATTCTATTTTTGGAATTTGAATGGTAATGCCATACTATTACTAGTGTGGGCACATCAGCAAGAACTAGAATGGATAACAAAATCAACAAGCAAATCAGTGCCTGAATTATTTCCCAGACTCCTCTGATTCTACTGGACCGTTGTAGAATGGAGATTTTTCTTTTCTACCAGAATCAAAACAACAACAATAGAAGATTATCTGCCATTAATCATTTTGGTTATATGTGAACCAGCTCTTTATCCCTTAAGACTGGCCATGAAACCCTCGCTGTTGCAATGTACAAACTAAAAATGCATCCTAGGATAAGCTCATCACTTCCACTTAGGTGTACCTTGCAGAGGAAATTAAATAGAACTGCCTTTCATTCAGGAATTCTCATGACTCTGTAGGGATTTTAACTGAATTTTAACAGCACAGGAGTACCTAGGGGCATCATTGAGAGCTCCCAAAAGCCTAGGAAAGCAGTAATAAAACTACTGACCTAGAAGAGGGTCACCAACTTTTTTGGACTAGTGAGCGCATTGGGAATTTTGAAAATATGTGTGAACCAGAATGGGTATCATGGAGGGTGTTGCAACAAACAGCTATATTCCAGATTGCAAACAGAGCACTGGATTATAGCCATCCATCATTCTACTTTCCAAGAATTCTTCTGGGATTTATGTGAAACTGAGAAGCTTCCTGAAGGTTCAGATTTTTGCAAGATACTAGCTTCCAATTCCTTTCTTAAATTAAAATAATCTTTTAAAAATATAAACTTAGGATAGGGAGGGTAACAGACATCAAGGAATATGCTGCTGTGCATATTGTCATCCCCAGGATTTAGATTAATTCCATCAGATCTCTGATAGCTGTGATATGTAGTATTCCAATCATAACTCAGCAAAGGCTGTTTGTTTTCATAGGGTTCCAAAGTGCATCATTCTTATCAGACAATTCTCAGAAGAATTTATTTTGTTAATTGTTTGATTTATATCCATCTTTCCTTCAGGACACCATGGCAACATCCCCCTCTAATATTTTCATGCAGAAAAACCAGACAGAAACCAACTGGCCAAAAATCATCAACTGAGTTTCAATAGTTCCCATAGCTAAGGATGAGCTTAAATCACAGTGGCCCATTGGGTAATCATGCAATTCTCCTCCATCTAGAACTTTTTCACATTTTTGCCTTTAGATGATAGAAGCTTTACCAATTGTCTCTGTCAATTTGGTGGGGAAACAGTTAAACTTTCCTTTGTTTTTATTGCAGTTGTTTTAGTAAGACAAAGAAACAATTTCATTTAGGTGTATTTGTAATGATATTTTTCCAAGGATGCAATAAATGGTTAGAAGAAGCTTTTACAACTGTGGAAACAGGTTTCCTAATGAGCAATGGATCAATTGTCAGTGGCATATGCCAAGAATCTCTTCTGAGCTACTCATGGGATGGTTGATCAGGAGATTTTAAGTGAATGAAGGAGGTAAATCCTTAAATTCACAGTGATTCAAAGCTATGAGCTGGGTAGAGATCTACAAAATTAAATTTTTACAAGACTGTAATTTGCTGAAGTCCAATCGGTAATGGATACAAAGGACCAGTGCAGTTGGTAACTACCTGTACACGAGCATTAAAGAGCTGCTACTTAGCAGTACCACTTTAGATAAGGACTCCTGTTTAGTGTCATGTTTAGCCTTGGGCAACAGTTCAAGAAAAATGTTGACAATTTAAAAGGAGCTACCAAAGAGCTATACTCATAAAGAAGCATTTGAAGATATAATTTACAAAGAATGATTGAATAGCAATACGTTTAGCAGGAAAGACTGCAAATCTTATCTGAATCTGAATACTGTAGTTATTACTTTTTGTTATTTTGTGCACTCTATATCCTGCACTTTGACCAAGAGCAGCACTGAAGATGGCTAACAACAATAATAAAAAAGATAAAATACATTGAAAGAGATTTAAGAGTTCATCAGATCAGTTGAGGCATACTGCAATACCAGATGAGTGCATAAAAAATTCTAGTTGCTTGTTAACCAAAGTAGCCAATCAGGAGCCACAGTGAAGATGAAACCTTATTCCCTAGAACTCTCATCTGTGTCAATTATAGTGAAAACTAGTCAAGATTTAGTTTATACTAGGTTATGCACCTAATCTGGAGAGAAACTGATAGAGCTAACCATGATTAATAGTGGTTTGTATTTGCTCATATAACTCCATTTATGTTTTAAAATTAAATTGTTGCCTAGTACTGTTCTGACAAGACAAGTGAGGATTCAAGAGTGATTTCCTACCATTTGTTACCACAAAATCTGAAGATGGAAGAGAGGAGTATAGAGAGGTTAAGTACCATAGTGGTACTTAGTCTGGATTCAGATGACAGTGCTTTTGAAATTCATTTTTTTGTCCTCAAGGATTAGCACTTGTGTGTGACAAATTTCAGAGTAACTATTATGAAGCTGAAATCCCGAATATAGCAATTTTGCTTACAGTTCACCAATTTAAACTGAATTTAAGCAGGCCATGTGAATAGTTACCATTTAAAGAATTTTGCACACCTACAACTTTGTCACTTAAAAATGTATTGAACAGAGGGAGCTGTGACAATAAAGTACAGAATCTCCTCTAGGGCTGTAATCTTACCTGGGAATAAATCCGACTGAATTAACTGTGTTGGATTCAGAGTTGATAATAAGAATATCGCTGTTAAAATCAGTGAAACTTATTAAATTAAGCATATTCATTACTTTGCCTTGATACAGCCTAATGAAATTTGCTGGAATAAACATGCATAGGACTGTGCTATAGGACTTCACATGAATTATTCAGTGAATCCATGGATGGATATTAGAGATAAACTTCATTTCAGATATTCATCTGAGAAATAGGCTCCATGTTTAATACTTTCATTAAAACACTTTCTAAATATTGCACTTCATACAACAGAATTCTACACACTCCTTGTACGTATAAATTAATGCGTGCAAAGGATGCATTATAGAATTATCATTACATGATCCTAAAAATGGAAATATAGAATACAGGTGTGTCAGCATGATATAAGAATTCTGAAAGGTACACACTGGGGTCAGTTAGAAAAATGAAAAATGCACTTTTTTGGAAAAAAATTATTTTGGAAAATCATATTGATTTTCATGCTATGAACCTCATATATGTGTTTTCTGCAAAATATCTGGATTATGTGATCACATGGAATAGAAATTATTGGAATTTTAATTTGTGGGGTTTTTTAAAATATACCTTAATCCCATTCCAGAAGTATCCATGGCAGTTGAGAAACTTGACTGGGGTATTGCGGGGAGAGGGAGGGATGTGTGAAGAAAACTTATTTGCAAAAAGACTTTAAAAAAACATAATTTAGCCTGTAATTTGTGTTTCTACATTTCTGGTAGTATTAAGGACTTGCTGGAGCATAGAGCTCACAGCATTAACAGTCTCTCCATTTGCTGAACAATAGCACAGCCAGATGCTGCTGGTCATAATTTATTCTTTTACATTGATGCTTGCACACATACACATACACTTTCAGTGTAAATTCAATTCAATTTGCACTCATGAGAGTGGGAAAAAAACCTATTAAGTGCATCATTATTCTATTTGAGAAAGCAAAATGGCACATCAATTCTGTATATAACAGATTATGCTGCAGAAGAATTAGCAATCCTTCCAGATTGCCCATGTTGTATACACTTTAAAATAGGGAATGTACCCTATTCTCAAAGATAAAAAATTTCCAAAGAAATCTCCCAATTCAATATATTGCTTTTGAAGAGATTCTGTTTCTTCTATAAGTTGAAAGCAGTCATTCAAGTTTTTACTTTTCCTTGTTTATGCAAAGCCTGGAAAAAGGAGAATGTGAGAGAAAAGGCTTTGGGAACCTGGATTGCTTGTTGCTTTACATTATTTATTCTGCTGCAATGTTCTTCTTCTTCCACTCACACCTTATTTGCCAGCATTCAGTATTTATCGCACCCAAGCTCAGTTGACTGGCACTTCCCCCTAGGTTTTGCATAAGACTCCCCACCCTAGTCTTCCTCTGCCCACCAATAATTGTAATACAAGTGTAGCAGAAAGAAAGAGAAAGAAAGAAAGAAAGAACGAACGAATGAATCACAGGATTAGTTCTTCCTTTCTTCCTTCCTTCCTTCCTTCCTTCCTTTCCTTCCTACTTTCCATCCAGTAGGATTGCAGATCTTCACTGAATCATCTAAAGAAAGAGGGGAGGAAGGAGAGAGAGAGAGAAATACAAACTATTAAAAAAGCACATACACGGTTTACACTGTTGTGACAGCCAGTAGTATCAGCGGCAGTCCATTACCTTCACAAATGCCTCGTGTGCTAATGAGTCTCACAAAAATCACCAGACTTTTCTGGCAGGGAGAAAAGATCAGTTTCATTGCTTGCAGAACTAATTCAGTGTACAAAAGTGAAGGCTCCACCATCACTGCCTCTTTTACTGCTCCTTTTGTAAAGGCTTTTGATGTGCACTGAAGAGTTCCCTCTGTGTTTGGGACTCTTCATCTCCAGTTCATTGCCTGTCATTAACATACATATCCATATGAAAAGTTTGGTAAGTCACTAACAGCTGTCCAGAATGGAGTTTGGGGGAAGGGCTGGGGAAAGAACCTATCCCTTCTCAAAATGCTGACAATACTATTTAGCTCTTTTTGGCAATGATATACCTAACTTTTTAAAGCTGCCTTTCACTCAAAGAGCCACTAGGCATAATACTACATTCAAATACGGTGTGGTTTTCATTTTGAAGCAGTCACTGCTGTATTCAGAAGGGGCCCGGAATGGCTGAGAGCAAAAGGAACGCCATCGTTCATTATAAAGCAGAAATACTTTCCGAGGATAGCTTTTCACTGTCGCAAATAACCTCACTGATTCACCTCAATACGGAGAGAAAGATTGCAGCAGATGCTCTGGAAGGCTGTTTTATGCTAAACTCCTGCTCAGAACTATCAGGCCTCATGGTTCACCATCAGTGACTGCTAGAAACAAAAGCCACGTCACATCACTTCTGATAAAAAGTTTGGCTGTAAGTGATTTGCAAATGGATGTAAAAGCTCCTCTGAAAGAAACAAGAGTTGGATTCCAAGCAGAGCAGAAACAGCAACTCAGCCCCTCTCCGGACTGAGTTGGGGTGAAAGAGGTAGATTTTTGCATGTGCGTGTGAGTGCGTGATATATATACACACACAGTGCAGCAACACCTATCACCTAAAGAACTTTCCAATCTCATTATTATCAGTCCGGGATATATACTGAACTGTCACTTAATCATGCCAAATTTATAGGTATCAGAGGAAAATGTAAAAGAATGTTTCAGAGATTACATCCAGGATATTGTCTCCTGTTTGTCTCTTATTTGAAAATGGAAAATGTTCGAATGGAAGCTTTTAACCAATGGAATTAAAAAAACATTTGTGGTGGAATTCTAATTGTACCCATTTTGCTATCATAATTGTGCATGTGGTTTTAAACATTATTTCACGGAAGCAAAAGAGAGTTCCCCATTGACTTTAATGGAGTTGGGATGGCATGTGAAGAGGTGGGGGTGGGGTGGGGTTTTTCTTCTTCTTTTCCCAAATAATGCTTTGATTGATAAATGCTTTTCCACCCAGCCCTCCCTGTAGTATGGAGTTCATGACCCTTGAGCGATAATTTACAATACCCTGAACCCAAGGTTTTCCAGGTCTTAGTTGCAAAACGATGGTGGGTAAATCTGTGTCAATTATCAAGGGCTTGACATACTTTTACAAGCATTTTTATCAGAAGCAAAGTTCCCAGCAGGCTACCGACCCACCGATTCTGGAAAGGTTTTATTCTTGTACAGATCCTCCCACTAAGCAAAAACAGCTTAAGCTGTATAAAAAACGAAGACCTTAATCTCACTTGTTGCTGCTTTCTTTTCTTTTCACGAAGTTCCCAACCTCCTTTAGAGCTGCATCTACCATATCAGCCTGTTCTTTTACTCACACACACAAAAAACCAACCCCCCTCACAAAAAATATCCCTTTTCACTCTGCCTATTTTGATCTGAAAATTAAATCTTATTTCTTATGCATCCTGTTTATTGTCTTGAAAGGATCTGAGCATTCATTTAAAGGAGGCCAGAATGACTTCTTAAACACATTTCTCTCTTTGCTGCAATTAAACAAAGTGGAGCTGTGATTAGTCCACCGCAGGGGGGAAAGAAAAAGGCACCCTTGAATCAAATTGGGGGGACCTGACTGCACATTATCGTCTCACAATGCAGGAGTTTGTTGCTGAAACCTGCTTATCGCCTTGCAGGGCAAACCATGGGAACTTCAGTCAGGTGGAAACTCACTCTCTTCTTTCAGCTGAAGCAGCTTTAAGTACCATAAGAACAGCTGAAGTCCCTGAAGATCTTCCCAATAACTGAGACATTTAGGATTATCTCTACGAGAGTTTTCCACATTCACTTCTGGGGGCTGTTTTTTTCATTGACAAGAGAAGGAGAGTTAATGATGAGCTTTTGCCTGCTGCGGCGGCGGCGGCTTTTCTCTGGCAGATCGAAGCCAAAAGCGGCTGTTTAAGCGAAGTCCCACCTCCCTTTCGCTCTTGGGAAACCACTCAGGCCAAACACTTGCTCGGCTGTGTGTGCACGACACATAATGAAAACAATTTTACGCTGCGGAGGGAAGTCTCCGGCAATTACTGATGTAACAGCCACCTGCAGAAGCCCTGGTTGGCGGCTTCATGAATATTTGATGCTGTGATGTTATGTGTTGAATGGCGAAGGCAGGTGAGGGGGAAGGAGGAAGGGACGCGGCTGGAGGCTTGTCTCGCGGGGCTGTTTCTCCGCAGTGGCCCGCGGTGTTAACACCGCCGGGGATTCTGACCCTGCCCAGGACTCCGCCAGAGCAGCTGAAGCTGAGCTGAGCTGATGTGACAAGTCCTGGGGGGCGCTCTTTCAAATCCCTTGTCTGCCAATTTTACACATGAGGTCCCGCTCAAAGAGCCCCGGCATCGGGCTTGTCCAATTTAATTTGAGAAGCTAAGTGGCGGATCCGGATTAAATGAGAATGGTGTAATGGAGAAAGCTTGTTCTCCCTCTTTAAGCCATCGAGGTTAGATGAGTGCGTGCACGTGCACACAAGCGCGCGCGCGCACACGCAGAGCCCTGCTTGCAAAATCACTGTTACTTTTTTTTTTTAACCCAACACTTGCATTTATTATGCAGAGGATGGAAGGGCTTCCTCACTGCCTGCCATCATATTTCTATCCTCCTTGGGGATTCATTTTCATTCTTAAGCATATCATTAAAACATATGTAGGAAGAGTTAAAGCAATGGTTTTGTGGAGCACATAGTACTGTTTATGTCAATTAAAGGCAGCTATAGGAAGTGTGTTATCTAATTTGGAAGGAAATGGTGGTAATAAGGGTTGCCACTCTTTCAGCAGCTAATATTTATGTTTTATGTATGCTGCTTTCTGCTCCCCACTTCTTGAACTTGGAGTTTCACTCAATCATACTTAATCTTGGAGAAAATAATATTTCATACAGTTTCTAAGCTACAACTATAAGGTATAGCTCTATCATCTCCACTGGAATAAATGAGCAAAGAATGTGTGCAGCTGTAAATCTAAGCCATTTTCAAATTACTTCTGTATACATACATATACAGTGAAATCTTAGGCACAAGTTGGTAAAGATATATAAGAGAAAGCAAACAATTACATGGAACAGGAAGCATGCCAGACTTTTGGGGTCATAACTCGCTTTAGAAACTCTAAAGTCACTATGCTTAACTATGCTGAGGCTTTTAACAGGTTAAAATACTGTCTTATGAGCATATATTTCACACTATTATTTGCATTAAGAAAGAAATGATATAATTATATCTTAATTCTCCCACCCAAACATTATCTTCTAATACAATACTGAAACCTTCTCACTCATAACATTTGTATTTCCTTTTGCACTCAATTTTCTACCCTTTCAAACAGTTGGACCTGCAGAACAGCTTCTGGACTCATTTTTCCCTAAGAAGAGAAAACCCAGAAGACTGAGGCTGCCTTTCTCATAATAACTGGCTTTTTTACCAATCTAAAGAGAGAGCAACCAGTATAAGGACACAACAGCAAGCTCACAGGAAACATTACATTCACAGCAACAATGTCTTTTGGAAATCTTAAACAAAACAGCCCAAGATCTTGACCAGTTCACCTTTAAAGCTGAAAACTGTACTAGACTAGGTTTGTTACCACCCCTACCTCTGAGAATTTTTTTAAAGATTCCATTGAGCAGGTGAATGTGCCTGAAAGTGCATTCCAAGGTAGCTGGCCATCAAAACAGACTGAGATGATTGGATGCAATTACCTATTAATTTGAGTTCAATTGCCCATGACCAGGCCTACTGAGAGCTGCTTTACATAATACGGTAACACGACTATATTGGTATTCTACAATGTGACAGAGTTGTACAAATAATATTTCTTTTAAATTTCCCAACTTTAGGAATTTAAAGCACTTCTGCACCACCACTAGTTTCCCTCAGCCCCTCAAACAGTCTGAAACCAACCTGAAATGTCCTCCACTTCTGCTGATCTTAAAGCATTGAAATCAGCCTGAGACCATCATGAGTCAATCAATGCCCTGCAGCTCACCCACAGGAGAGCACAAACATACCAGTGCCTCATCCCCTAAGATGAAAAGTCCTGGATAAAAATCGGAAGGAAGGAAGGAAGGAAGGAAGGAAGGGATTATCCTCTTTCCCTATTTTGTTGTTTATTCATTCAGTCACTTCCGACTCTTTGTGACTTCATGGACCAGCCCACACCAGAGCTTCCTGTTGGTCATGGCCAGCCCCAGCTAATCCCCAGACTAACTACTTTTTGAATTGCCTACTCTTTGAAGCCAAATGCCACATGGAGATGGTCTAAAAATACATTCATCATTATAGTTACACTTTTAATCAAGTTGGTGGCACAATCAGTTACATGCATGAATCTAAAAGGGATAATGTTTGAATGATGTTTAATCTTAGGGACACCATGAATGATCTTCCCAATGTAAGCGTGCATCATCTACTGTATGATGAAAAGAATCTAAAATTCTGCATCTTTGATATCTGCTGAACAGTGCATACATGTGCTAGAGAGTGTCCAATAAGTTTGCTTTTAATAACTATTGTAAAGGTATTTGCATCTGTTTCATGAGGCATTTTGATAGTTTTAGAACATGTTTACTTATAATTTGCTGTGTTAAAGAAGATGGACACAAACACCATCCTATCGCTTGTCTTAGAAATATAGTATAGACTAGTTTCTTTCAACCTTGACAACTGTAGGATGTGTGAACAAACTCCCAGAATGCTGGATGGAGAATTCTGGGAATTGAAGTTCACACATCTTAAAGTTGCCAAGTTTAGAAACACTGGTATAGATAATCTATTTCTGTATCTACTTCTATTTCTATATCTCTATATATCCACATCTACATCTATATTCACATCTATACATACAGACACCATATTAACTAAATATGCAAAATAGTAATAATACCACAAAATTATAAAAGAATTTTAAAAAATCTCACATAGGAGTTGGCTTCTGGAGAAAGAAAATGGACTTATTGTATAATCAAAAGACTCACTGTTCAGCATCAGAAAGACAAACATACACTCTTCAATGGTTTGCAGAATTGATTAATACAGATCAGCTATGGATAACTGTAATGAATCATGGCTTCAATTTATTGATATATGTATGTCTATAAATATACATCTTACATGTTTTTGTTTCTTTTTTCAGCTTTTTTCCTTGTTTATTTTAGTGTATTCTTTTTCTGATATATCTATATATTTTAATGTACTTATAATGACATGTTTTTCCATTCCATCAGGCTACAACATACTATTTGATATTCTAGGAGCTGCAGTCTAAAATATTTGGTGGCCCAAAGTTGAAGAAAGATAGGTTAGAGTGTACATTATCTATAGCTTTCTCTGGATCATAGACAACACTGACAACTGATGTTTTCCAAACAAGTATATACATCTGGTGGAATTTAGTTCCACTGAACTTACTTTGAGTAGACATGCACAAAATAGCACTGCTTACAGTCAAACTTTGGAAATAAGAAATGATCTTCAAAATGTGGAACAATACTAAATGGGAAAAGTGCCTTTCAAGACTCTAATTCCCCAAAATGGTTGACAAGAATTAAACTCCACACAATGGATTTTACAAATATTTGGATGAGCGCTGTGGAATTTTGAGAGAAAGGTAGAGATGGAAAGTGATTTGCAGCTCATAGATCCTCCTTCAATTTTCTTTCCCTTCTGCTTTTATAATGGATTGCTATCTTTGCCAATTTAGGGCCTATTCTTAGATATATTTTTTTTTGAGGTTTAGGGTAAACTGAAAACTATGGAGTCATTATAATTCATATTCTTAAGGTGAGTCCGTTATATACAGTAAGATATATTTCTACATAGTTCAGGGATACATAGTTATATTTGACAAACTCAGATCCTATTTTAAGAGGGCTTCAAACTGTGTAGACAGTTAATTGTACTTGTGTTCAAGGAAATGTAAGTTTGGCTCCCCTTTAAATATGAAGAACTGGAAGTTGAAGGGTGCACGATGCAGGCATGTAGTGGATTAGGCCCACCAGCCCTACTGTGATCAAGGACTGTTGATACAGTTTGTAAGCACATTAACATAATGTTGCTGAACTGCTAAAAATCATTGCAAGTCTGTAAGGCATTTAGATTGCTGGAACATTCTTGTTTTCTTTCTGGTTTTCAGGATAGGGGTTGGGACAGGCATGACAAGGAAAAATACTTTTTTCTGGCAGGGCTGTTAGTGAGTCTCTTTTAGCTCACATGAGGTAGAAGCACTCTTCAAATCAGCCAGCAATTGGTTATTTGGAAGATAACTCTTACACTGATCACACAAGAGATAATCGGGCTTAAGTGGCATTTAAGGGCCCAAAATGATTCATGGGTACTTCTTTGCCCATCACATTGTTGAACTGTGGAAGTCAATTCCCTCAGATGTGGTAATGGTGACAGTTTAGATTTTTTAAAAAGGAGACCGTAGACATTGGTGGAGAACAGTTATTGATGGCTCCAAGGCTATGTTCTGAAATCACAGACAGCATCATGCCTTCAATACCAGCTGCCAGGAAGCAACAGTTGAGGAGTGCTCTCATTCTCTTGCCCATATTTGTGAGCTTGCTGAAACAGATTTTGGGGGTTTTGTGTGTGTGTAGTAAGGAATGTTAAGCTGGACAGGCCGTTGACTTGATGCAGCAGAGCTCTTCTTGGGGGTACAGTTCAAACTAGAAGCTTTGGCTCTTACCATTTTTATTTGAAAATACATTTGTGAACAACCGCTGGACTTCCACATGCTAGCTTTCCCCGAAGTGATAGAAAGAAATCTCTGGCTTCTTTTCCAGCATATGTTGGCTGCCTCATCATCACCTGTAATATAAAATAAGCCTACAATTTAGTTTAATGATGATACCTTGAAAGGATGTCCCTATGGGGTACTTAATGAACATGCAATTGGTTCAAATGCAGGCAATAATATCAAGGACACTGAGAGAGAGGAGAATTATTTCTCATATTTGAGAACTTGAGATGGTTCACAGCACCATACAGTAACAGAAAAAACAAAACAAATACCAAACAATGTAAAGCCAAAAGCCATAACAAGGGTAGAATTAGAAATGTATATAAATGGATTTTCAAAACTATGAGCCAAATCTGGGGACAGAAAAACTGTCTGAAAGATTTGTCTGAACTTTTCCAGAGGAAAGGGGAATTCTCCAACACCTCCTTAGTAAGGCAGGAACACTGCTATTTAGTCCAATGTGGCTTCCCCTGGGACTTGATTCAAGTCTGGGAACCTACCTCTGGACTGCTGAAGAGGTGATGGCCCCACGAAAGGCAGGAAGTTCATTCACACCCCTTGGCCACCTCGTATTTAAAAAAGAGCAATAAGTTCCTCTTCTCCAAAAATGTTTTTTTTCCCTTTTAAAGAACTTTAAAAAGCATATTCTCCTTCATCACCTTCATTAACGACTGGTAGAATAAAGTCTCAGGATAATTTCTCTTCTCAGCACTAGGTGGAATTACGCACTGTACACCAGGGTTTCTCAACCAGGGTTCCATGGAACCTTAGGGTTCCGTGAGAGGTCACTAAGGGTTCCCTGGGAAATCACGATTTATTTAAAAAATAATGTCAAATTTGGGCAACTTCACATTAAAGAGGTAAGTTTCAGTCTTTATTTTCAGTTTAAGAACACTGTTAATGCATATACATGAAATGAATTTAATAATTTTGTAACTTCTGGTCTATATTTGAGCCTAAATGTACAGGGGTTTCCCGAGGCCTGAAAAATATTTCAAGGGTTCCTCCAGGGTCAAAAGGTTGAGAAAGGCTGCTATATACAAAACTGTCTAATAACCACCATACCACAACAAATGAACGTGGAGTGGAAAAGATTTCTGTGGGTGCACCACCTTTCCACCCCAAGTCTATTTTCTAAAATGCTGCCTTCCACATGAAAGAACTTGGATGGTGTAAGGATTAAGGAGTATTGGGAAGTAGGGAAATCCGTTTTCAAGTAATTGCTCTGCCACAAATCTCATTATCTTTCAGCCTAACCTGCCTGTCAAGATTGTTGTGAAGAAAATTGAAGGAATAAGGGTTGGATGAAAAGAAATGAGTAGTCCTACATCAAATTAGTTGTGTTTGCAGTGACATACCTTCAAGCAGATATTCTCTAATTTTGAAATATTATTAACAAAGGCTGGCCTTTAGCAAATCCCATGCCCTTCAGAAGAGTTGTTTGTTTTTTTAATTTTTGCCTGCCATAGTTAGCCAATTCCTGGTGGGATATTCAACACTAATGAACCCTAGAGAGCAGGGCCCAGAGGCTTGTCAACTGAGAATTCTGTCCATACACCCAGGAGGACACGGGAGGGGGGCAGATCCTGACATGCTCATTTGATTGGAAGGGTCAAAGAACAGCTTAACATAGATACAGGTATTCAGAAGTAAATAATTTGAATGTAGTATCATTCCAAGGTAGCCTAAATTGGATGCAGCAAAAACACAAGATTATTTTTATCCTTATATTTCTGCCCTCACTTAAAACTATATATACTGTGTGTGTGTGTGTATTCCATCTATCTATCTATCTATCTATCTATCTATCTATCTATCTATCTATCTATCTATCTATCTATCTATCTATCAGTTCAGGTCAATCCCCTGAAGTTGAACAATTTCTGTACTGGACAGAATTCTCTAGTTGCTCTAGTAAATGTATGGAGACTATAATTAAATGAGAGAGTTGGCACCTTTAAAAGGTGCCAACTCTCTCATTTAATTATAGTGGCGAGCAAGATGGCTTGCAGTGAGCAAGATGGCTATTCCCATCATCTCCCAGTGCTCAAGCCCATGGGAGACCACTGTCTTCTTGCAGTCTCCTCACAAGAAGCAGGCATACAGAGCACATATGGGCAATCTCCAGTCCTCTCCCTGTCTGGAGAGGTTCCAAAGTGCCGGTCTACTCACTAGCCCTTCATTCTTCACCGCGGTTATCGGCTCCACTTTTGCAGAGCTGTCTTCAGTCTGCCATTTCTCCCCCAGATGAAATACCCGACATATTTCTCACCACACACATAAAACAGACTTTCTAATATAAATTATTCCAATAACTTGCCATGATTGCAAGGAAAATAAATAATACCTTACCAGCATAGTCCATTTTACCCATCCATAAAGGGTAATATCCTGCTATATTTTTATTTCCAATGTTGGTGGCCGATAAAATATTAGCCTAAATATATTTTTGCAAATCAGATAAATTAGAGCCACCTTCCTCAAATGGTAATCTCAGTTTAGCTAAAGAAAACCTTGGTAGTCCACTATCCCAAATAAAGTTGCTAAGTAAACTAGCAATCTAAAAGAAATATTTATTTAGTATGAACATAGGAATACCTCTAAGGACATAAATCAAATGAGGGACAGGATTGTAGCCATCTCAGAAAACTGAAAGGAAACCCCCTGTATCTTATGAAATAAAAAAAAAAGAAAAGAAATAACAGCTGGAAAAAGTAAATAGAGAAACCTATGAAAATACTGGTGTTCTTTGCTTTGAGCATATAATTGATGTCGTCTAGACAGTAATTTTTTCACAACTAAGGCACGTGTTGTAAAAATGTTAGACAAGCCACTGACACGGTAAAGGACACGTTATCTGATCTGTTAGCTCCCCTCATTTTCCCTACAAATAGAAACCCCAAAAGCAAGTTAAAGCATGTTCAGAAAATCTTGGATAGACAAAAGAGAAAAAAGAAGGAAAAGGGGCGAAAGTAAATTAATCTTCTTGCAGTGAATAAGCACAGAGAAAATACCCAGGAGTTACTATTTGTTATAACAATCCAAGATAGATGAGCAACCTGTATGTAAAACTCTGATGAAGGACATACAAAAAAGACAATGGCTTTCCATTTTTAAGTTAATCAGTACTCAAGTGATATATTTTTGAAAAATAAGAAAAAGGATTAATCAGGAGCTAAAGAGAGGAAGAAGACAAGCATTTTATTTCCATCACGTGGAGATGAAATATACATAACATAATAAAGGGTTGCTGTCAACTCTCTGCAGGAAGAGCACCTGGAAGATTAAAGCTGTGGACATAACATTAACAAAGTACAGACCCCACTGAATTAATGAGCATGGGAGATAGACATTCAGTAGAGTCTTAATTTATTTTCCTTTTCGAGCTCATCCTTTAAGAAAATGACAGTGTCTTCTTATCGATTTTACACTCAGAGATCAATCAGAATTGCCCTGACTCAGACAGAATTTACACCGCTCTGTGACATTGCCTGGAGCACCTGGGCCTAAACAGACATCACAAGGAAGCAATAGATCACATCTGTATGTAGAGCCTGACATGCTTAAAAATAAGCTAATCTGTGATGGAATTTCCTTCTTTTTGACAAGTTGCTCTGCCCAGCTCTTGAGCCTTTTGTTACGAATTTCTCCCTTAGTTCCCCTATTAATTATAATATGGGTAGAGGATTCATGCATTTAGTCCCTCAGGGAGGTCATCTGCTCTACAGTTTTAGATAAAATATAAACTAACATATCACTCCTACTTAAACAATGTGAAATGTCACTTTGATGCACTCCATAAAAAACCAAAGGTATTCCATCAAGAGCTATGATCAATTCTGACATGCCAACAATATCAGAGTTAAATGATGGGCCCTGCACATTCCTAAACAGCCCTTGGTGGAAATTGCTATATCCGGAAGATCTTTTGTGCAAGTAACTAGCTGTATTAAATGCAATAATTATAGAAAAGACACTGACTGTGATGCTCAGCCAATTGTTGGGTAAGCTCAGTTGTTTCACGCTACCATTTATCTTGTAACAGGGGATTGCTCTGGTGCTGACTTTATACACCAGGGAATGGAATACAGATCCTTTGCATTAAAGAGATGAAATTCCAGCACTCAGACCTGCTTCCTATGCAACTTTTGCTTTTCAGTAGATGGGGTTGCCCAGCTAATGGATTCTTTTTGGACTTAAAATAAATCAAACCAAAAAATTAGAATGCTGCGTTGTCTTCCCAAAAAAAAAATCCCATGTGCATGCCTACCACTAGACACCAAGAAGAGATGGTGGTGGTAACAGTGGCTCTACTCAGCTGGTCTTTATGAGTCTCGTATTCATTGCCCTCTGAACCTCCTAAACTGCTCTGCTGTCCTTAGGTGTGACAGAAGGCTATCCTCTTTCCAGTGTAGAAGTAAACTTCACCTTCTGTGTCCAGTTGGTTTCTATGTATATAGGGAATAGATGTATGTGAATGTAGAATATCTTCTTGTCCTTTACTATAGACACAAAGGATGACTCTCCTGTGCTAATACTGCTTTTTAATACTTTACTTGCTTAGAGATGCATCTGTATATGATATGAGAAGAGGCCCTTGGTGAAATCAAAATGATATTTAATATATTTGAAACTTGTTAAAGTAAAGGTAAAGGTTTCCCTTGACGTAAAGTCCAGTCGTGTCCGACTCTAGGGGGTGGTGCTCATCTCCGTTTCTAAGCCTTGGAGCCGGCGTTGTCCATAGGACACTTCCGGGTCATGTGGCCAGCATGACGACTCGGAACGCCGTTACCTTCCCGCTGAAGCGGTACCTATTGATCTACTCACATTTGCATGTTTTCCAACTGCTAGGTGAGCAGGAGCTGGGATTAACAACGGGAGCTCACCCCGCCGCGCAGTTTCGAACCGCCGACCTTCCGATCGACAGCTACACAAACAGTTCTTCCAGTACAATGGGGTAGATCAGTTGCAGCACATAGGCATCCCCTCCATCCCATTCCCAAATCAAGCACTCCCAACTACTTCAGGTGTAGCCTTCAGTGTGCCATAAATAATGTGGTTCTTAGTTTGAAAATGGTTGCTTGATCCTCAGGACTATGGGAACTCTAAGTGCCTAGTAGCATGGAGACAGAAATAGTCAAGTTCCTAACAGAATCACCAAACAGAAGAGCAAAGTTTTCTTTAAATTGTTAGTAATATGGCCTGCTCTATGGAATATAATTCCAGAATGTTGATGCCACAACAGTAAAGGCAGTAAGGTGGTCTTTGAAGTAGCAGATCCTAGCTAATTTTAGTTGAATTGACACCAGAAATGGTAACTAGAATAAATAGAATAAAGGGAAATAGAATCAGACTTAGATCTTCTGACTTGCCTGTGCTAGACCAACTGCATTTGGACTGACTGACTTTGGGGGGCATTATTAATTTATTGGTTGTTGATTGATTAGAAGTGCTTATATGTTTCAATTTAAAAAATGAATCTATGTGGGCAGGCACACATAGGGATGAGTACAGTCTGGCTTTATGCTTACTAGAGTATGCTTGTGGTTTGGCTTGTTGTAAGGCGCCCAGAGTCACTCGCTGAGATGGGCAACTATAGAAATCAAATCAAATCAAATCAAATAAATAAATAATCCAAAACAAGTAACATACACCCCTAATCATAGGTGCTAATGTATCAGTTCAATCAACACCTTCAAGATATAACTAGGAATGCAGTTTCCTCCAGAGTAACCCATATGCCAGAATCCTAACCACTGAATAATGGTAAGTCTGTTTTACAACATCCAGAGGGCCCACCCAGCAAGTATTCCAGATGATCCCCAGCCCCAGTATTGCTCAAATGACATCTGCTTTCTCTAGGCATTCCCCCATTCAGTTTATACATCTGCAAGAACAAAAAGCCTTTCTGTATATGAGTATGTGCATGTGGCTTTTACATCAGTCACAATCCTACATTATCAGGATCCGGGTTTGTATGAAAACCAATGGAAGACAAAGATTTAATCTGAGCTTTGGCAATGAAGAGGTAGAAATCACATGGAGATTGCTCTGGTTCTTAAGATGACTGAATAGTATTAGTATTTCTGCCCTACCTGGATTCCATTTTAAGTTCTTCTCAACATCTGTTCATTTGCTGCTGTCAAGCACAGATCCATCATTTCTCTCCTATATCAAGGGAATGGAGGGATTCATTTTCATTGCATAATATCTGGTTTCCTCATAAACATCAGACATCTAGCCAACTGGTCCTCCCTTGCTCTTTTGAAATTGCTCAGTAAAATCCTAAATATGTCCACTTAGAAAAAATCCATTTAGTTTATTTGGGGCTTATTCCCAAATAAACATATAGAGGTATAGGATTACAGCTTTAATTTAACTGATTATCCTATAGAAAATATCCAATATCCCTGCAGAAATTTTAATACAAGGAAAGGGCTAAAGATCTTAGCTAACATGGTTTAACTCAGTGAAGCTGCGTTTCTTGCTATTGCCCATTATTTTCTTTTACAACTAAGCTTAAATACGCATAGTATTAACAGCAGAGAGAGTATAGAAAAAAAAGGCATGAATGAACAAATAACAGAATATATTTATACTGGTTTTATGATGCCTGAAGCTAAACTAGTCATGAACAATTACACTGTTACTGTTTAGAATGAAACTAAGCTATGAAATCTGGATCCTGGAAATCATCTCCTTCACCATTTCAATATGGAGAAAGAAAATTCAGTTCTGTTATGAATAATAATATTTGAGGCAGTGCTGAATAACTGAATGAAAGTATGCTTTTTACATGTTTCTTCATCTAGTATACATTGATCATATTCCCTTTTGTTCCTAAGCAACCAAATTTCTGCGCCAAGATTGCACAAGATTCCTTCCATCTGCTGCTCTTGCAGTCAATATAGAAATAAGCAAATAAATAAATAACATTTTAACTTGTTTTCTTCCATGCCAATCCTGAACTGTCTATAGAGAAGTAAGATCCACCAAAACTTACTGAGTTCAGCATTCAGAACAGTATTTCCAGGTTGAAATACTGAGTTTTCAGTTTCTCTTGATTACTGACTATAATTCCTTACTGAGAGTTCATTCAACCATGGGAAATGGATACATGGACTCCCTTGTACAAACTAACTTAGATATCTCCTACAAGAAAATGAACCTCTTTTTTTTTCTATTGGTGTTTTATCACACCAAGCACACTGATTATTCTGAATTTCAGAAGTACAAAGTGGAACTGAAAGTAAAGGTAAAGGTAAAGGTTTCCCTTGACGTAAAGTCCAGTCGAATCCGACTCTAGGGGGCGGTGCTCATCTCCGTTTCTAAGCCATGGAGCCGGCGTTGTCATAGACACTTCCGGGTCATGTGGCCAGCATGACGACTCGGAACGCCGTTACCTTCCCGCCGAAGCAGTACCTATTGATCTACTCACATTTTGCATGTTTTCGAACTGCTAGGTGAGCAGGAGCTGGGACGAGCAACGGGAGCTCACCCCGCTGCGCGGTTTCGAACCGCCGACCTTCCGATCGGCAGCTCAGCGGTTTAACCCGCAGCGCCACCGCGTCCCTAATGGAACTGAAAGTAGTAAAGCTAATTATCAGTACTTAGTAGCATATCATGGCTTACACAATGAGTGTTCCCAGTCTGCCAGCTGCCTTGGAGATCTCATAGGGTAGGGTTTGTTTATTTATTTTATTTTATTTTATTGTATTCAATTTATATAGGGATGATAGGGAATGAATGAAAAAATAAACACACAAGCCAGAGCTTTAATTCCCTTTTGCTTATGTTTCTATTTCTCCTTGAGCAGGGTTTATAAGAATTATATGAAAAAAGAAGCATTTGGCATGGGCATGACTCAAATAAAAGATACATATTATAGCATTTCTGTTGTGTCTCTTACTGTTTCATTGACTAAGCTGTGGGAAACTATGAATTACTGAGTGTTGAGATGAGTGATTATCATTTTGTTATTTGTTAGAAGGATGCTCTTCAAGTACTGATTTAAAAATACATACTTTTGTTCCAATACAATGCACATAGACATTCGCTTTAGTTTATGAGCATACTGTTGCAATTTGCTAATCAGATCAACTGCACATCTCATCTATAAGCTTTCCAACTTCCGTTTAAAAGCAGAGGTTATGCAGAATCTCAAGCATAGAAATGCAAACAATTTTGGTGCCTATCAGAATGAAAATAAAGTACGAATCTAATTATATACCAGAAACTGTTATGCTCTAAGAAATGTTGTAGCAGGCTAATATGCTATGGTGCCAGAACATTTGATGGGTAGGAATGGGAAAGTAGTTATATTTATGTAGTAAAATGAAATACTAGTAAACCTGTTATTAGGATAAGACTACGAAAAAGTACAAACAGTATATTACAATTCCATCTGGAGTACAGTGCAAAACAGAGGTATGTCAGCTTGGGCCAATGTACACATTTAGAAATATGAAGTCTGGTTGTGACTGTTCTTCCAAAATGGCTGTCATGAGTAGGTGCTTATTCACAAGACAGCTGCAATGGTGGTATGTACAGACACAAAACAAGGTAGCTTTCCAGGATGCTCTCTACTAATCTAGGTTAATCTAGTTCAGGTGGGAATCCATGAAGCAAAGCTACTACCACTGCCTACCATTTTAATTTTCTCAAGCCATTTCCCCATCATTGTATTCAGGCCTCTTCATAGCATCACTCAGCCATCACAGAAGTGATATAAATTCAGTTTAAAGCAAACATTACTATTGTAACTAAAAAATAAGATGCAACAGGAGGTCTAACAGGTTCCAAAAAAGTTGTTTCTGGCCAACATTGCCCACAGGTACTAAATTACCAATGGACAATGAGGCTATAATTGTGGTCCAAGAATCTGGGATTGATGCTCATATGTTGGTCGAGTTAAATCATAACCCACAGCTTCCTCCTTTCCACAGGGTTGGGTACTGGGGATCACTCAAATTCCTCTGTATTTAATTTTCAGGATCTCATTCATGAGGAGTGGATCAGTGAACATCTGTGGTGATTGGATATTCAGAATGCTCAACTGCTTTAAAGTGATGGCAAAGTTATCTGCAGACAAGTAATTTAGGAAAAGGAAGAAACACCACGCTGTAAGGAAGCACAATATATTCCATGCCAATATACAGGGTACATAAGCAAGGAGGAACAATTGGTTCAGTTTTGGTAATTAGTTCAGTTTTTACTAAGCCATAAATAGTTACAGAAGGTAGGACTTGTAACAAGATCATTTAGGCAGGAACTTTGGGATGAGATGGCCCAATGAGAGAAAACTCTGTGATGGATTGAGAAAGGAATTCATTAAGTTGCCCACAAGCACAAACCAAAGAGCTTCTTGCACCAAAGCTGAGGTTACTTTTGCTATAGAGGTGCTACTAAAATATGTCCCACAGTCTCAGCTGATTCTTTATTGTGTTGCTAATATTTGGGCATTTACTAGCACTCCTAACTATTAATCTTTGTGTGCTAATACTTTCTTCCCTTTTGCTTGATGATAATCTCAACCCTGCAGACTCTTTTCTTCTTATGTGGACTTCATTTAACAAATTTTATGAATGACCAACATCAAGCTCTGCCCAAGAAGTTTTGCTGACTGAGAAGGACAAGAGAGTCCCTTCTCCCAGCATTTTCTATATGGAAGGTAACTCAACTAGAACTTAAATCCTATTTCAGTATTGGAGACAGGACATTGTCCTCCCCTGCTCTCATAGGTAACAGGTTAGCTATAGGACACAAGGCAATGATCTGACTCACTCACACATCCCTGCCCACCTTTCAACCCAATGCCTATAACCTGAGGCACCTGCCTTATTTTGCCTAAGGTTCTGGCCAGAATAAATGAGTGTTCATAACACTGTTTGTGTGACATGCACATTTTCTGCTTATATCAAAACTGTCCCTCTAAATGGTACTTACATGATCTTTACACTTATTTTTGTTGTTTATTCATTCAGTCGCTTCTAACTTTTTGTGACTTCATGGACTAGCCCACGCCTAAGCTTCCTGTTGGTTGTCGCCACCCCCAGCTCCCCCAAGGTCGAGTCCATCACCTCTAGAATATCATCCATCCATCTTGCCCCTGGTCAGCCCCTCTTCCTTTTGCCTTCCACTTTTCCTATACAGCCTGGCAAATGGAATTTACTTTCCAAAATAATACAGGGCATGTGACACCAGCCCTTAATTACTCTTTGCCTGGAGAATCTTATGTACCTTGTTGCAAAGAAAGTCTAACTAAAAATTGTCACTGATAATAAAACTTAGTGTTATCTTGAAAGGACCAAATTCTTCGAAAAATCTAATCAAAGGACCATTTAACTTAATCATTCAAATCAAGGGCCAAAAATAGCAGTTTTTCTCCCCCACCCCCTTTTGTTTGGTTTGATGCAATAGAATTCCAATCTGTAGGGGGTATAATGATGTGTTCATTTGCTACCTCCCTTATTCTATTAAAGCATGACTTTGATTTGGTTTGTAGAGCTTTTTTCTGCATTGCCATTTATAAGAAATGATATAATTTCTAATATTGTTGAAACATACGTACAAGACTAAAATTCTCCTAGAGCTGGACGGTCACAATATACGTTACAAAGAAAAGAATGAACACTAATTGACCAATAATTTGCTCTTTCACAAAATCAGATCTGTTCACATGTTCAAAAACCAATAGACCCTCATTGCTGAAATCAAACTGCTAGTAATGATGTATGAATATAGAGTTTTATAATGTGTGGTCTTTTCACTATTCCCTATATTTTGGAACACATCGTTGCTACCTACAATTCAGACATAGGACATATTCAAATTTCATGTTATGTTTCCCATGATTGTTCAGCATACATGACATTTAGGAATCCTGGTGATCTAAGATGTTTATTTAATCATTCTTTTTAAAATGTCCTATTTATTTATTTAATTTAAATGGGCCATAGATTCTGTAGACTTCTTCCCACTCCTTGAACAGGAATCTTGTATTATTAGTGGAGATAATGTACATGTCAAAAAGAAGCCTCAAAAGCACTTCCTGTGCACTTGACAGGGTGACAAAATATTTCTCCTATCCTTTCCTAATTGAGCCGCAGTACAAAGGAAGACATTATAATAATATTAATAATAGTTACATGGATATTTGTAGGTACTGTGTAACCCTTCAGTCCATTTTCCCAGACAATGGCAACTACAAAGAGGCTTCAAAATAGAACATCACACAATATGAATGCCACTTTTTTCTATCTTACATTTTAAAAACATCATTGAAATCAGAAAGTTCATTTACAAAGGACTGGCAGTTGCAATCACAGCAATAATGTAGTGCTGAGAAAAAAAGGGTAATTGGTTTGGTAAAGATCGCTTTCCATTACACCATAAAGCACTACACAATAGGAAAGGTCGCCAATTAAGCAATCATGAATACCAAGTACTGAAGCTGATGAAAATAGGGCAGTGGTTTAAATAGATTTGCAAGCAATTTACCTTTTCACAATGTTGGCAATCTGATGCAATTTGCTTGCAATTTTGTCTGCTTTCAGTAGCACTCGAAGCTGACACTACACAGACCAAATGGCAAGAAGGCCTGCATAGAAAATGTAAAACTATCTTGGCTGCATCAGGCAACCAGAATGGTGGTTCATCAGGAAAATTACAACAATTAACATAAGTGCTGCAAAAATCAACACTTTAAATGTCACACTCTCTAGTCTGTCCAAAGACTGTAAAAGTACCATCTCCATTGCTGGACTAACAGTAAATATGAAGCAATCACCAACAAGCCTGAAGGCTGATGGCTTTACAATTGATGTGACATTCTCTGAGTGATAAAATAGCCTCTCATTTGACAAAAGTAAGTATTTTTCTTCTTTAGATTTAACCTGGATTATGTCAACACAAAACTTACATATGATTTTTTTTTCAACTTTTCTTCCTACAAAACTGGCTGGTTTCCTCCCTACTCTTATCCTTAGTTTTGCTCAGTTGTGGGTGAAACCAACTCTTGATATAGCAGAAAATTCTGCCTGCATTGACAAAAACAAAATCAAGTATTGATCTTTAACTTTTCAGTGTCTAAGACTTACATCAATATCTGCTTTGCAGGCTGGAAGCGAAATGTCTATGGCTCAGCCTTAGTTTTATTGTCTAGAGGAGGACCAGAAAACAAAGGTACTCTCTTGAGCTTTGACCAGGAAGACAGAATGCCATCACGTCCATCTCAGTGTAAGTCAACAAATATTCAAGAAGGAAGACTCTTGGAGTAATTGATATCTCACATTATTGCTCCGACGTTAGGGAAAGAGATAAAATTGTCAGGCAGTGAATCAGATTGACTTATAGAGTCTACTTAATGATTTATTTTCCTTGAAAGGTAGGAATAGAACAAACTAGCAATGTTGTTTTAGTTGACCTCATGGAAAGAAAAATAGGATTGGGGAATGGAGGAAAGGTACATCCCTTTTCCTGATCTTATGTTCTTATGCCTATATTGATTCTCAGCTTCAGATACCTGTGAACCTGCTAATGGACAGAAGATGACAGATCAAAAGATTGTGCTTAAATTTACATATTGAAGATTCTAGGCTTTTAGTGGAAAAAACCCCACCAAAACTACACTGACAGTTTAGAACTTTTAAGATCTTATAGCTATTTATAAAGCTGGAAGACTAAAGGTCAGCTGAGTTAGATCCATAATAATGTAATGCTATGAGTTACCAAATGAAGTTCCATTGAATTCAGTAGGGCTTATTTCCAGGTTACTTTGTATAAGATTGTAAGCTAAGTTATTCCTTGGATGTAGGTCCAGTTTATTTCCATAAAACACTGATATATAAAATTATTTCAGGTATAATCTTTACTGAATCTTGGTGCTTTTTCTATGGTGGCAGTCTTTTGAGTATTAACAACTGATTCTTATTTGTTTTTAATATTTAGTGTTATCATTTTACTTTCTTTGAAGTTTATTTTTAATTACTGATTACAATGGAAAATTACATTTTCCTAGAAACCCACATATAAGTATAATAAATAAATAATTTGCAACTCAGTAGGCTTGTTCTAGCTTAATGCTATGTTTATTCATTCCACAAATGTATAGGTACCGTGTGGCAATTACACTGATCAGTGTTTTAAAAACTACCAATGTGCAAGAAGTTTTGTATGCTCACAGTTCTAGTTTCTCAAACACAATGGATCAGCTGTCAGTCAAGCAACCTATGGCACTTGGAACTGATAATAATAGGTCCAAGCTCAAATGGCACATTGGAATCTTTGTGATAGAGTTTCCTGTCATGAATATTTCCCTCACAAAAATGAAATAGTAATTGGCTTATCCAATCTGTTGTGTAATCATCTGCTGCATGGCTGGAATTTATGGGAATTGTAATTCCATCAAATCTGGAGAGCATCCAGCAGGGCAAGCCTGGCATAGAACCTTGTCTTTGTAACAAAGGATATCAGAAGAAGTGAGTCAGATGAACTGCAACAGCATCTGGCAAGGATAGGATGGACATTCTGCTCCATTCAGAAATATCTCCTTGCCACAGGTATCAGTTTATACATGTACAGTGTTCATATGTTTCCCACCTTTTTTTTTTTAAACCAAAATGAACAGTTTTGCTGCTGGTTGCTATACTAACATTTGCCAGTAACTGGGAATATAATCCTGCATAAATTGCTCGTTTTTAAAAAGGTGATATTTTTATTTATGATATGATATGACGTTACATTTATATCACTTATTTTCTCCATGAGCTAAAAGCAGTCAGTTAGGATGGGCAAAACATTTCCACCTAAAAGCATTTTGAGTTCAAAAGGGCTATGAAATGAAATACTGTTTTTTCGGTCAAAGACCAGCAAAGGGGCTATTCTGAGCATTCTGAGTTTGAAAGAAAACATGCGTGATCCAAGAACTTTATTTAGAGATTGGAACAAAACATGCTGTTTTGAATGGGACTGTTCATGTATTGTGGTTGTAGAAATTAACCTTAAAACGGGCTATTTCGACCTTGAAACAGCATTTGAACTTGAAACAAGTTGTTTCTAGAGTTCTTGGAGTGTGTTTTTGAGCTTGCTATAGAATACCTAAGCCAATCTGAATACGTTCCAGTGGAACACAGCCAACTCAGAACATTTGGATGGAATCTTTTGAGTTGGGCTGCTTTGTTCCAAGCATGAAACACAGCACATTTCCAATTTTGTGTACACCCATAGCAGTTACTTAACACTCCCATATTACTGTCACAACAATCTTATGAATTAGGCATTCTGAGAAATAATGATTGGCCCAAAGTTACCCAGCCAGCTTCGTAAATTTGAACACGTTTCTCTCTTCCTAGTCCAGCGCTCTCACAACTACTCTTATTTCTGTTAAATAAGAAGACAGGATGAGGCAGCAACCTCACTCCATCCTTTATCCTCCAATTACTGTTTGTATTGTGAGCTCATCTGAATGTCTTCAAGCTGCAATCCATCTGGTGGAGATGATTTTACAGGACAAGTGGGATTTGTAGCCCCAGGTCAAAACTTCTCTTGTCTATAATATAAATCACCATTCATTTAAACCATCATTCTAATCAGCATTAATTACTTTCAAGAAAGATATAACAAACCAGTACAGGTCGCCCAATATTTAACTTTTGTCCTTATATATACATAACTAATATACTTAGTCATGAAATCTTATGAATCTTATTTGTCATTGGATTCTAAAAGGCTCCTTGAAAACTTTGAATATTTGAGATGTTGCCCGCATATTTCAGAGGCAATCCTATCCCAAGGTAAGATTCTGTTCTGCTCTGTACTGTTATCTTGTGAGAAGTAAGCGTAAACAGAAACTTTTTTCTATTTGTGTTATTAAAAAATCACTTAATCGTTTATTTTCTCTGAAATTGGATTTACCTTTTTGTAGAAGGACAACATTACACTAGAAATATACAACTCCTAGCCTGGGACATCAGGTTGACCTTGATGAAACTTATACACAACTTTTAGAAGTATAAGAAACACTTTTTTTGCTGCAGCAAGTAAGCGTATTTCCTATGCTCTCAGCCTACAGGTTGCCCAAAATCTTTGCACATACGTATCTAAATATTTTGGTTCATACACTAATAATCCCTCAATTTCCACCTGAGACTGTGATTAGTTTGAAACTTTCTTATTAATCTGTGTAACTACTTTGAAGCATCTAAGGTTGTTCTATGCCATATTTCAAACTGGTTTTGAAGCTGGGAGCACACTTACTGTTTAGCATCACACTTACTGTTTAGCATGGAAGCTTGTTATTTAAAGAAGAAGAAAAATTACATCAAGCATTCTTCTGAAAAGACATCTATGGATTCAGCAAAAATACTTCTTTGGGTCCTGTTCAGAAATAAAGATAGCAGGTGTACCCATTCATCATCAAATTAGGGTCATAAGATTCCTGCTAGATCTCAGCAAGATCTGGTTCTCTGTTTCCCAGAATGGTCCATCAGATTCTAATGAGAAGCCCATGAACAGGTCATGAGGGCAATAATATCCGTCCAGGTATATTCCCAAGAGACTGGTATTGAGAAGTATTCTATTCATTACTACTAGCAGCCTTTGAAAGTTGAACTTGGCAAGAACATGTTGACTCCCTATTTGAAGCTGTCCAAGTTGAAGGTCATCACCAAACTCTATTCACTATCTTCATGCCATATTTACAACACCATAATTTTTATTAATATTTTTTTTCAAAACTAATAGTCACTGATACAGTATCCTTTGCTTCAGTCTCCTCATTTGTATGTCTTTTCCTACATTGAACAATAGTTGATAATATGCTTTAGCTCAATTATATAGGTAGAAATTTCTGACAGCTCTCCAACTGCCTAAATGAAATGGCTTCTCCACACCAAAACATATAAGCAGAGATATTCCTGCTGCCAGCAGTAACAGCCCAGCCAAACTCACTCTATACAGTTCTTTGCATAGGAGAGGACCACATACATTGCTTTGAGCTTCTGGAGAAAAGACAGTAAGTACCGAAAGGTAAACTAATCTATGTCTTCATTACATGCTTTACTTTCATGCCACCTTGTACCTGTGTGAGTGATACTAATCACAAACTAAAAGCTGTAACAACTTTAGTTTTGTTTTCATCTAGGAAAGAGTTGAATATCACTTGTAGGGTTTCTATCGCCCAGCACCAATGGGGAGACATTATTTGAGTCTGGAACTGGGCAAAGAAACTAAGGTTATGAAGAAGACAGAATATTTTTCCTCAGATAAAAACACAGGCTACCTGTATTTTTAACTGACTTCTCAACCATAGATGTATGTGGCCAAGCTGGAATGTATGCCATTACATGCAAAAATCTTTTGGATTCTCACCAGCTAAACAGATGGCATGTATGGAGTTGGCAGTTAGGCACCCCCTTTAAATCCACTTTGCTTTCAAACATGGATGAATGTTGGGTTAAGCACAGAGCCAGACAGAACCCTTTTTAAAATTATTTTGCACTCAAGAAATATAACAAAGCTTAGTGGTGTTGCTTGACTTGTTCAGAGACTTACTGGCTCAACCCCAATGGTTAAAAGATTATTGTTGAAAACTGAGGATTCTGAATTAAACCCAGAGTGAGTAATCCTAGTTTAACTGTCTGAAGGTTAGGCTATTCTATGTAAAATTATAGCTAATCTTTCTGTCATAGTCAGTGGTGCAACTGATCATTACAGGGTTACTCTTAGGTTTTGCATCCATAAAGGAGCAAGTCTATGAAGGTAATGGGGAAGAAAATGATATATATCTAGATTGTCTATGAATCTGTAGATTGCCTTTCAATGAAAAATATCCAAGTCACGTATCAAAACAATACAAAAACCTTATTAAAAACAACAGGCTAATCCCAAAGCTGAAAGCTGGAATACAAGGCATTGCTCAGCATTGTGAAAGATATTTTTCTTTATGTGAAGCAAATTTGCGTCTTGTCATGATTCAAAAACTTTTTACAAAACTCTAGTCCTGAATTGTCATTTCAGAGCTTCATTATACTGCAAGTGACTAAAATGCAGCAGCAACTGTGCAAAAAAAAAAAGGGGGGGGGAGGGATTAAAACCTTTTCTAAGTGAGCTAAGTGGTCTCTATACAGCCCTAGATTATATTAATATTTTGCCAATTTTGTCCTTTTGCTGAAAGTTTTCTTTCTCTGCAAAAGAGACTTTTATTTTTCTCAGGCTGTCTTAGAAATTATTTTCATGTGTTTTTGAGCTTGTGTTTCCATTACAAGTTATGAAGAGTATAGATACTGTTCTTTTCCTATTACCCACCACCTACCCTCATTGCTCAGTAGCTTCCTGGCTGCCACGTCTAAACTGCGCAGTCTAAAACAGCTCAATGGCAGAAGGTTCCCCATGATCCTCTGGGGATTTAATTGTAGCATACCAAGCTGCAGAAGTTTGCAGAGCTCTGGACAACAATGGTTTAATGAAAGGAGGGCCACTCACAAACATACCTTGACTACATTCTAAGGTACGTACAAGGAACTACGATCCGTTCATGAGACTTTTACTCATATATTTGTTTTTGGGGGAAAAAATCAAACACATTTTTCCTATCAGAATGAATGAGAATGATGAACAAATGCAGAAGAATTTGTTGACACAGTATTCAAGTATGAAGGTGACTAAGACCTATAAAAAGCTAAACTGCAAGCAAATAGTTGGGCCAATGTAAGGTACGGCTACAGGACAAAACACCTATAAAATTCAGTGGAGCTATTTTGCTTGCTTCTCTATTATTCCTCAATCAGAGCTGGGCACTTTTCAGTTTACTGACCATAAGTACTTCTATAAACAGTCCATAGTTACTTTTAATGTGAATATCTAGAAATAAGCTCTTATGTGCTCATGTAGCCAGTAACGACTGTGACATGTATAGAACTTATTGAAAACTGAGCATAACAGAAAAGGATGTTGAGAGCTGCTCATGAGCCCTATACAGTTCAGCTCCCAGAAGATTTGTTCTATCATTGAATAAATGTATATCCATCTCCCCTGAACAGTTTGAAGTGGCTTTCAAAAGCATTACTATGTTCATGACCTAGTTTTCTAATAGTTTTATGCTTCCCTCTTATACCCAGTTCGTTTCAAATAAGCTCCACTGAATTCAAATGACATGCACAGAATTGCCATATCAAATATAGGCAATTTTTAAAATGAGATAACTTTAAAAACTATAAATAGATGTCCTACGTATATTACTTTTTTCCCCAGGTTCATCTTTACTTCATTGCTGCCTTGGGGATGTGTTAAATTTTGAAAGTCAATGCAGAAATAATTTATTTAAAGAGAACCCCAGTTCAGAATTATGGTCTGTCTTCCACAGTCTAATGAATATACAGCTATAGACATCCATTCATTCGTCCCTAAAAGGTGGATTTGTAAATAAGAACCTCTGTTAGTCTTAAGGATGATTCACAAATCACTTAAAGTACTGTGGTCTCATTGGAATCACTTTAAAATTGCTTTGAATAGCTTCTTATAAAGTAGATTAAGATTAACAGCAGTAGACACTGGCTTGGCTGAAAGCTATTTAGCTGACTTCACATGTGAGTTCATAAGTTTTGTGAGGTGGAAAAAAAATGCACAGATGGGACTATAACTGACCATAACCTGCTCTATTGTATTTTCAATAATCTCTAATTACCCCAGCACCAAAGAGGGAGAAATTTGAAAGGGCAGGTGATAGGATATGAGAGAAACCTGTTTGACTTAAACAGCACAGGATCCCTCACCATCAGGGCTGATGTACATCAGCCTGACAGCTAATTAGGGTAGACATGAATTTTTCCAATGTAACAGATGTTCGTTAATCAGGCCAGATTTGGAGCCCTTGCGCCAGCAACATTTCATGCACAATTTAACTATCTAAAAGGAATAAACTACTTAATGCATTGTACTGGAGGCACAGCTGTTTCACAATCAGAAAATTTGCTGTCAAAGATGTTCTCTTTAAAACTGACATGTTTTTATATAACTCTGATGGGGTGTTTATAATGTATTAATAGTTGTCAGTAAGAGCTGCTGTCATCATCAAGAAGTAAAATATTTCTGAAGGTATATTAAAATGAGCAGACTCTATTATCTTCCCCAAATCTATTCAAATAATCGAGCCACTTTTAATATGGTTTATTTGATTCTAAATGTATCTTATACAAAAGGTCTAAGTTATTTATTTCACTATGTATCTTAATCATTTTATTTTAAAATATCTACATTCTGGAAACGCAGAAAGTTTAGCTTATCATTATTTTTATTCAGTCAAATTGCATTAGATCTTTTTAATGAGAACTATGTGATCCATTCACCGAATGACAGACACCAAGGTTAAAAATATCTGTATCAGTAATTTCCTCAAACAGAAATAATTATGTTTTTTAAAAAGAAAGGTTGTATGCATCCTTGTTTAGACAATATTTATTTAAAATAATGATACAAAGAAACTTGGATGTGTTGTATGACTTGCACATTTTTCCTCTGTACATTTTTCTTTAGACATTGCACTTGGCTCAACATTTCTATTGTTTCAAAAAAGAAAAAGAAAGAAAGAAAAGCATTCACGCTCAAAAGCTTATAGGATTAATGCAAGCAAGAGCTATATTAGTTTCATTGTTTATGTCTCTTCTCCACTGTTAGGCAGATATGCATATATTCTTTTATTAATTGGTTTAAAGAGAATGTCACTTTAACATGACAATGTCTCTCTAATTGCAAAGGTCAACCCTGCCACTAAATACAGGAAAAAACTTTTGAATTAGCCAGTCCAGAGTCCTGGAGAGAAGAAGAAAAAAATAGGCCAATCCTGAAGCGTCATTACTAAGGCTGTGTAGATCCTTCAACAAGGCATTTCACTCATGAGTGAAGAACAGTTTAGGGCAGCTTTTCTCAACTTTTTGACCCTGGAGGAATACATGAAATATTTTTCAGGCCTTGGGGAACCCCTGCACATTCAGGCTCAAATCTAGGCCAGAAGTTACAAAATTATTAGATTCATTTGATATGCAGGCCTGTATATATGCATTAACAGTGTTCTTAAACTAAAAACAAAGAATGAAACTTACCTCTTTAATGTGAAGTTGCCCGAATTAGAAATAATCTTTTAAATAAATCATGATCTCCCAGGGAACTCCTAGTAACTTTTCACGGAACCCTGGTTGAGAAACCCTGGTTTAGGGTGTGCAGTACAAAGGTGCCCAGCAGATGCAGCTACTTGAAGACTTCCCCATTTCTTCAGGTATGTGTGATAACTTCAAATATTTTCCAGGGCTGAACACACTGAAGACTTCAGGCGAGCCTTGAAGCAGTTCTGTCTGTGGACTGCAAAGTGTCTTGGATAGGCTGACCATATTTCCTTGAGACAAAAACAGGATTGGGATGGAAAAACGGGACGGGGTTAAACTTATGTAATATTCTGTATTGATGAAAAAGTAAGATGATAAAAAAAGTTTTAAAGAGTTTTTAAGATCCATTTGCTAGTCCTTTCTGGGAAGGTGCAGGAGGGGGAGGTGCAGCAGTGGTTGGGTCCGGAGAGGCTGGTGCAGGGGTAGCATTGGGTGGAGAGGTTGCAGGAAGGCTGAGGGCGGCAGCGAGCTGGGTTGGGAGGACAGGAACGGAGGCGGCAGCAGGCTGGAGAAGCGCAGGAGGGCTGAAAGTGGCAGCGAGCTGGGACAGAAGAACAGGAACAGAGGAGTCTAGTGAATGGTTGTCCCCGACAACCTGTTCCTCTCTGGTGAGACCTTTTATTTTCTTCCTGCCATTTTGGCCTGAGAGCCAATCGGCTTCTGTTCTGCTGGGCGTGCTTTTCCGACTGTCTTCCACTGCACTCATTGGCGGCAGCGACTCTTCCTCTTGCTCACCGCCAATCAGCTGTTCCTGCAGTTCCCGCTCTAGGTTTCCTGCCAGATTGAGAACTACTGGCAATGGGTAAGTCAGCCTCCTTTTCCATTTCAATTTCAATTTTTCCCCATTTTTCCCAATAACGGCTCCAACGTTTTTAAAAAAATGGGACAAAATTGACATTTATATTAAAACGACAGGGCAGTCAGGAAACGTTAAAAAAACAGGACTGTCCCATTCAAAATGGTACATATGGTCAGCCTAGTCTTGGAGGATCTGCAGAGGTCTGTTTCTTACCAAGAGTGCACAGCTTCTATCTGCTCAAGGGCCACCCTGGGTTTTGTGGAGCCATCAAGAGCCATAATTCAAAAATGTGTGGGACCAAAAGAGGCCTGATTTTAAGAGAATGTTGGGATTTTTAAGGGGCAAACTGGATGCTCCCCACAGTGTGTAACAACAAAAATCTGGGTTGAATGTTTTGGCCCTGCCTACTCTAGGAGTGTTTTGGGGACTCTAAAAAAGTACTGGCAGGCAGCATGTGGTCCATTGGCCACAGTTCTTGCACTCCGGTTTTAACAGGTAGAGAAGATCAGAAGAGCTCTGAGTAACTTTACAGTATACACTGTATAGTCAACCCCTTTTCCTTCCCTTTAGCCATATGCCTTTTTTCAAACAGATCTAAAAGCAATCTATACCCTAAAACCTTTCTGATACATGTAATTTTCTCTTTATTTTAATCCATCCTGAGCACAACCACAGAACTACTGAGATCTTGATGTTCTTTATCTGAAACCCAATAGCTGCCCTCAGAGTTGCACCCCAATTTCCATTCTTGTTGGACCAGATTCGGGGAGACCCAGATTCAGGTTCACCCTCAGCCATGGATGACTTCATTCTCTCTCTACAGAAATTGGAGAATTCTCTTTATGCAATCTTCAGCTTCTGAAAGAAAAGTGGCATATAAATCAATGAAACACATAAACAAATCAATCTATCTATCTATCAATCCTGTTTCTTCTTTGCACATGAATTTGACTGACCTAAAATTTCCTTGCTGCCTTAGTTCATGAATCTTACCTGACATTATCTCCACTATACTCTGTTGCCTAATTTTTATTTTTCCAAGCCTGACTCCATTTGTCTTGTACACCCAGAAAGAATACTTTATACTCTAGTGAACACCTGCTGAATGCAGAACTGTTTTAATTGGCACTTTTATTTATATCTTTCCTATGTGCGGTAGGAAAGATGCCTTCTGGGAGACACTAACTTTAACCAAAGGTTGTAATGGCTAAGCAGGTAATTCAGAACTTGGGAGAAAATGCCATTGAAGATGTTGAGCTAATTATAAACATTTGACCGGTGTTGTGGCTCTGAGCTCCCTAACAAAGACTTAGTCACATTCCGCCTCTCCATCTTTGCTGCCAGAACTGATTACCTGGGGAAAGCAATTATCTTAGTTCTTTTTTCTGAATACTTCAGTTCCAAATTGTTCTTTAAAAAAGTGGGGTTATTTTTTTACTCAAAGTTTTACCCAAAAGCTTACAATCTAGAGGGTACCTTATGAATCTTTTAAACTCTGACAAGCCCAAGAAGTAAAACCATAGGCCTCTTTTGCCCCTCTCTTTCTCCACAATTTTCATGCATACTGCAGCCACTAGCATTTACATTTTAAAATTAAAATGACTAGAAATAATCTGCCAGTCCATGTTATCATAGATGATACAGGAGGTATATAAATTAAAAGCCCACTTTCTACTTTATCATAAACTAGGGGCTGCTAATTAATCCCATTTTCCTTCCCTGTAAGATAAACGATTGCTTCTCTTTCCTCTGTCTTTGCATATAAACTAAACTTAGGTATCATCTTTAAACTTGAAGATTGGGCCAAATTAATAACTTCCCACTGCTTATAAACTGTTAATTTATGGGCTCTTCTGCAACATACCTAACCCAGGCAGCACATGAACATGTGGGGAGAGCTTATTGTGTCCCAGCTTTTCTTCCTGTTTTACCTTAATTTAGCCACTTTATTTTCCATAGTATGTGGGTATGCCTCTGGAAATATTTCAGCATTGTCCTTTGCAGAAATATGTACAGTACATTTTCAATTGATCCAAATATGATATTAAGGAATTGTTTTATTCTCCTTTGTTTTTGCTCTAATAATACTTGGTATTATAAGCTTGTCATTGGTTATTATGAGGAGAAGAAAGAAAGAAGAAAGGTCCCCGAGTCATTTTCTGACTCTTTGGGGGACGCCACTTTCGTGACATTTTATTGGCAGACTATAGAGCGGGGTAGTTTGCCATTGCATTCCCCAGTCATAATTACCTTTCCCCCAGCAAGCTGGGTACTCATTTTACCAACCTGGGAAGGATGGAAGGCTGAGTCGACCTGAGCCGGCTACCAGAGAAACCAGCTTCCGCTGGGATTGAACTCAGGTTGTGGGGAGAGTTTTGGTTGCAATACTGCTGCCTATCACTCTGCGCCCCATGAGGCTCTTTATTATGGGAAAGTCTTTGTTTTTAAGACCAAATGCTACGGCCTGACTTTGGTGGATGAAAGAAAGAGCATTAATTTAGTGCTGTAAATGTCTAGTCCAGATTTAATGTATTTGATTATGATCTGTGAAACTTGGGTGGCTTGTATAAGGAGATAATTGTTCAGACTCATGAGTCTGCTGAAGATGATGATGTTCCTATGATGATGAAGAATTTCTAAACACAGATGCTGTTTGGTGCATTAGAAACTCCAGGATGGGATGATCAGTTGTTCAGACTCTCCTTGACTCTTTTCCATCCTATTCATTTTTACTATCAATGGCAAGGGTTTGCTTACCATGACATCAGCTGCCTCTCGTCCCCATTCTCTCCTGGAAACTTACAATGTATTTGATGGCACAATGTGTGGGATGCAGAATCAACTTATTTCCCACAAGAGGCAGACCATATACCCAGCTGTTATTGCCTTTAACAGTCATTGACAATGTAAGTTTAGTTACGCCTGTATGGCATAAATGAAGGCACCTCCACAAGACTGCTTGTTTCATTTTTACAAAGCAGTGGAATAGTTAAAACTTTGGAACAGCCTCACAATCGGAGTAAGACGCCAGCTCAAGGAGGAATGTTGAAACACAAGTTAAAATGGGTCATTTTCTCAGCCTAAATATAAGTTGTACAGTGCTTTCAAGCCACAGAAAAATTAAATGACTATAGTCAAGTGATAAAGCATGAAGTGCTACCTACCGAGTGACTGACTATCCTTTTTAGGGTCTTTTGCTGAATTTCCTCCTCCCCTTTGGCCTATTTAACAATGCAAATGCAACAATGGATATTGTCCAATGGTTGCCAATTTCAGCACTGACATTCTTGACAGAATAGCCTGATTAGAAAATAATTGTACTTCTTTCTATCTTTGCTTACCTTACCTGGACTTTTCATTTCCTCAAAGGTACAGTGGCAATACTGCATCTTTCAACTCTCCCTCTTTTATCTGATGTAGTGGATGACAGGTAATCTAGCTGAAAGTTCCTACAATTGCGCCCCCAGAAAAACACTGGCTGATGAAATCTGAGCAGTTATCACCTTAACCATCACCTGTCAAGCCTCCTGCTTCAATTTAAGGGTGCATCAATTTTCTGAAGAGGAAATCAAGGGCAAAGAATAAAAGCGCCACAGATAAACACTGACAAAGGCCCTTTCTACTTTTTTTTATTTATGATGGGATGTACTATCATAGGTTGCTCTGTGAGGTTTTATCAACTGTCCTGATACATCCCAGATAGCTTGGAATTCTTTGGCCATTGATGAAGTGCTACACTTGCACTTACCAAAAGGGCAGAAAATTTCTAAGTGAAAATTACTTTCACTAAATACCACAAAGATATTGAATTCAGAAAGAGCAAGAAGATGGGACAAATGACAGCTGCATATAACAATGAACCTCTCTGTTCTTGGAGATGGCAGACAAGACTGATTAGAGTAAGAACATGAAATAATGTTTTCTTAAAGCCAGAGAGCATATTGTGTGAAATGTCAGATGCACAGAGTTCATATGTTGTTTATACTGAAATGTGGATGCCTTGGCTGCCTCCTGTGTTTGCAACGAAGGCTGTCACTATTTCTAAGCCAACTTATGCAATTGCATGCCTAATAGTAATCACAGTTGTGGAATGGGTGATGGGCATCAACAATGTAACTGGAGATATTCATCTCTGAGAGAATAATAGAGCCAATATAAGCTCAGTTAAGTTTGAAATCCGCAACAATTATACCTCATTGCCTACACATACCTTTATTTTATAATGAAACTGCAGAAGCACTGCAAAATACGTTGGCTGAGACTGGAAACAGCAGCTCCTTCTCTCCCTTTACTGGATCAATAAAAAACTAGACGTGTGAAGGCTTCTGTCAGAGAGGAATGAGCCTCAGATACTAAAAACTGTTAATGATAACCGTGATGTGATTTGAAAAATCATATGATACAGATTTCCCAAAATTGTACCATTTCATTCAGATCAGGGTGTTGTAAATCCTGTTTCTCAGTTAACACAATATGTTCTGACTTTAATTGTCTGACTTGCCCTAAGCTTTCCCCAAGCCACAATCCAACCCTCCTCAATTCACAGTTCACCCTTCCCCCTTCATGTTGCCTAGCCCAAATCTAACAACCACCACCACCACTATACAACATGCCCTTCACCCAAGAAATGACATTTACAGATTATATGTACCCAAAAATAGAGGTGGTAGAGGACTATTGCAAATACAACAAACTGTTGAAGAAGAAGAAAAAAATTGTACGATTATATCAGGAAAGGTAAAGAGGCTATACTTATGAAAGTTTGTAAGAAAAGACTAAGACAACAAAAAATAAATTGGAATACAGGAGTGAAATAATTCAAAGTCAAATTAACACCCAGAAAAGCAAACCACTCAATGGCCAATATATGCATGCTATTAAAGGAAAAGCAGATCAACAGCTAACATGATTGTGGTTGAAAATCTGGAACACTTAAAAAAAGACTGAGGGAACAATAATGGTAACTCAAGAACAAGTCTTGCAAACCAATACCATCAAAGCCAAAACTGAACATATTTCCTACAAGGGAAATGCCAGTAATGTACAATTAAGGATGAAATTGTAGATAACCTCATTAGTAGCTGTATTAAAATCACTTGAGTATAAACAACACTGTGACAGGATTGCAAATATTATCCACTGGAATTTATGTACAAAATTTGTCTTTCGTGTTTGCAAAAACTACTGGGATCATGTGGCTGGCAGAAGTTTTGCAAAATAAAGAGATAATAATTTTGTTGGTTTCAAATTTTAAATTGTTAGGTATTTAGAACATAGTGCACCAGACATTATTGTTACAGAAAAGAAGGTCTGGTTCACTGATAACAGCAATACCTGGAGACAGTCAAATTTATGAAAAGCAATTGGAGAAAATAACAAAACATATGATTTGGAAATTGGGATCAAAATATTGTAGAGGAAAAAACTGATATACCTATAGTAACTGGATGTTATGTTCACCGTTTCAATGTGCATTGTACATCATAATGTTTCGCATGTCAAGCTAAGTTGCTGATGCGTGTTCTGTTTAAGAGGGGGCTGCGAACTCCTTCTGCTGGGTTTGTTATCTGTGTTCAGGGGAATGGAATGTGTTTGGGTTATATACTGTGTTCAAGGTTTTCTTCCCAGGACATCAGCAGATGTCGTTACCAGCACCTGGGCTTGGGGAATTTGAAACGGTTGGGAGAGGGGAGGGATTACGTTTGTACCGAGGGTTTTTAGTTTGTATTTGGCGCGCTTTTGCTCATTCTCAGCTTTCTCTGTATTTGCATACTATTCTTTAATAAACCAGATATTCTTAAGCTCCTGCTTCTGAGTCTGAGTCTGTTAGGATAGGCAATCATTACACTGGAGCTCTTGGTGCAAGAACAAAAGGATTGATCAGTTAATTCTAAACTCACTGGACCTGACACCACTAATTTTGCAAATGTGGAACAGCATATTTTACAGCAGTGTCTCCTGACTCTTAGGCCCTTGGCGAGAACCTGGAATCAACACCCAGTCAATTAGACTATGATATTCATTTGGATGAGCAGAACAATAATAGTTACAATGTAGAGGACAAGATTTAGGAAGAATGCAATTGGAAGTATAAATGTATGGTTGGGTGGAAATGTGTGAAACAGTAGATTTGTAAATATGTATGAATTGGGTTTTGACTTAGGATACCCAGGTTCAAGTCCCTATCTGACAACTGAATGACTGGCAACCTATTGTAGAGATAAACTGAAAGGTGACTTCCAGAACCACCAGTAGACTACAAAGAAAAGGATGGATGGATGGATAAATGGTACATTAGGCAAAACAACTGTATCTCCTGAATATCTTCTTTTTATAAACTTCAAATAGGGTGACTCTTATTTTGTTCAAATAAGACAATATTCCAAGGCATGTTCCAAACCTTGGAATAAAGATGAAACTCTTGTTAATTGACCCAGTTTATTTATTTTAATTTCAATTTACACTCTGGGCAGCTTACAATATATTACTGTCAGTACTCATGACAATTACCATGAAAATCCAATACAAACCAAAGGAAGATAGGATCCAGCTGAGCAGAAACCATGGGAGATAGGCAGTCCCTCAAATAACCTGGCCCTATGCCCTGTAGGGCTTTATAGGTAATAACCAGCATCTTGAATTGGACCAGGAAGCATAGTGGCAACAGATAGAGCAGATGTGTCATGTAGGCATACTGAAGTATGCCCATTACTGGCCACGGCATTGCATTCTGGACCGGTTGAAACTTTCAAATACTTTCCAAGGGTAGCCCCATGGAGGGTTCATTACAGTAGTTGACCCTTGAGGTTACTAGGGCATGAATAGGGCCTCCTGATCTAGGAAGAGTTACAACTAGTGTACCAGATAGAGCTGTGCAAAGGCCCTGTTGGTCACAACTGCCACCTTCCTTCAAGCAGGAACTGTGAGTCCAAGCAGACACCCAGATTGCACACTATTTTTGAATGGGAAGTGCTACCCCATCCAAGAGTATAAATAGAAAGTCCTCAGATTCAGGGAACCCTAATATCCACAGCCACTTGGTATTGTTACAGAAATCTTGGTAGGATTAAATTGTAGTTGATTCTTCCCCATCCAGACCCACACAATACCCAGGCACTGGGATAGGACCTCAATATATTCACTTGGCACTGAGGTTGAAAGGTACAATTGGATATCATCAGCATATTGCTGATACTGCACCCCAAAGTGGTGGCTGACCTCACTCAGTGGCTTCATGTAGATGTTAAACAGGAGGGGAGAGACCATCAAACCCATATAAGAAGGGCCTGGGGGATGACATCTCCCCCCTGTCAACATCAGCTGGGACTGGCCAGGAAAGAAGGATAAGAATCACCATACAATGGTTCCCTAATTCCCAACCCCTGCAACCAGTCCAGAATGATACCATGATTGATGGTATTGAAGGCCCCTGATAGATCAAGGATAGATGTACCACCTCCATTCCAGTGCATCTTCCTTTATTGGATGCCTATACATGCTGTTTAGGCCATAGTGCAGAATTGCCCTCAGGTTCAAATCTCAACTCAGCCCTGAAACTCACTGGATAACTACAGCTAGTCACTTAGTTATTAGGTATTAGCACTTTTTGGTGGTAATATCAAACAGGGTTATTAAATGTGTATAGACAGCATAGAACCATGCCTGCCCCAAACAGACCCCTTCCTCCTCAGTCTGTAGTCTTGCTGTATTGAACAGGAAAACCTGAAGAGGGTCTCTATTTGAGCAGGGAGTTGGATTAGAAGACCTCCAAGGTCCCTTCCAACCCTATGATTCTATGATTCTATTTGCATTCATGTTAGTAGAATTCAGTCTCATCCAGACATCCCAATTTCAGAATTATTTTAGTATCCTGTTTTGAGTCTTGATCAGGATCTATTCTACCTCATATTTCCTTTCACTCTAAACTACCTTTTGTTGAAGCAGGATGGATACACATGCACACACACACACACACACACACACAGTCCTCGATCTCCATAAAATAAGGACAAGGCATAAACCTATTGTTAACCCCCAGAAGACCCAAGAGATTATGGTGTATACAAATCAAATAAATAGATACATGTGATAAAATGTAAAAATATTAACATGATTTCAGGATAGGCTGTCCTGTTAGACAAACAGGCTCTGGCAGCTGATTTTGTATGTCCTGAAGTGGATATACAAATTTTTGTACATACAAAATTTGTGGACATACAATTTTTAAAATTTAATTAATCATTATTGTATTTTTTACTGAGATTGAGAGCCGAATTGAAAACCAACCGAGAGCCAGTTTGGTCTAGTGGTTAAGACCCCAGGCTGGAAACCAGGAGACTGTGAGTTCTAGTCCTGCCTTGCGGGAACTTGCATGAAAGCTGGCTGGGTGACTTTGGGCCAGTCACTCTCTCTCAGACCACAACGTCAGGCTTGGGCAACAAGCCAGTCAGTCAACAACCAACAGATCAATATTCAGTTGATCCGAAAAAGTAGACCCTGCACCTGCTGGAAAAATGCTAGGAAGAAAAAAAAAATGTATTTTTTTACTGCCAAGGAAAGCATGAGATTCCCGTGCACTTTTCTATCATAAGTACCAAAATAATCTGGCAGGCTTTCTTTATTTGTTTCGTTGCTTATTTATTTATTTGTTAGATTTATATGGCTGCCCATCTCACAAGCGGTGACTCTGGTGGCGTAGAACACTGAATTAAAAAACAATAAAAATAGAAAAACAATCATGATTAAAAATAGAAAAAAGCTGAAGGCACAAGAGAGGATGAGTGTTAACTGCAGTAAGGCTTTAGATGCAGTATAGCTTGACTAAGAGGGGAGTGTGATACGGACCGCTGCCTCAGGCTGCAAAATGTTTGAGACCAATCCTGTAGTTTACATATGCCTGCTGATCCAAAGTGGCCTTCCTAACGTTGGACCCCTAACATTCCTAACTCTGCAACACTAATACAGAGATCTCTCTTTGCTGCTCATCTGTTCATAGATTGGGATCAAGTGCCTCTCCAGGTAACTCCTTGTCATGCGCTGCCTACCTCTGAATAATTCTCAGACACTGGTTCTGTGGAACAGGCTCTGATTTATTCACAGTGTAAGTACAGTATAGGAAAAAAGCTGAGAGTGACAGGAGCGCGCCGGTGCGGGGTTTAAATACCCCGCGCCGGTCAGCGCCCCCTCACTCGCGGTTACGTCACCCCCCTTTGTCCAAAACGTTGTCCTGCCGGTAGGTGAGGGGTTGCGAGGCCCCGCTGGCGTTCCGGGATCGCCCATCATCGGTTTCTCTATTCCTCCGGTGATTGCTGTCAGCTGGGCGATCTCCGTTGCGTTAGCGCTAACAGCTTGGGTGTGCCTCGCGATCCGTTTAGCCATTGTTTCTTGTCCTTCAGTCTTTGTGAGTTGATGGCTACTTATCTTGAGCCCCTTCCCCTGTTTCCTTGCTATTGTCATGTGTGCCATTGCGCTGATGTCTTCAGCTCAACGGCACTCATGACACTCCTTAATACTGATCACCATGGGAGTGCACATTCCTACCATAATGTTTGTACCAGCTATTTGGTGAATTGGTGCCAGGCCTGCTTTGCCTGTAGAGAAAAGATCTGTGCTAGCCCAGGGTTCCTCAACCTTGGCAACTCTAAGCTGTGCGGACCTCAACTCCCAGAATTCCCCAGCCAGCTTTGCTTTGCTGGCTGGGGAATTCTGGGAGTTGAGGTCCGCACAGCTTAGAGTTGCCAAGGTTGAGGAACCCTGGGCTAGACTACATCTTTTTCTTCCTCTAGTGCACAGTGAAATGTTCTTTTCAATATTACAAAAGGAATTTCATGACTTCTAACTACAGATTCAGAATAGGACCAAATCTTATAAGATTTTATGATGCTTTCAATTTTATGACCAATATATAGGCAGGTAAAATGCTCATCTAAAAATGCAACACAAATACTGATGTATTTTAGCTTTTAAAAAGAATTGTGCCCTTTCTGCTCTTTAAGAAGAAGAAAGCATGCTAAGCATTTTATGCTTTTGCTTTAAGAAAATTCCTGCTCAAAACTATAGCTTGCATTTAAATCATTATACATGTTTCAAGAGTTTCTCTCCTTCTGTGACTCACATGTAAGACATTTATCATTTGTATTCATTTTAGATTGTGCAATTAATTTCTTTTTTTATTCTGAATAACTATTATTGGGTCTTTGATTGACTTCTGGAGGAGCAATTGAAGTAAGAGATTCTGATGGTGCTTTATGAATTGCCTAAGCTGAGCTCACACAGTTTATAATATCAGCAGTTTTTCTATATAATACACATCTTGGTTAGTGGTACTTTTATTTGCATAATCACTGAACCAAATATAGTTACACTGCAGGCAATAGAATTTAGCTGACCTGACCCCATTAAGTTACTTTTGAATGGAAAAACTATTATAATTGGTCTCAAAAAAAAAATCCTACTCAACTGGCACTTTTCTGCAAAGGGATAAATATGAGTCTTCTTGATATATGAAAACATATTTTATTCATACACACTGGGATAGCTAAAGGATGTTTGTAAGTGTATTGTTTTGATTACTTAATTTCGTTTGTTTATATACTATCAATGATTTGGCACTTTAAAAAACAATTTAAACCACTGAAGTTGTGGATAGCCTTTATCTTTTTGGATCAACCATCAGCACTAAAGGAACAAGCAGTCAAGAAATCCACAATAGAGTAGCACTTGGTAGACCAGCCATAAAGGTCACGGAAAAGATATTCAAATGCTATGATGTTTCTATACCTACAAGATCAGAATCCTGCTAGCCATGGTATTCCCTGTGACATCTGTGGAAGCAAAAATTGGACTTTGAAGAAGTAGGATAGGAAGGATATTGGTGCCTTTGAACTTTAGTGTTGGAGAAGATTCCTGGGAATACCATGGGCAACCAAGAAAACAACCAAATGGATCATCGAAGAAATCAACCCTGAGTTCTCAGCTGAGGCACAAATGACCAGGCTCAAACTATCCTACTTTGGACACATGATGTGAAGACCCAGCTCTCTGGAAAAGGTTCTAATGCTGAGAAAGGTGGAATGAAAGAAAAGAGGATGACCAGCAGCAAGGTGGATAGACTTAGTTACAGTGGCGATGACTACCTGAAAGACCAGGTTGGGGATAGATCATCATGGAGAAAATCTATCTATGTGGTTGTTAGGAGTCAAAAATGACTTGATGGCACATTAAAAAAAATCCTATCTATAGGGCTGTATCATGGATCAAGGGAAAGGAAATGGTTTAAAAACTCTTCCTAAATCTTTGAAAGGATAAATCTAAATAATGACCAGGAATTGACTTTCTTTTTTCTCAGCCCCAACTCCCATTATTACTATTGCATTATTGATACCATAAATTAGAATAGTGCTCATATGGTACATTCAGATGGCCTTGCAAAGGTTTAGGTTTATCACCCTCACATTCTTATTCATTTTGGGTTTTTATTGCTATTGAGGACACCAGCTAACCAAGCCCAAGAGCTGACAAAGAATAGAAGAAGCTGTAGCTAAAAGATACCAATATTGTGTTTCCACCATGGGCAACATAAGCTTCATCTGTCTTGTGAAAATATCCATTAATCCATTTTATGGATTCTCTGTCATGCAAAAAACTAGAGACCGACTAATAACACTACATTTAGCTATATTTCTGTTCAGAAGTACTTCAAAACTTCTTAATGAGCTCTTTCTTACAGGCTTATGTCTTCCTCTTTTGAAGCAAGTCCTTTCTATGGTGAATTATGATTTGCAAATGACACAGATCCAAGTGGGAGAGACAGCTAATACTGCTGAACAGAGAAATAAAATTCAAAACCTGAAAGTTTTGAGTAATTGACTGACCCATGTATAAGGTGGGAATATCTGGCTTGGTAATAGTACTTACGAACTATTCAAGAAAGCAGCTGATTGCAAACTGAATATGAGTTAACACTGTGGTGTAACTGCAAAAAGGGCAAATTGGGCACAGACACTAAGAAGGTTTCTCACCAAATTCCCACCAAATGCCCATCAGATCTTTGGGGAACCTTACATATTAATAGCGCAATAGCTCCTTTTATGGTATATTTTTACAAAGTTGTTCTTTAGTCAAGTGTCAGGCACGATCTATTTGCTCTGTGACCATGATCTAGCAACAAAGGATCTAGAAAACCAGATTCTTGGAGAAGTATTATCTGAGGCTGAATACAAAGCAATATGCAGACACCCTGGGTCAGTTTCCTATTTTCTGTCTAAAAAAGTTCAAGTTGTTGTGAGCAACCATTGCCCCCACCACTAACACTGTGAGTCAGAATTTAAACAGAAGCAGATACCCAGTCACCCGCATGGAAAAAGAGGCTTGGCAAATATCCTTGCAGTATGTTGCCTTTTAATATGTTTAAATGATTTAATGGGCAGAAGAAAAGATTCCTGGAATACATAGTGTACATTTGAAAGGGAGCAAAGAATGCTTGCCAGCTGTGGTGTAAAATTCCAACCGGATTCCAGGAAGAATATACAGTTGCCATTGCTTCAACTTTCTATACTGTTATTACTGCTTAACAGTCTTGAAGGCTGAATGACAATGGCCTGAGCCCTTTCAAACAACAGCAACCAGGTCAATTTTTGTAATGAGGAAATGGAAGTGGCAGTGCAGAGGATCACTGACCCTTACAGTTTCAGCTACAATAAAGAAATAGAGAAGTGTTCAAACAAATTATGGTATAGGAACACAGGAACAACACCATGAAGCACTAGAGGGAAACAGCTAGCGTAAAGCTGACCCAATATGGAAAGCAAGATTCCATTTGGCTTCACTTTTAATCTAGCAAAAGAACACTGTATAACTTCCCACAGGGGACAAAAATGAGAGCAGTTAACTGCAAAGAGATATTGTTCCCCTTTCTTCATTTGTATTCAAAACCACTGCATTTAAAAGTTCAGTGCTCCTGAAATTAAGAAAAGCATTGTCCATTGGGGAGGGGGGAGCCCTTTTCCCCCACTGTTCCTTCTAGTTTAATATATTGGAAAACTTTACATTATTGTGAAATGCAAAGGCTTCAGAATGGTAACAGTTTACTGAAGACTTACAGTAAATTTTTATTTGAGCATATGTCCGAACTAACTGTATTCTCTAAGTCAATGGAAAAATTTCTTCCATACAGCCTGCAATACAGAGTTGTACAGATATGCTACCATTCATGGCCCAAAACCTTCAACCTGTTTAGGGGCTTTTTTTTTTCTGGGAGTTTAGGAGTGTTTTAAAGCTCTAGATTAGGGTCTTTTGCCTGTATGACACTTAACACATCCATTTCCAACTTCACTGAGTGATTCATATATTGTTTGCATTTTCTTTATTGGATTTTTAATGTAAGTTGCTTTGAGCCTTTCCAATCCGGCAGCCATGTAAGGCTAATAAGTCAATGTTTAACCATTTCAGTCCAAATGAAATTGAGTGCTTAGGTGGAGCATAAAATTGGGCCTAGAATATGTGTTCCTCTCCACAGTCCTGCTGTGCTGCCTTATAGTAGCAGAAGGGTATTACCAGGACAGATGAGCAAAGAATGCCAGGGTGCATGCCAGTACTCTCAGCAGGGTCACCCAAGGTGTGAAGATCCTCCCGGCTACCCAGCTGAAGCAAGCAGGCAACAGCTACAAAGGAAGATGTTGGAGGTGGATGGTTGCGCTAGTGACAAGGGCAGAGGCATGATTTCACCCTATGTAGAAGACAAGGGTAAGCCACTTCTGTATTTTGCCAAGAAAATCACATGGACAGACAATATAAAGTGGATAGCCAAGAAAACAAACAAATGGATCATAGAACAAATCAATCCAAAGTTCTCACTCGAGGCACAACCAATCAGGCTCAAATTATTATATTTTAGGCACATTATGCAATGTGTGTAGCTAGCTCTCTTGAGAAATCTATAATGCTGGAAAAAGTAGGAAAGAAAAGAAGAAAACAACCAGCAGCAAGGTGGCTGGGCTTGATTACAGCAGTGGTGGAAGCACTGTTAGAAGACCTGAAGGGCCAGGTTGAAGATGGATCAACCTGAAGTCGCTAAGAGTCGACAATGACTTTGTGGCACTTAATCTATCAGAATATGTGTGCACCACAAGCCATGGTTGCCCACCAGTGGGTTAGATATTTAGCTACAGGTTCCCCACCAATGCCTCTAGTTAAAGCATGCACTGCTGTTGAATGGATAGTTTTGTTACATTGGCAAGAGATGCTGAGAGGAGACAAGATGCCCTACAGCTTTATGCCTCACAAGACCTGGCAGGACAGTAGGCTCAGTCCTTGCTACTTCTATTTGAATCAGAAATGTCAAATCCCAATTTTAACACCCAAGATGCTTGCACCAACTTCTGAATGTTCTTTTAGAGACATTAAGCTACTAAAGTTCCTAAGTGTATTTGCTAAGAGACATTTTAGAGATGTTCTTAAAGTATTTGTCTGATTCTCCTCTGTAAAGAAAAACCTTATTAAGGTTCTTCAAAGAAACCAGCAATGAGATATACAATATCAGTTTATCACCAGGCATGCTGTAAGGATGTAGATAAAGTCTTTGTAACCAGAGGGTTTGTGTAAACATTCTTGGTGACTTTCGCAGGTAAATTCATGTAAAAGCTTTATTCCCCTGCTAGGCCAATAAACATCTCAACCATATAAACAGCTGATGTGTCTCTTAATATTTGACCAAAGACCAACATTGTTTAACCTTTTCTTATAATTGTGTGGGATTATACATGCAAAAAAAAAAAAGGAATAGAAATATTCCTCCTGCAGAGCAACAGGATTTGTTTCCTACAGCAGACATGGGCACAAATTAGATTAATTTAGCTATCCTGAAAGTCAATTTCTTTTAATGCAATTGTTTATGAATCCACACCCACCTCTTTTGAAATGCCCTGGCTTGTGTGGGTGTGGATGCGAATAAGGCTTATTGGGACCATCTGCCCAGTTACAGGACTGATGAGATTACTTCCCCGTCCCTCCAATTTTCCATTCCCGCACATGGCTTCCTTTATGTAGGCTGCCAGCTTCCACACTTTCTGCCACTGACTTCAGGAAGACTGGCCCCAGTTACTCCAGCACTGCCTGAAGTAAATTATCACATAATAGTAAAGGACTTAGCATTGTATTGTTGATTTTCAGAAGTGCCTGTGTAGTATGAAGATGCAGTAATTTAGAAAATTCCAAACTTTGCAATAGCAAGAATGTGTAATATTTTTCAGGACTAGGATCAGATTTCACTTTAAGCAGAACACTGAGGACTGAACTCTAAACAGTGAGCAAAGCCAGGACCAAGAGTTACATGCAGACAGGGCAAAAGCTACATTTAAATTAATTTTATTCTAATTAATTTGAAACATCAAAGCAGCCGTGTCTCTTTCCAGGATCTTTCAGCATCAAGGGACATCTCCCTATCATAGCAATGCAACTCTGAAAAAAGATGTGATTGTTTATGTGGAGGCAGGCAGTGCTCCACTTGACCTCCTTTATATTCTGAAGCTCAGTTCCATTATTTTCCACGCATTTAATAATTAACCCCTCAAAAATTTAAATTTGGTAGCAATGTTTGGAGATCTGGAGGCTACATCTGCATTTTGAAGGGGAATGCTAATATAGTATATTTGTGATACATTTTTCCTCATCTACTTTCAGAATTCCATAACTATATTTGCTTCTAGAACTACATGGAAAGACCCTAATTGCTTTGCTTCTCTTTTGACTGGTTCCTCAACTGACAAACTGCTTAGTGTTTTTTGCTGAAAACAAGTAAGTTATATATCTTTGGAAATGCTGTACAGATGTTGTAGTAGCCACAAGTCTATCATGTGGTTTCTATAATGTGCTAAGCCATAATTGTGGGGGGGGGGGGTTTGGGCCCAGCATGCTAGATGAACTCAACTACAGCTGTTGTTAAGCCATGGTTTAACATGTTGGGCAAATGCAGGCAATTTTATTGTATTTAATAAGCCATAGTTAAGCAAAGCCTGGATTTGCATGATGTAGAACCAATTCTATAAGTATTCGTTTGATATTGAATATTTGAGATGAATGCAGTTTCAGTTTATTTGCATGCACTTCGCAATTCAGTATTTATTTTATTTTATTTTTCAGTTCCAGAGGCTCTTTTCTCCTGGAAGTGAGCAAGCAGGCTTACATTTTCTCTGAAATCTGGTATGGAAGGAGACAATTTGTGACTGCTCTCTAAGGTCCCTAAAGACATCAATTAACTAAAAACATGGGTAGTGATAGTGCAAACAGGAAGAGTTAACCCCCCACCGTTATTCTTTATATAAGCCAATCCTCCCACCTCATTCCCTCCCTTTCCATCCCCTTCATTTTCTTTTCTAATGAACAGGAATAGATTCCTCTTTCTAGTGAGATACTCTACTACAATGACAATTCCCTGGCTCTCCCCAGGTGATTTACTTTTCAAGCATTGCCCACTTATTGATCGTCCCTCTGACAAATTCCAACACATGCATAGGCCTGACAAACATATCTGTAGATGAATCCCTCCTGCCGTTCAAAGAGGAGGATTATTTTTATGCAGTATATTTCAATAAACAACTCCATGTGCTGAGCCAATTTCAAACAAACTACATGACAGTTTGGGGTGGGGGAAGGGACAGCTCTTCACATCTCATCAGATTCCCAGGGAGAACGCCTCTGGAGACCTTTCAAACGCTATTTAAAAATTATTATTCTTACTGGTGTTTTTGCTTTGCTTCCAAAACTGTTGTGTTACAATAAATGCATTTAGGTGAGTTAAGAGTAAATACAGTCAAACTGAAAGATGTAAGATATGCCTGGTATTTCTGCCTGGGAAGATTCACACTCTAGTTTTGGCCTGAGTCTCTACTTGCATCTGATTGTACAGAGCCAGTAGCTGGAAATTCAAGGGAATGTTCCCTCTTCCAGAATCTCATTGGAATATGAATATGTAGTCTTCTTGGCAGATAAATACATAGAAAGTAAGTCTTATTCATGCCACGCTTGGCTCCTTGTGACTTTGTCGACTCCCTACAGTTTTCTTGGCAATCGTAGAGACATAATATGCTATTGCCTTCTTCCAGGACAGTTCTGTTTTTTACTTTCTCTCTCTCCTTCTAATGGGGCACCGGGAAAGGAGAAATCCAGTTACATTTTTAGATAGAACATCAGAGGCAAAGGTACAAAAGTGAATTTTCAACAAAGAAGATTTTGGCAGTGACAGCTGTCAAGAACAGTTGAAGTGAAATGATACTCTACTGTAGAAGTGAATATTCAGACCACTATTCAAGCTGTTCCCAGCCAAGTGAAGAACTTGTAGTGACTGAAGAAGCTACAGAAGGCAGCAGGGATGGTGAGATATAGTTAGAGGAGATCCATGATCTCCTCCCATAGTTTTAGTAGAGTTCATGCCTGCCAGTTTTAACCAGCAGGCCTTCACTGTGAGATGGACATAGGGAAAGCATTGTCAGAACCCAATGCCAGATGAACTTTCACTGCTAATTAAAGGCCTTCCTCAAGGAAAGCAAGAAAAAGCATTCTTAAATGGAAATTAATTCATTATAACCACCTTAAACTAATCAGAATAGACATGTCCACACATACTCATAGACATGTGTTGTTCTTCCCTCCCCCACTTCCATTCTGCGTGGATGGGTGATGGAAACTAAGGGAATATTAATAAACCACATTCAGAAAAAAAATGTAGGCAAACTTAACACAATTTGTATGATTATTATGCCTGGATGAGAACCATAAACATATCTTTCTAGGCTGAAAAACACTGATGTGAGGTGTATTTTAACATTTCAGTTTTTTAAAATCGTAAGGTAAAATCCCCTTTTCCATATTTACGCTCTCTCTCTCTCTCCACTGTGAATGACAGATTATGAAACATGATTTTCAGTAAGAATTGTGGGTGCTACATGGGACTAAGCATTTGTAATCATTATTCCCTACTTGTGCTATATACATTCAGCTTCTTCAGCAGCTTGTTCTAATTTTCAAAATAATTTGCCATTGAATAGCTTCAGGACTGGCACAGATTTTCAGCTTGTGATGCATCTTGCTTCTTCAGGACTCTCCCCTAATTAGACACAAGGCAGGTTATCTACTTAAGCCTCCTTTTTTCCCCATTTATTTTCAGTTCAAGCTGTTTTTGGGACTTAATATAGCAGTTCAAACTAGTCACTGTAAGATAAAGTTGGGTGATATTCAGTTACAGTGCACCATGCTGGGATCTGGCAGATGACCCAAATTCTGCTTTGAAAATATTATTTAATTTTTTAAAAAAAACCTACTTTTGGACCAAGCTAGACGCTGCCTTTCATGTGTATTAGTCTAATTTTATATTACTCTTTCTGCCTGTTCTCATTCTTTTCATACACACAGTCAAACATCCTAATAATTCAGGAGTGAGTACCCTTTTGATAACTGGGAGCCACACTTAATATTTTGCAGACAGCAAGGGTGTCAGTAGTTAGGACGATTTATTTTATTATTCAATTTCTAAGGCTGCCTAATTAACAACCACTCAAACTGGCACAATACAGGATAAATACCATAATAACATTATGTCAGGGAATACACAAAAATTAAAGATAGACATTCAGATGGCTTCACAAATCATCCTAGCTTCACAAATGAAAGGTAGTAATATGGGATTTTTGGGACTTCCTCTAAGGTCCACAGAAGCTACTGGAGGTATCACCACCACCCTGCCCTTTTAGCTACATTAAGCCCATTACCCAGATTTTGGTTTTAGACTATCTGAAAACGGCCAAAACCATATTAACAGTTTTCATCAATTATGCCATGAAAATTCAGAAGCTCACTATCAGAGGGGAGTCTTGGACACACAAACAAAAATCAGGGAGCTGTTTACAGGTAGTGTGTTAAGTTGCCCTTCTTTGCAGCAATCACTTTATATTACCAATGTATTAAAGTTATTAAGAGAAACAACATTGAGAAAATGCATCTATAGTTCAAATTTCAATTCAGTCTCATCTCAGTGGGTTGTGTTCATCAATTATTTTTCAGCCTCAGAGATAGTAGCAGGGATGGGTATCTCACTCAGTGACTTTTGTGCCATATGGTACACTGTGGGTGACCAGTCCTTTTTTCATAAATATTGTTAAAATTATGCAGATATGCAAAGTGCTATATAAATATTGGTCACAATGTCACACTACTTATAGCCCACTAAAATCAGTTAGAGAGCCAGTTTGGTGTAGTGGTTAAGGCATCAGGCTAGAAACCAGGAGACTGTGAGTTCTAGTCCTGCCTTAGGCACAAAGCCAGCTGGATGACCTTGGGCTGGTAACTTTCTCTCAGCCCTAGGAAGGAGGCAATGGCAAACCACTTCTGAAAAACCTTGCCAGGAAAATTGCAGGGACTTGTCCAGACAATCTCCAAAAACTGGACATGATTAAACGGATTTTAAAAAATCAATTAATTCTACATGATATTATGGCCATAATTATATTAATAATCCAGTCTACTGATAAAACTAAAAGTTTGTTCTCATAGTTAATATACAGCATGTAAATTTCAAAGATTTATATCAAATTGCATAGAAAATTTGTCCAACAGTTCATGGTTTTGAAAAATACTTTATCTTAAAGATGACATGAAAATAATTTATTCTTTTCAAATGCAGCAAAGGTATATTCCAAAAAGAAGGGAAGGGAAGGGAAGGGAAGGGAAGGGAAGGGAAGGGAAGGGAAGGGAGGGGAAACCAGCTAACGGTTACAAAATAACCATACAAACTAAACTTCATTTATGCCACCTATAGGAGAAATTCACTATATAGACTAATTTATCATTTATTGTTCTGTGATAATTAATTAAAGGATTTTTTAAAAAAATGTTGAAGGTTCTCTGAGCCTTAAATATATCACAACAATAACTAGAACTTTCACACAATCAAAACTGGTTCCAGTCCAAGTGGAAATGCTATGACTGAGCTCAGGTGACCATATTTATGTTAATAAACCAAGATACAAACGAGTGTTTTGGTGTGGTCCAGTGTTCTTCAGTTCTAAGGGAGAAAACAAAGGGAAGAAAGAGCTCATGCTGGCCTGTGCAAGGCTTTTGTTCCACACCACCACATCCAGGTTTGCTTTAACATCATTTCAGAAAATTTACTTAGAAAACCAGCAAACTGCTCCTCTAGCTAGGAGGACCATCATGGTCCTGTGAAGTATCAAAACCCTGAACGAGTAAGTTCTGCACATCCCTAATAGCTACACTTGGAAAACTACTGTCTGAAGTCCTCAATATCCACCCCATTGTTTTGAGACCCTAATTTCAGAATACTTATTGAGAGAGGGAAGGAAAATTGTGGGCTGGTGGATCTCTAAAAACCCTGTTGCTATAGTGCAATCACTTAGGAAAAAGACTAATGCTAAATTTTGGATTGCAGCACTATGCCTATTACGCTTAGAATGTTGACGGACATTCCAATAGCCTTTTTTTCTCCATTAGGTATTTTAAGTGCTTTTGTCATTAAATGTAATTTTATGGATAATGATCCATAAAAAGGACCATTTCCTTAAAATAAAATACAGAGACACACAGACTAGAGGCCATGGACTGCATATGTGTGTTTCTGTCAGCCTACTGCAGATAAAAGACACTTCTTTTCGGTCTGAAATGCCTCTCTTTTACAGTGATTAATTTTGGCCTCTTAATCATACAAGTGAGAGTGCATTTTATCTTTTAATTTATTCTGACGGCTAAAATGCGCCAGCTGCATAATGGGAAGTTTGTTGCCTTTCATCGGAATTCTTATCTTCATTAAATCACTGGCATTATTACACCAAATATTACACAAATTAATAAACACACAAAAATGCTTATCTCCTTGTAGTCAGTAAGTCATTGAAACAGACAGTTTACTCTTCATTTTCATGGGTGGGAAGGAAAAGGAGAAGAGATAAACTACTATCGCAGTTGGGTCACCAGGGAAATTAACTCCTGTGCTATCAAATCAGTTGCGAAATCCACCCCCCAGTAGATGAGCGCTTGTACCTTCTTTCATTACATTCTTTCTGTAGGCTTCCAATAGAACAGTTCAATGACCTTTCTATTAATTCCACTTTAGGGATTATAAAACAGGGAGCTCATCCTTTTTTCCTCATAACTTTCAGTTGCCCTTGATCACAAATACATGTAAATTGTCCTGGGGTGCTTCTGTCTTTTTATGTAACTACTGCAATGAATTTTGTGGGTTTTTTACAAAGTGTGATGAAGATTAAAATTATGATGCAGTCTCCACATTACATACTCCAAAACAGCTCCTTCAGAATTAATATGAACATTAGGACTGAGTGATTGGCTGATTGTACGTCATGGGCCCCTTAGTTACAGCAGCTCTCTGGCTAGTGTACAAATAAATTTCAATGTATTCTGAATTGATAAGATAAAAATCAAAATACAAACTTGTACAATATAATAAAAGCCCCAATTATAGTATAAATTCAGCACTAAAATAACAATTAAACTATAAATAAAACATTGAATGAATATCTTTATTATGGTCTTTAATCAGCCCTTACAATAAAAGAAAATAGTTTAATCCAACAATTTGTTGTTAGGAAAAAGGAAAACAATCAAACAGTGAAACAATACAATATATCTAATTAAAAGTTTTGCACCCTAAAAATATTTGGCCACCTGGTGTATGAGTGTAGAGTCGGCATCCCTTAAAAAGAAATAAACATAAAATCTGTTAGTATGACCCTCAAATTTAGAGAAGATTGGGGAGATCAGAGCACATCCTGGGGCATCATAAAAAGGACCCCATATGAGGACATGGGCAAGAGTTTCTACTTTCCTGGATCCACAAGGGCAATAAGGAGTCCCATGAAATCTTTCTGCCAGCAATCCTGAAGGGAGGGCATCAAAGTGAGCTCTGGAAAAGGCCCATCTATATTTGCTTCAGGTTAGATTGTATAGATACCCTGCAGCAGAGGGCTTGCAGCTATCTAACATTTGACGATAGAAGTCGGCAGAACTGGTAATATCATTTTGGCAATCAATGTCCCTAATTCCTTCTTTTACTATTGAGTTGGCCTTCTCCAGGGTTAATTGGCCTAAATATGCAGGTGAGAGGCCAAGACTGCAAAGTTCTTTTATACAGGTACAGTGCCAATGAGATTGGTAGCTGTCTGACAACAGCAGAGGTATCAGGCCTGTAGGGTCGAACATGATTTTGAGTTCTGAAGTTAGAATCCTGATTCAGGCCTGAGCCTTAATACTTAGCATGTTAGCTTCAAGCCTCAAAACTGCACTGGGGGTGCATTTTGGGAAACCGAACAAAGACCTCAGGAAATTCGATTAAATGATTTCATAAGCCCTTAGGTTTGTGTATGGGCCAAGTTATATCCCATATAGTAGTTGGGCAACTGTTTTAGCCATGAACAGTTTAATTGCTGTTGGGATGTAATTTGCCCTCTGTTGCCTGTAAAATTTTATTATTGCTTGTGAGCTTTTTTGGGCAGTAGAAGTGGCATAATTTATATAAAACATTGTAAAGTTCTAAACCCTGGATTTTTTCTTTAAAATGTCTGGTGTTGAAAGGACCCTAAGATTGATATCAAGCAAACCTCTCTGGGGTCAGCATTTCACATATGGATCACCACTGCTGAAAAAACTTTCCTAGATGTTTAATACAGGGCCTACAACAAAAGGCAGGATCTATAGCATAAGACCAATAATACTGAGGGGGTGGTGGATACACACAGACTAGATAGTATTTCTTATTGAGGACCATTTGCACTATTTAAATACATCTTAACTATCACAGTTTTTGTCTGGGATCCTTGAATTACTAGTTGCTGAAGAATTCACTCAACACAGAGGAGTTCTCTTATCACATGAAAAATAATCATGTTCATAAGTAAGGAGAGACAAATTTATCCATTTCATTTTACACGGACTTCTCTTTTTCTAGTTCTTTCCAATTTGGTTTGTTCTTTTTCCAGATCAGTTTGTGAATTCTGCAACGTACACGGTTCTTCTGATATACACATGGTTGAATTCAATTTTTTTTCTAACGTACATTGCTTTGCACTTTTACCTTATATAATTTTCCTTTATATAACAACTTTTTAGGTTATCTTCACAACCTCCACATGGTTTTAGATAATCCCCCATTTTGTACCTATTTTTAATCTATACATTACAAAACATGGGGAACTACAAATCTTGAGCTTTTGGTTCCAGATTGATACAAAAATGTGAAACTGACTACATTGAAACAGACTGAATTTCTTCCCTATCCCTATATATAGGTATTGATAATAATATTGCCCAAATATTACTTAATAATAATAATAATATTACATTAAGCCGCAATCTACTTGATTACCACAGTCTGTCAGCCAGCACCAGTGTTTTATAATTGAGAGTTGGCTGTAAGAATTTAGGGTCACCAATCTCATGGCGATGAAACTGGTGTTTCCGTCTATCCCACTGCACAGGGTTGGGACAATTACTTTACAATGCCCTAAGAGTTTTGAAAGAAATGGTGAGATAAGAATATGATTAATAAATAACACATAATAAAGGGTCCCAGACCCTTCGTGGCCTCAACTCCCCCCACCCCCACCTTCCATGATTGCCAAAAATGACCATTTTCCTACTTTTTTGAGGAGGGAAACAGTTAAAACTGTTTTTATTCCTCTTAAAAGGAAACTGAATCTCCACTCCACTCACCTTTCAGCCTCGCCCACATGTGTGACATGACTTCAACTACTTCCCAAACGTTAAGTACAGACCTTGACTTCATAAAAAAGCTGCTTAGCTCTGTTCTACAGTAATGCAGAGGATCTGGTCTTGTACAGTTAAACTCAAAGCAATTGGTTCCGCCTTTTGAACTATTCTATGTTTATTCTGCACTATTTTACATGTGGCTCTCATTAGTGGATCTGAAAGGTATTGCTGAAAGGAAAAGAAAAGATTCACACTCACAAGGCTAGTGTTTACCTATTTCTGCCCTGGAAATGTAAATGAAGCCTCCTGAGAATTAGGATAGGTTAAAAAAATTAAAAGGTACTGTTTAGAAGGCATATCTGCTCTCTTGAAAATCCTGAGTCCTTGACTGAGTCCTTGACTGAGTCCTTGAAAGAGGCTGGTTGTCCTTTCTCAGGATAGAATAGGTAAAGGTAAAGGTTTCCCTTGACGTTAAGTCCAGTCGAGTCCGACTCTAGGGGGCGGTGCTCATCTCCGTTTCTAAGCCTTGGAGCCGGCATTGTCCGTAAGGACCCGTCCATGGTCATGTGGCCGGCATGATGACACGGAACGCCGTTACCTTCCCGCCGAAGCGGTACCTATTAATCTACTCACATTTGCATGTTTTCGAACTGCTAGGTTGGCAGGAGCTGGGACTAGCAACAGGAGCTCACCCCGTCACGCAGATTCGAACTGCCGACCTTTCGATCGGCAAGCTCAGCAGCTCAGCGGTTAACCTGCAGCGCCACCGCGTCCCTTAAGGATAGAATATTCAGTACATATTTAAAGGTTCTCTCTTGATTATTACTGCAAAACTGTTAGTCTGAATCTTGGCTCGGAAACAATATTCCAGGGCCAGGCCCTGACAAATTCAGCCACAGCCTTCTGCTTTTACAAGCTCTTCCCTTTTCTCCAGAACTTTCTTCATTCAAATCCTACTTTTTCCCCTCTCAAACAGAGGCACTCTGACATAGTTCCGCTCCTAGTTTCTGTTTATGGCTGACAGGCTGAGATGATTGTTTGCTTGTGACCATCTTGCAAAGGAATGTTTACTTGCCAAATAACATTTCATTCGATTGATTTATATAGCTGATAATGATGATTATATCTCCTTCTTCTCCGTTCTGTGTTCATCTGGCAGCACAGCCCATCTAAATAGCGTGTTTAGTGAGACTCAGCAAATATTTTTAATCTTTAACCAGCAAAAAAAAGTTTTCACTTACTGGGATGGAATGAAACTTTGTCAGGATAAATTTAACACATGAAATATGGTTTGGGGTAGAACAGTACAGACACTGATAAATAAATAAACGAGAAAGGCTGAAAGACAAAACTAAAAAACATTGATCATGGCCAAAATATACCCCAGCACTGTTAGACAAGTTCACTTAAGTTATATCTGTGGTCATGAACCAAATAAATGAATAACTGTCCTAACAACCAGGAAACACGCTGAGACAAGGAACTGGTCTCTAATGCTTTATTGCTAGTACATAACAGGAATCCTAACCAACTGAAGAAGCGTGGGAAAAACCCAGACCTATAAACCCCAAAGGTTAAGGCGGTCCCGATCTGTGTCTCTTTGAATGGCTGCCCAATTCCTCAGTGCTACGCATGCGCTTGACAGTCTGGATGGGAGCCCCCTGCTCGCCATCCTTACTCATGACATCAACATTGTTTTAACAACATTCAATTATCAGTTTACTATAGAGTGAGCTTTTTAATAAATTAGAATACTTTACACAGAATTAGAAAAAGCCAATATGAAACTTGGTAGCAACTCTTAAAAACGATTTTGTTCCAGAATACAGAAACTCCTGCTCAACCACCCACAACACAGACATCCCTTAAATAACTCATTATTGTATTGCCTGATCCATGGTTACTAGCATGTTAGAGCAATAGTCTGCATTTGTGTGGATAATAGTTAAATCTCAACAACTCACTTTCATTCTCCTATTCTGTTTTAACTGAATGGCTTGAAATGCATAATGTCACTCTATTTTTACAGAATGTTTTTAGTGTCTCTTCGTTCATCAACATCCTTCCCACAGGGAATATCTGCTAAGAGCAATATTCATGTTCGTAGGTTTCTTCGAACCATGTGAACATGCCAACTTCTTTGCAACCGTTTTCAAATACACCGTGCCACCCTTTTGCTATAAGTAAAATCTGTCTGTTTAACATGCCACCATAGTGTAAAGCTTCTATTCATGAAGCTTTATGAAGACAGAACTGTAGTGATGCAAAGCAAATCTCTTATGTGATGTGAAAGGTCCCCTGTGCAAGCACAGAGTCATGTCTGACCCTTTGGGGGGGATGCCGCTTTCACAACGTTTTCTTGGCAGACTATAGAGCGGGGTGGTTTGCCATTGCCTTCCCCAGTCGTCACCTTCCCCAGCAAGCTGGGTGCTCATTTTACTGACCTCGGAAGGATTATAGTCATGTAAAATAACTCTTGGACTTGTACAAACCAGAGAATGGGCATTGAGAGTTGGTGCATCTGGAGGACAACAAACTGGAGAAAGTTGGCCATACTCTGTTGAGTTGCTAGGACTTGCAGTTCAATAAATTCTATAAATCCATTATGATATTTTATACCATATATCAGAAGCATACAGGAACCTTGGATTTCTGTGGCCTGCAGAGCCCTTCCAAAAGTTTCCATGAAAAGATACATTTTGAATATAACAGAAGAAGAAAATTATTAATTACTGAGCTTGCAATCTATTGATTTGATTTAATTGAAATCCAATGAAAGTTTTATCCTGATTTAATCCATTTCTTTGTCCTGGCCTTCTCCACCTTGGGGCATGCAGCACCTGCATATCAATCAAAAGCCAAGTGTGGTCCTTCCTCCTCACCCCTCAAAATGCCACCCCCACCATATATAACTGAACAATCATTTTTCAATGTTATAGTCTATCCAACCGACATAGTCCTGTTCTCTTTGATTCCAATTGTTAACACAACGCGATTAGTGCAGTCCCAGTGGTACAGCCCTGGTCAAAATTAAATTATATTAAGGAATCATCATCATCAAGAAGAAGGCTGTAACTGGCAAGTGCATAAAATAAACAAGTGAATGGGACACAGGCAAGCTGGCCTGATAGAGGGTACTAAAGGACAGCCATCCCTGGACACATCAGATGAATGGTCAGTGAAGAGCAAGATCAGATTCGGCTTGGATGACAAGTGAGTTGCAACGATGGAACAGGAAACAGCTTAAGGGGTTAAACTTCACACTTAGATGGCAATTGCACTGAGCACTTCTCTTGATCAAACACTTCTTTTAAATAGACAAGCAAGATAACAAAATCCCAAAAAGGCACATAGTCTTTAATGGTAGCAGTAATTTTTGACTGTTAATTGATAACAGGAAGCCTTATCTTTCAAGCACATATTGTTAGAAAGGAAAGCACAGCATTGTACAGATTTTACCAGATCCAGCCTAGGGCTGCCAAAAGCTTTAGTGAAACAGCAGAAGAGAAAGAGCAGATGCCTTTTTTCTTTTCCCCTAACAGCTCAATCGTGCCATCCATGCTCCTGATTAAGGCTGGGACATTTATGGAAATAAGCTCTTTAAAAATATATATTTTAATTCGAATTTTTAAATACAATAGAAATATAAAAAAATAAATTAAAAAGATAGAAAATAAAAAAAACAAAAGGAAGTGAAATAAAAAAAGAAAAAGGAAAGAAAGAAAACATAGAATTATGACTTCAGCCCTTCTTTTTAGCAAGTAGTTGCCATCTTACTCTTCCCTTCCCTCTTTAACCCTTTTTAATCCCCAAATCCATAAATCATCATTTCAGTCTTTTTTCTTTCAGCAAAAAGTCCATAAAAGGTTTCCAGTCTTTCGAAAAAAAGTCTTTATTGCTCTTTCTCTGACCAAACTTGTCAGCTTTGCCATTTCCACATTCTCTGTTACTTTTATAATCCAATCTTCTACTGTGGGTATTTCATTATTCTTCTTTTTGTATACAATAATCTTGTCACAGTTACCATATACAATATTAATTTCCCATATTTCTTTTCTAGTTCAATGTCCATAAAAGCCAAAAGAAATAATTCTGGTTTCAACACAGTGTTGATCTGCAATGTCTTTTGCATCATTGCATGGATTTGCACCCAAAATTTCATCCATTCATTCAGTCCATCATGCATGATAAAAAGTCCCCTCTTCCTTTTCATACTTCCATCACTGGTTTGATATTCCTTTGTACATTTTTGACAGCTTGACTGGTATCATATGCCAACGATACATCTTTTTATAAAAATTTTCTCTTAAATAATGACATATGGAAATAAGTTCTATTTTAGCCTGTTTCCAACAGCCAAGTTACACAATCAGTGGAAATTTTGTTAAAATTCTGGCCACTATTTTTAGGACAGAGCATGTTTGGCAATGTATCCTCCAAAGCAAACCAACCCTTTATACCTAGAGAATGAACCTGCCACAGAGAAGACTAGAATTCCCATTCCTGAGATGATGATTTCACCAGCAGAGAAATGTATAAAGGTCATTTGTGGAATTCTCCCAGTTGTCATCTGAAGAGATACATTTCAGCAAATATGATGCCTTTGAGTGAATTGAGCATGCACAGTTAGCACCTTTTTTGCCGAGCAAGTGGGCCTGGATTGACTGCTTGTGGTTGCACCAATAATCTAATGCTCTAGTACAACTCAACCTGAAGAAATGGTCTAACTCAATATTCCATTGCCCTTCATGTTTTACCTCTCCCTGGGGTGCTATGAAAGCTACACTACAGTGATTCCACATTTCTCAAAGGAGAACTTCTTGCTGTGGGAACAGAGCACATATAGACTTGATGTCAAGCCCTAGGCACAGTTAGTTTTGTTTTTGTCAGGCAAGTGGAATGAACACCAATTATTTAAAAGCCTGACTGGTCAATTAAAATTGATTCTAGTTTGTTCCCCATTGATTGCAATGTTTAATATAATAGGAAGAATACTTCAGCCAGGGGTCAGTAATTGCTATGTAGAATTTTGCCCATGACACTTTAGACTACAGTGCTAGGATGCTCCTTTAAAATAACAGATGAAATGTAAATTTCCTTTTTCCAGGCACACAGGAGCAAAATGTAACTCTATCAAGCCACTAACTGAATGTGTAGGCTGCCCTGATGCTACATATTCTACTCAATATTGTCAGGAGGAAGGTGAAATCCCAAAATGTGTTTTGTAAAATGTTCCACTGGATATTAAAACCATAACTAACAAATATTATTGGTAAAATAAATGTTTGAAATAATACAGCCCTTATCTTTATGAATGGTAATGATAATATCAAACATTTCATCTGTTGCAAAGGTGGCTTCAGAAGTTCATGTAATACTATTTCTGATGTGGTTCATAATCATAGAAATCTTTCAATATGCCTAAAGTCAGTCTCACAGAAATTCTAATAACCAATAATCCAGATAAAGCTAGATGTGCTTAATGCAATTTTTCACCATGCACTAGATCAAAGATAGAACCATTCCGTAGTTAAAGAACTGTTGGTTGATTCATCATATGGATATTGAAGATTTAATCGATTGAATTTACACAAAAGTGAGAAACATGAGTGTCATCTAGTGACTCAAATCTTGGTTTAGTTAGCCCAGGGACAGACAGAGCACAACCTGTAGGTGTGTCAAGCTTTCAGAAGATGTAGCATACCCATCTTTCACTCTTAGAATCCCTTAACTCCTAGGAAAAAAAGAAAATAAATTAAAAAATAAATGATTTTTCAGCCTTACCAGTCCATGACGGAGTATCACCAGATATTACCCCTCCATCCTTCAGAGGCTAAAGAATAATTATGATTTTTAAAGTAGCACCCTCAGGCTGAAAAACATTATGCAACCCTTTGTTGTTTATTCGTTTAGTCGCTTCCGACTCTTCGTGACTTCATGGACCAGCCCACACCAGAGCTTCCTGTCGGTCGTCAACACCCCCAGCTCCCCCAGGGATGAGTCCGTCACCTCTAGAATATCATCCATCCATCTTGCCCTTGGTCGGCCCCTCTTCCTTTTGCCCGCCACTCTCCCTAGCATCAGCATCTTCTCCAGGGTGTCCTGTCTTCTCATTATGTGGCCAAAGTATTTCAGTTTTGCCTTTAATATCATTCCCTCAAATGAGCAGTCTGGCTTTATTTCCTGGAGTATGGACTGCTTTGATCTTCTTGCAGTCCAAGGCACTCTCAGAATTTTCCTCCAACACCACAGTTCAAAAGCATCGATCTTCCTTCACTCAGCCTTCCTTATGGTCCAGCTCTCGCAGCCATATGTTACTACAGGGAACACCATTGCTTTAACTATGCGGGCCTTTGTTGTCAGTGTGATGTCTCTGCTCTTAACTATTTTATCGAGATTGGTCATTGCTCTTCTCCCAAGGATTAAGCGTCTTCTGATTTCCTGACTGCAGTCAGCATCTGCAGTAATCTTTGCACCTAGGAATACCAAGTCTTTCACTGCTTCTACGTTTTCTCCCTCTGTTTGCCAGTTATCAATCAAGCTGGTTGCCATAATCTTGGTTTTTTTGAGGTTTAGCTGCAAGCCAGCTTTTGCACTTCCTTCTTTCACCTTCATCATAAGGCTCCTCAGTTCCTCTTCACTTTCAGCCATCAAAGTGGTATCATCTGCATATCTGAGATTGTTAATGTTTCTTCCAGAGATTTTAACTCCAGCCTTGGATTCCTCAAGCCCAGCTTGTCGCATGATGTGTTCTGCATACAAGTTGAATAGGTAGGGTGAGAGTATACAGCCCTGCCGTACTCCTTTCCCAATCTTAAACCAGTCCGTTGTTCTGTGGTCTGTTCTTACTGTTGCTACTTGGTCGTTATACAGATTCTTCAGGAGGCAGACAAGATGACTTGGTATCCCCATACCACTAAGAACTTGCCACAATTTGTTATGGTCCACACAGTCAAAGGCTTTAGAATAGTCAATAAAACAGAAATAGATGTTTTTCTGAAACTCCCTGGCTTTTTCCATTATCCAGCGGATATTGGCAATTTGGTCTCTAGTTCCTCTGCCTTTTCTAAACCCAGCTTGTACATCTGGCAATTCTCGCTCCATGAACTGCTGAAGTCTACCTTGCAGGATCTTGAGCATTACCTTACTGGCATGTGAAATGAGTGCCACTGTTCGATAGTTTGAACATTCTTTAGTGTTTCCCTTTTTTTGGTATGGGGATATAAGTTGATTTTTTCCAGTCTGATGGCAATTCTTGTGTTTTCCAAATTTGCTGGCATATAGCATGCATTACCTTGACAGCATCATCTTGCAAGATTTTGGACAGTTCAGCTGAGATGCCATCATCTCCTGCTGCCTTGTTATTAGCAATGCTTCTTAAGGCCCATTCAACCTCACTCTTCAGGATGTCTGGCTCTAGCTCCCTGACCACACCATCAAAGCTATCCCCGATATTGTTATCCTTCCTATACAGGTCTTCTGTATATTCTTGCCACCTTTTCTTGATCTCTTCTTCTTCTGTTAGGTCCTTGCCATCTTTGTTTTTGATCATACCCATTTTGGCCTGGAATTTACCTCCGATGTTTCTAATTTTCTGGAAGAGGTGTCTTGTCCTTCCTATTCTATTGTCTTCTTCCACTTCCACGCATTGCTTGTTTAAAAATAATTCCTTATCTCTTCTGGCTAACCTCTGGAATTTTGCATTTAATTGGGCATATCTCCCCTTATCACTGTTGCCTTTTGCTTTCCTTCTTCCTTGGGCTACTTCTAGTGTCTCAGCAGACAGCCATTTTGCCTTCTTGGTTTTCTCTTTCTTTGGGATGTATTTCGTTGCCGCCTCCTGAACAATGTTGCAAACTTCTGTCCAGAGTTCTTCCAGGACCCTATCTACTAAGTCCAGTCCCTTAAATCGATTCTTCACCTCCACTGCATATTCCTTAGGAATATTAGTGAGCTCATATCTAGCTGATCTGTGGGTCTTCCCTAATCTCTTTAGTCTGATCCTAAATTGTGCAAGAAGAAGTTCGTGATCGGAACTACAGTCAGCGCCAGGTCTTGTTTTTACCGACTGTATAGATGTCCGCCACCTTTGGCTGCAAAGGACGTAGTCAATCTGATTTCGGTGTTGTCCATCTGGTGAAGTCCATGTATAAAGCCATCTCTTAGGTTGTTGGAAGAGAGTGTTTGTTATGCAGAGTGAGTTGCCTTGGCAAAATTCTATCAGCCTATGCCCTGCTTCATTTTGTTCTCCCAGGCCAGGCTTACCTGTAATTCCAGGTGTCATTTGACTGCCCACCTTAGCATTCCAGTCTCCTGTGATGAAAATAACATCTCTTTTAGGTGTGTTGTCCAGTAGGTGCTGCAGATCCTCATAGAACTGCTCTACTTCAGCTTCTTCAGCATCTGTAGTTGGGGCGTATATTTGGATCACTGTGATGTTAGATGGCTTGCCCTGAATTTGAATCGAGATCATTCTGTCGTTTTTTGGATTGTATCCAAGCACTGCTTTAGCCACTTTACTATTAATTATGAAGGCTACTCCATTTCTTCTGTGGTCCTCTAGTCCACAGTAGTAGATCTGGTGGTCATTTGATGTGAAGTGGCCCATTCCAGTCCATTTCAGTTCACTGACGCCCAAAATGTCTATCTTTAATCTTGACATCTCACCAATAACCACATCCAATTTGCCCTGGCTCATAGATCTTCCATTCCAGGTTCCAATGGTGTGTTGATCCTTAGAACATCGGATTCGCCGTTCACCACCAGCACCGTCGGCCGCTAGCCGTCATTTTGGCTTTGAGCTAGCTGCGTCATCATGTCTGGGGCTAGTTGAACTCATCCTCTGTTCCTCCCCAGTAGCATTTTGACCATCTTCTGACCTGGGGGTCTCATCTTCCAATGGTATACCGACATATCTCTGGTTGTACTGATCCATTAATTTTTCATGGCAAGAATACTGGGGTGGGTTGCCATTACCTTCCCCAGGGATCGCATTTAGTCTGACCTCTCTGTCATGACCTTCCTGTCTTGGGTGGCCCTTCACGGTTTAGCTCATGGCATCATTGAAATGCTCAAGCTCCAGCACCACGACAAGGTAAAGATCCTTTGCTGAAGAACTGCTTATAGTAAATAGCTTTTATATGTTTAGATCAAATGTAATCAAAATTTTCATTGTTTTAATATATATTCATGCAAGCTCTATTAGCATATACATAATTGTTTGCAAGATCATTTTAGTCTGGACGGTCTGTCTGGTTTCATGTTTTAACTGTTTTTATGGATTTTCCAGTTTTGTATGCCACCCAGAGTCCATTGGTGTTGGGTGGCTAATAAAGTTGAATAAATAAATAAATAAATAAACTGTGTAAGTGCCCATCATTGATATTAATATAAAGAATAGATTGAAAGTAGGAATCTAATTAAGATACCCTGAAAAGTAGATCTATATATACATAAAACAGTTTTAAAAATACTTTCATTTTCCTATCACAGTTTACATTCCAGCATTTCCTTTCTCCACTTACTACAACTAGGAAATTTTTTAATGTGTTTGCCAAATAGACTCCTACTATTCTAGGATGAATAGTAAAGACACTACAGTTCTTTCTATGTTACCCATTTATTTACATGGATAATTAGATTCTCCTATCAAACTATCTCTTACCTTGTCTGCTAACGTACATTTATAAGGCTGATTTAATTTCCACAACAGGCAAACAAATAGACTTAATTGAAATTGATTTGAGTTTAGTTTGAAAACAAACTGCATCAACATAAAATGAGATAATGTATCATAGCATGTTATGAAATAATAATAAACAATACAGTAGTTTAATATTATAAGCCTCACTGTTTACTAGCATTTTTCCCTTCCTCCTCTGATATGACTGTAAAAGAAGTCCAGAAAATGTAGTTTCTGTCTTAGATTATCTGTAGTATGCCATGACACCTGATCCCAGCAGTTAACTGTAATTAATCTTACTTCAAGTCATATGTCTTGAAGTTGTTGATTTAACTATAATTCATTATTTAGATGGTACACTAAATTATATTAAGCCTAAAGTGGAAGTGACCACTACCAGTGTTCTTATAGTCAGATGAAATTGGGAGACGAGCAAGAAAACATGGGATAGATGAAGGTTAGGGTTGTGCATATGGCACTAAATCATGGATGATTATTATGTCATTATTATACATCATGAATGAGCCTCATGTGGTGCAGAGTGGTAGGTGGCAGTATTGCAACCGAAACTCTCCCCACAAACCGAGTTCAATCCCAGCAGAAGCTGGATTCTCTCTCAGGTAGCTGGCTCAGGTCAACTCAGCCTTCCATCCTTCTGAGGTCGGTAAAATGAGCTTGCTGGGGAAGGGGATGACTGGGGAAGGCAAAGGCAAACCACCCCGCTCTATAGTCTGCCAAGAAAATGTTGCAAAACGTTTCATCCCCCCAAAGGGTCAGATGTGACTTGGTGCTTGCACAGGGGACCTTTCACCTTTCCATACATCATGAAGGCAAATGATAAGGTATACAGCATATGGAAAATTATGTGGCAATCCAGTGCTTTCTGGGAAAAAATGGGAGACTTTCAAACCTAAAATAATTTAAGAAAAGATTTCTCCAAGATGGCAAAGGTCAGTTGAGGTCCAATTATAAAATAACTGCATCAGATATTGAAATAACGGGACGAAATGTGATAACTCCATCAAATATTTGAAATACCAGGATGAAATCCACAGGGCCGCAACTAGGGTCTGTGTCACCCGGGGCAAACATGGATTCCATGCCCATTTTGGCACACACACACCCCCAGTGCTCATTTTGGCTCCCCACCAGCACGGCACCCGGGGTACATGCCCTGCTTGCCCACCCCTAGTTGCGGCCCTGCAAATCCATGGCACAGGTTCATATTCAACATTCAATGCCATCTTGACATCTTCAGCCATTTCTGACATGAAATTGGTAGGATGAAACAAAACTAAAGATGATACAATGCTTTCTGAGACAGAGTAGAAGAAAGTTGTTTTGCACATATACAACAATACACCATGTCTTAAGTAAAAATTGCCATTCAAGGAAGAGCAGGAGAAGCACAACACCAAAGATGTCAAAATACTACAATGCAGTGCAATGCACCTCTGAGTTGAAGTAACATGGCATTCAAATTTACAAATTTTCTACTGCAATTTTGCACTGTATGTAGCAGCATGACATCATCTCTGGAGATATAAAGAATGTTGACACACATGCTCATAATAAAGGATAATGTTTCTTTTCAATCCATGCTTTACCTTAGCATCCATTTTTAAGAACGCTCCAGGAGTGAACAAGTCTTTTCTCAAAATATAATTAGGAGCTTCGTAAGGCTCTTAGGGCCTCAGATATGGATCTGGGTTTCTTGATCCTCAGGTATTTAATAGCAATAAAATAAATATCAATATGGAGAGGAAATAACTCAGAAAAAATAGGATTCTTATTACTTACAGATTTTTTTTAATGTAGTAGATCTCAGATCAATGTTTCTAGCACTAAATTGTACAGACTCCTTTGGATGAAATACATTTCCATCCCTTGCTGAATACACAATTACTGAGAAATACTGCTGTCTGGGCACACAGGCAAAGTAGAACAAAAAGAGATTGTCAAGACCTATCAAAAACTAGAAGCAAAAAAACCCAAACAAACCAACCCCAGTCCTGTGCACAGCAGTACCTGCAGATGAGGTCAAACTGGAAAGGTGACAGTTATGGGTACAAAAGGGTGGGGATTTGATCACAACCTTGCAACTACCATCTCACCTGTTTTGATTACCTGCCTCCCGTGTAGACGCTGCTATCTGTGTAACAGACTCAAAAATCAGTTTGGGAATTGATTCTTCATTTCAGAAATTATCCCAGGCCAAAGCAAGCTCCAGAAAACCATAAATAGTTGTAACTTCTAAACTATACTTCTCTTCAACAGAAAATGAGGTGAAATTTACAGAATAAGATATTACTGATGGGATGAAGACTCCCCAATACCAGAGATCGGTGCAGAGGTTTTGGGGCCTTTCAATTTTGTTTTGCTTTTTTTAAAAAAAATTCCTTAAATTTTTTGGGTTTTAAAATAGATGACATTTCTAGGCATATTGGCACAATTGTGAGGATAAATTCTGGCTGGAGTTCCTGGAAATTTTAGCCCAAGAAATTTGGAGGATATCTAGTTGTAGAAGTCTGATTTAACTTGGATTGTCTGCCAATATTTTCTAGAAAGTTTGCTCCTATCTTTAGTGGGGCATTTCAAGCACTACCACCACCACCACTTAATATCATCACAAAACAAGACTTTTGCTCCTGTGTGAGCATGTGGAGTATCATTTTTTTAAAAATAGCACTAAACTATTGTACCTGGTATCATAATCTGATTATGAAACTGATCTTAGCAACCATACTAAAATGCTAAAAAGGTCAGGAAAATGTTGCAAAATCGTAAGGAGACAGTATTTAAGAAGCAGATTAATGAAAGGATTGTTTTATGCACTTAGGAATAGGAACATAGATTTCTAGAATATGCTGTTATTAATTTACAGCATACATTATTGAGAAGAGCACAAGCAATAATAATACTATAATTATCTTGTGAGTAAGAGTTTTTATATGACTTTGAACTTTATTTCCACTAGACTTGATCTATTTAACAACACAATCAGGGGGATTAGCCACTGTCATAAATATAGAATAATTGAAACATTAAGAGTTTAAATACTGTCTAAATGGCAAAAGTACAGAATAAACATTTGTTAGATACATCTCCAGCTCTTCTGAAGAACGTTTTTAAAATGAGAAAATAACAAAGACAATGTAAAAAAAAAACCCACTTTGAAGAATCTAAATTTTGGATCAGACTATTTTATAGCTACCTTGATAATGTTTTCAACCATAATATCACAGAACTCTGTAATTTCTGCATGAAAGTGATAATATTAGCAATTTTATTATGCATCCAGTCCATTCCACAAGCTACATTTAGGACACAATTTATAATTTAGGGAAGAAGATACCTGTTTTCTTAATTGGATTCAGACCAAACCAGTTAAGAATAACAACCCCAAAATAATTTACCAACAAAATCAAATGTCAAAAATCCAATGTCCAACTTTTAAAAAAACACAAAAACTAACAGGATTTTGGATTTATTATGCATAATATGCTTTTATAGTTTGTACAACACTTGAACCTTGACTGAAAAGAATTTTGAATATCAGTGCTCAGCTTTTGCCCAATAAAATTTCTTCAGATAAATTAGATCCTGATGCAGAGAGAACACCTTGCTAAGGTCAGTTGTCTCTCTTCCATTAACATAATGCAGTGAATTGGTGAAAGATTCACTGGGAAGAAGAAAATCAGATTAAATAATTAGTATCAATTAACTCCAGCAAAATAATTCCACAAACAATTGGTCTCCAGTGTCTTGCTTAATTATGTGAGACTTTCATCGCTTCTTATCAAGTCTGCTTTGATTCATCTTAGATACTTGAGCTTTCCCAAAGGTATAATTAATTATTGTCTTGTAAATAAACCCTTGATAATTAATGGAAGCAGAACACAATACAGTTTTTTTAGAAGGAGGAAAGAAAGAAAAATGTATTAAAGAAGGTAACAGTTGATATGGGAATGACCTTTTTTCATTTTAAGGCAAAGAATGTTCATATGTCATAATGAATGCAGGCTAATTTTAAACTAAATGCCAATTTAATTAAAAACACCCCATTCCACTGCCTAGTTTTTCAATCACTATCATTAAAGCTAAACAATCACCTTGTATAGTTTACTCTAACATTTACTGTATATCCAGTTATGCCATTATTATTTTCCCTTGGAGTTAATTAAAAGCATTTCCAAACCCCCAAATTAAAATGAAAAAAAGTTCTTTTTCAGACATAGACAGTAAAATTCACTGTTGAGAAAAATATTCATAATGAAAATATTCATTCTGCGTATATTTACAGTGAAACATAAGTGTTTCATAAAGTTTGTTGAAAACCTAAAAATAAAATATTTATTCTCAATATTCTTGTGTATGATGCAAACTGATGAGTCAGATAAACATCTGTGGGAGGGAAGAGCCACAGAATGTTAATGGACAGCCATTCACATATGGACCATCATATTTTGACAGGAATCAGTATGCATATTACAAGTGGTAATTCCTTTTGGAAATAGGAAAAAAATCAGTTGATGGGAGTGTGTTCTAGGAGTAAAACTCTTATATTACCGGTATTATATTCTTTGCTCAGCTATCCTTGGTGTGTCAACTCTGGTATTAACAAGATCAGATCAGTCCCCTTTAACTAAGCATTTCATTTCCATCCTAGTTAACCTAATGCTTATTGCAAGCTCCCAAGCAGGCTACGCGTGCTTTTATGCCCTCTTACTCACATTCCCTACAAATAGAGTCTAGGCAAGGCTGAGAACTGGAAGCAAGGCTGGGCTGGACTGGAGAGTCCAGTTCTCAGCCTTGCCTAGACTCTCCAGTCCAGTCCAGCCTTGTTTCCAGATCTCAGCCTTGCCTAGACTCTCCAGTCCAGCCCAGCCCAGCCCAGCTTAGCTTCCAGAGCCAAGCCTTGCCTAGAGGTTCCAGTCCAGTCTTGCCTAGCCTCCAGGTGTCAGCCTGGTCCTATCTGCATGCCAGTCCACAGAACCTTGCCTCCAGCTTCTGCCTTGCCACGCACTCTAGTTTCACCAAGTCTGACAGCTTTGATCAGAGAGCTAACTGAATCCTGCCTTGCTGTTCTGCCACAGTCTGATCCTGCAGCCTTGCCTGTTCATCCGTCATTGCCTGGGTGGTCTTGATTGAAATTGCTTTGCTTTATTTATTCACCAGGACTTTTACTGTTGTACATAGCTGTTTTAAATAAAGAGTTTGATAATAATTCTGTCTGGCCGCCTCATAGTCTGAACAGGACAATATTGTATCCAACTGCTGTTAAGAAACTATGCCAATATCTCATTACTTTGACGAGAATAAGTAATGATATTCTACAGGCAGCAATGTTATTTTTGCTGAATCTCTGGCAGATATATAGATTGCTCCAACCACTCCTCTGGAAAAGGTTTTCAACCAATGAAGAAATAATTTGGCCTTTTTTTTTACCATTAGTGTTTTTAAACAATTATCATAATCATACTGAGGTCATTTCTTTGGACACACACTCATTTTATATTGCTGCAAGGATTACTTATTTATTCACTGACGGTTTGGAGAGGCCTATCACCTAGGACTGATCCATGCCTCTTTCCAGAAGATCCATTGTGGTGTAGTGGTTCAAGTGTGGGCCTAAAACCAAGGAAACCCAAGTTCAGTTCCCATGATCACTTTGGATCAGTCATTCTCTTGCAAAACCTACATCACAGAACTGTTGCTGTAAGAATGAAATGTGTGGAGAGCCCTCTGTGTAGACTACTATAAACTCTCAGAAGGAAAGCAAGAAATATAGACTCAAAACTCATTTTACAATGTTATTTACAGAGTGTGGAGAGAACGTCATAATACTTTTATATTAAGGCCAAAACCTCAGTGTTTATCAGTTGTGCATTCTTATCCCTATGCTTTCAATAGAACATAACACACAGGGTTACATACCAAATGGCTGGGTTCACACATTGCTCTAAGCCATAAGTGTTAAGGTTTGGGCTTCGTTTGGTTTTTGTGATGTGTGAACCCACTCCATGTGAGTTGCAGACCATGATTTGTGGCTTAGCATAATGTGTGAAATATACTACAGTTAAACCACGGCTCACTGCATTCTGTGAACTTATCCAATATAAGCTCCAACAACTAAAATGGTACAATAATTTAAAAAAATTACAGAAGTCTTAACTTGTGTTAACAAAAATGAACCCAATCATTTCCTTCTAATTCAAGGGATTGGTTGTTATATCTTGACTGCAGAAAGCCTTAATGAGCTTCATTTGAACAGTGCCCAGTTCCACAGTGTAGCAATTCATATTCTCTTCAGCTTCCTCCTCAAAATGGTATGTCAATATAAGCTTGAAAATAACTCTTTGGTTAGGTGGATTTAAATCTGCCTTAGCTAAGTTGCACTCTCTCCAAAATGCAAGGCTGATGAATGAATAAGTGAATGAATGATCCTGTGAATTGAAGAGTATATTCTTGGCAGCAATCTCTGAGATCTTAATATGCTACTTATGTATACTGCACATGATGAATCAAGACTGCAAAGTTATGAACTTTAAAAAAAAAAAAGAAAGATATTTGAAAAATCGAACTGATGAATAAAAATTAAGCTGGCAAGTCATTGCAAGTGTGATTAAACTCTGTGATGCAGAAGTTCTACATCTGTAGCTGATGCAACTTTGGAACACTGTCTTGTGCAGAGAGTTAAGGCAGACAGCAGGCACAATGACATGTTAAATTACCCACATGATGTATAGCTTAATGAACCCCCTTGTGTTGATCACGCTTGGCATTAATCAAGAGCCATGAACAGATTCCCTTATTTTCTCAATGCTGCCCTGATAAACTGCAATTTCATTTAACCTTGGACAGGAGCTTTAATAGCATCCACGGGACAACTGTCAATACTTTCCCGGGGATACAGTGATTAAAGTGCAACACAAGATGCACGCCATGAATTTTCTTCATTTGGCATTAGAATTTTCATTTTTAAGCAACTATTTGCATAAAATATGCTGGAAATATGAAGATGACAAGATTTACATGGAGCTATAGAAAAAAAATCCTTTAAAAATGATATAAAAAGCTCCATCGTATTAATTAATACCTAGAAACTTTAAGTAAAAGTAACTATGAAAATACAACACCCAATGTCAAGAGTGCAAAATAAAAATGACAGTATTCTTTATATTTTCCTATTATAAAATATTGACCTTGCTTTTTTGAGGGGGGCAGATTAAGTAATTGGATATTACAATTAAAATTGTTAAAATCTGTATCTTTTTGCCTGGGTGTAAGCCATATAAATTCAGTTGGACTTACTTCTGAGGAGACACAGAGCCATGAGGTAACAGGCTTCCATAAAAGAATACCTGCCTGTCTTGGCTAAGTAGACATTGCAAATAGTTTTGTACACAAATACCTCCCCTTCTGCTCCAGCTCCCACACATTTAAAAACAGTGTGATTTTTCTCATTTTTTTTTTTTTTTTTGAAAAATCACTGCTAACAAGCTAGAAGGAACAATTGTATCAGGAGGAAGCAAGCCTATGTAGCAGGGTTCTCCAAAGTGTTCAATATTGAACCCCAAGGGTCAGTGGGACTATCCATTGTTGTTGTTGTTGTTCTTGTTATTCAGCGTACTATTAAAGTAGTATTTATTAGATTATTTTGATATAATAACTGGTTGGGAGTCGATAAACAATCTGAAACTTCATGAAGGGGTCAATGAACTGAAGAGTTTGGAGACTCCTGTTGTATAGCAAGCAACAGCCCTCCAAAGAAGAAGCCAGAAAAAATGAGAAGGAAAATTAATTTGCAAATAGTTTTTATTTATGCCACCCAATATGTTTTGGACTTAGCCCTTCATCTGAAGTACTGCGTCTGTGATAGTTGAGCTTGTATCACAATTGTGGTGCACTGAAAAAGAATAATGTAGTCCTAAATGTGTTGGGCATACAGACAGGGTCATGTTGGGAGGGTGGGGGAAGAGGTTGAAAAAGTCAAGATGGTGGCTGCAACCATGAGATTGAAGACCCACCTCTTTTTTACATACATCACTCATACAAAGCCATCTTAACTATTCTGACTACAGATGTTCCTGCATACAGATGGAGTATTTGTCATGGCAAGTGGTTTTCCTTCCTTTGATTTTTTTTTTCCTCCTCCACCCCACCCCACATTGTTTTAGACTTGATCAATAATTGGGCAAGGTAGTATGTTGTTTCTTTAAGGCTAGATGTTACACCAGAATACATGGAAATGTTTTCTTTTGCCTGTTATGAAGTGGGTCCTTTCCCCTACCCCTTTTGTCTTCAAGCATTCACTTGGATAATCTTTATGATTTAGGTTCACAGGGCAGGCTTTGCCATTTCATTTATCATTGCCCAAATAGCTTCCTGCTGCATTCTTTCAGGTATCATGGTTACTCTAAACCTGCGATGAGTTCTCAGGGCTGGTTTAAGGAAGTTGCAAGAATATGCAACTGCATTAGGCCCCAGAAAAGAGAAGGCATCTGAAGCAGAGGGGCAGAGTCCGTGAAGGCAGAACAGTGAAAATATGACAGCTGCCTACTTCTGTCACTCCACTCCTGAGACTACTTCTTGTGTTTGCCATGGGCCAGCCCATCTCCATGTTAGTCACAGGGCACGTTGGACTGACAAGGTTTTCAAGGGGGACCATCTACCCTTTAGCTAATGCAACTCTCTATCATCCAGTGGATAGATCAAGCTGATGGAGTCATTCTCATGAGCAGGATTTTCCTATGTGATGACTAATACATCTTCTAGGTATGTAGTTAATTTTTATTGCAATTCAGCTAGTATTCCATTTTGAACATATAGTTTTAACATCTCATTTTGCAGAAATATATCTGTAATGGTAGTATAGGGCTGGGTTAAGGAATTTGAGGGTACAATGTAATACCACATTTGGGGCCTAGCAGGCTCCACACCTGGTGTTGTGCTGTACCCTCAAATTCCTTAACCCAGTTCTGCTTCTTCTTTCTGGCAATTTATTTATTTATATTTATTTATTCAATTTGTATGGCCACCCATCTCAAACCATTGACCCTGGGTGGCAAACAATCATAAAAGTTATTAAAACAAAGCACAATACAAAAAAGGAAGTACATGCAAATAATATTTGTATTTTACTGTTGGTAAAACCTAGGCATTCCTGAAAATATATGAGGGCTGTTTCAGTGCAAGAGAATTTTAGCAGCTGTTGTCCCAACACTTCTGGAGAACATCAGGTTGGGAAAGGCTGATTTCAATAAAGGGCTCCACCAGCAGTTACTGCTGAGTTACAGTCCAGGTCTCCCTGAAACTAAGTTTCTATATGACCTTTTCTTATTTGTGAAAAGAGGGGATGAAATTTGTTAAAAGAGGGAATGAAATGTTCTAGCAATAGAATGCCATAATAAGGAAGGCTGAGCTAAAGGGATAAAACACTGAAGTCAAAGGGACAGTGACTGCTAGAATGACCATCTACTGAAAGGTTCTCTACAGGAGAAGTGCAGATCTTCTTGTGTGTCTGTGTTTTGGTTGAAGGCCACTCCAGCCTTTGCACTGATGGACCCAAAGCCACACTCCAGAAATTGAACATAGACAGGACTAGTGAGCAGTGGGGCTGAGATAAAAACCTAATTTGATATAATTTGTATATTTAGATTTGATTAAAATTAAATCACACAGTTAATATGATTAATCTTTATATAATGACATCATAATTTCCAGGTCAACCACAATGTGGGTGATGTTCAAGATTTGCAGGGTCCACATGCAAATCTTGGGCTACAGGTTGGTATGCTTTCTAAAAGTGCCTAAGTGGAGAGCCTTCCTTATGCTTATATACCATTTATGTGCAAAATTTGGTATTATTGGTTGTAATACAGAAATGAAACATGTTATAGAACAATCTAAATATAAACCATTTCCTTTCTTCCTCTAGATTTTAAGACATTGTTATCACAGCACAACATTTCAGAAATGTTTCATCATTTATCAGAAGTAAAAAGTAAATAAGTCTCCTTATGTTTGATTCCTGGTGACTTCATGGGTGTGTTCATATTGTTTTCTTGGTAACAATATGGAAATAGTTTGCCATAGCCCTTTTCCATGTTTTTGTTGTTGCTGTTGTTCCTTGCTTAGGCTACACCTGTGGGATTCACTAATAATTTCCAGTACAAGTATTTACCAGGCCTGAACCTGCTTAGCTTCCAAGCCAAGACTTGGTCAACCAAATGCTACCAGCTGCTGGAACCACCTCTATTAGAGGATATCAAATTCCGCTCCAGGTCAAGCTGGTTCCTCCTTGTTTATTGTAACTGAATTCTGCTTTTTCTTACTGTAAGGCAGTCAAAAATATAATGTGGACCATTACCATTTGAAATATAGTCTCTTATTCACTTTTATCAAGTCAATGTGCCCAAATATAAAGAGCAGAAGTAAGCAGTTTTATTGCTAGAAGATTAAGACAGAACCCCATTTCATAATACCGAGGTTTGAATTACATTTTTGCCTTTCTCCACATTTGTAGCAGACCAAATATTAAACAGATGGTTATCTACAACTCTAATTCAAGAAAGAAGCAATAGAAAAGCTAGTCTGAAAAGAAAAAAAATATTACAAAATAGATATATTTAGCTGGCCCAAAATGACATGTTTACCAGTCAAATGTCATCATCAGCTACCAGAAATGCTAAAGGAAATGGTTTTGGAAATTTAACTAAAATAAGCAATTCACACAATAGATCCAAATTGCCAAGGCATTTATGCAAACTGATATCTGGAATAGCTTTTACAGGAAACATTTATGTGATAATATGTCAAATCGACATTATTAGTGTCATTCTGCTTCCCATTTAATAATACAACCTGAGGATTAGGAATGTTGGTGAAGCATATTGATAATTTACCAAATTCAATACAGGACTAGAGTTTAATATGACATGAAGATTGTAGGTCAGTAAGCTCTTTTTTTAGATTGCCACACTCCACTAAGGGAGAGTCCATCGGGGTTGGGTGGCTATAACAAATTTAAATAAATAAATACTATAAAGTTATAGTAACTTGACCTTCTCCTAGCAGATGCCCTTCAGATATGTTAGGACTGCAGTGTGACCTTTAGTTGTATATGGGATTGCAACTCCCAAAATTACTAGACAGCACAATCTGATGCTTTGGAATCTGTAATTGCAACATATCTGAAGAACAACATGCTTTGGGGAAGAATGACCTAGGCCCATTTAAAAAATCTGCCTGCCATGTTTAGCTGGAGAAAGGTCTAATTGCATTCAGGGTACCAGATCTGGGTTGCAAAAATCTAAATAATCATAAGAAGATAGCAAAAAGTTATGGGAAACTCTAAGCATTTAGCAGCTGCCCAGATTCATTCTGGTAGCCCTAAATTCCACAGCATTTGGGAAATGAGGTACAAACTTAAACAAAACTTTAGTTTAGCAAAATTAAGTATATGAATATTAACAATATTCCATATCTAACAATATATATTTCACAATGAACTTAAGCAGTGTAATTGTAATCATAATTTAAATGAAGGGCAACATATGAATATTTCATAAATATTCAACATATGAATAATTCATAAATATTAAATAACAAATATAAAATCTGTCAGGATTAAACATAGCCCAAATATGCAAATATGAGTAGTTTGCCCATACTTTTGTACCCAATGTTGAAATATCAGAGTTGAGTGAATTCCCTGGGATGTTTTTCTCCTGCCCTATAATGATTAACCTTTCCATTTCACTTAATTTAGATGATTCAGCTATTTGTCAAGCCTTGTTTATTTGTTCCTTGAATGCACCACTTTGTCGCTTCTCACTTCTTACCATTTTACAGCAAGCAGTAAATCTGACATCAGAAGATAATGTACATTTGGAACAGATTCATTTCAATACCTATGTTTCCTGAGTTACAAAAAAAATATTAAGATATGGTTCCTCGGAAAGGTGGTGGGTCTTACTCTAGCTTCAAAGTGATGATACCTTTCTGGGATATCCCTATAGAGATCTTACATTTGATGCTAGCCATACAGAACATAAAGGCTCTTTGGATTAGAGCAAAGGCCTTTTCCAGTATTCTCTTCACAGAATGACCAGACAGACACCTCTCACAAGCAGGATATGAAGGCAATAACACCATTCCTCATACAGTAGATCCCCCAGCAATCAATCAATCAATCAATCAATCAATAAAATATGCAGGAATGGAAGACATAATACTCATCAGAAAAACACTGTCTTGAAACTACAGGTACCACCAAATATTTTTGGTGCAACGTTTGTTCTCAGTCAGGAGGCAATAACATTATGGATGCTCCAGAGAGAGTGACCAATCAAAAGCCTTTGTGCAGCTGCTGTGTCTTACCCTCTGATATTTTGTGAAAGAAAAAAGCAGACACAAAACATTAGAGGCCTATGAAATACAACATTATCAGACTTCTATAAATTATACAAAACAGGAAAGGCCTTTGTGAATGTAGCAAATATTAGGCAGAGTAAGATGGTTATTAATTTTTTGTTCATATATTGTTAATGCCAGGGAAGAAAATAAATGCTGGTGGGATTTCAACCTCAAATGCCAAATAACTTGTTTGACCCTAGATACTCTGCTCCTTGTTATGATGCAGGTAGTATTGGTGGTATCATCACGTTTGATATTCTGTTCTAGAAAGCATCTTTTAAAAACTGCAGTAGTAATCCATTGGCAGCAGAAGTGGCTTGCCAGATGTGTTGATGGCAAAAATCTTCAGAAAACAATATAATTTGATGGAAAAAAGTGGTAAGGTAAAGAATAAAAATTAGTATTAGTTTTGGTTACAACCCTTTGTGTAAAAGCTTAGATGTATCTGCATAGGAATGTGAACTGGCCATCCAAACAAAATAAATTGAAAGAATTTAATCACAGTTGGGAACAGTAAGACAATGACAAAGGACTCAAGCTGGTAGATAAGGTTGATTGATTGATTGATTATGTTCCATCAAGTCATTTTGACTCTTAGCACCACATAGATAGATAGGAAAGAGCAGGGTTTCTCATCCTTGGCAACTTAAGGTGTGTCAACTTCATCTCCCAGAATTCCCCAGCCAGCCATGCAACTCAGGGAAGAAAATCTGTAGCCTCTGGGTAAGCATCTCTTACCCAGGATTTCTCAACCCTGGCAACTTTAAGATGTGTGGACTTCTGTGTTTTCTGTGTGGCTACACTAAGAACTCCCTCTTTAAGGCGGCTTCACTGTCTTTTTCCCTCTCTCCTTGTCTTCTGACACAATTAGTCTCCTTCAGCCAGCAGCTGAATTTACCATTTGGAGGGTGCCCAGGTTGGAGAAGGTGGGGCCAAGACATTTTGGCAGGCATTGACTGAGCTGGAAAGTTTGCAGTGGACCCTTGATTTTCCACGCTGCATTCATATATATGGATTTTGTCTTTTGTTCATGAAAATTATAAAGCAAATTTAAATAAGCCTGCAAATTAAAGAAAAATGGTTGGGTATCAAAGGGTGAGAAAGATGGCATCCCATACAAGGTTGTTCATAAGAAATTATGGCAACATCCAGAAACCTGCTTTGGAAATATAATAAAATTTCTAGCTGTGACGTTAATTAGGAAGAGCATGTTATGGTGAGATAGTCATTGATAGTCACTAATTTAGTAAACGTTAACATCCATTTCTGCACATATCTGGACACAGTCACAATATTTTACTATACTAAAAGAGACCCATCATCATATTCAATTATTCTTATATGGGCAGAAATTATAGGTTCCCAGGTTCTCATGTAGCTATATGGAATGCTATTATCACTCAGTAAATAATCATATATTTACCTTATTAGAATATCTAAATGATTTTGGACCATGTCACCTAGCTTTGCAGCCTTAGTGAGAGAATTCACTTTAAATGATTTCCCTAAGATGGAAGCAGAAGTATCAGGGTGGAAATACTGCTTCATGTGATTTTAAAATCTGTAATAAACTAATCACTTAAACAATTTGTTTTTTTTTTAAATCCTAATAAATATCTTATAATGACCCCCAAAATATTCTGGTTCTAATCAAACTTACGGTATATTACTTATTCTACTACGGAAGTAATCAAACATAGTAGGGAAAGATTTAAGATGTATTGCATCTCTTTAAGAAATACTTTAAATAATTCAATGAATACATTACACAGAATATTGTAGACCTTGCGAAAATCAACTCTATAGCTGTTTCATCCAGATCGTATGCTCTGTAATGGTTTTAATCTTGGAATGGAAAAATAATAAGTTATGTCCCTGGAAAAATCAATCTAAAACCTTAAAATAAGCTCACTAACAATGCAATCCTATACACATCCACTCAGAAGTAACTCCCATTAAATTCACTGGGACTTGCTTATATATGAATGGGTATAGGATTACAGCCTAACAAGTTTACTATTCAATTCTCAAAATGGAATAATTCAAGAATAATTAATTACAGATTAATTATCTTAATCTGTAATTACTAACAATTGAGATAGGAAAAAAAACAAATTCTGTGATAAAGTAAAATAAACTCAGGAGGTTTGCTCTGCAGCAAAATGTTGAAGCATGGAGTGCTCTTCTTTAGAATGTTAGCCAACTTGTTCTTTTGAAAGCCATTCCATCTATTCCTTCTCCCACCGTCATCCCTGTCTTTCCTCTGATAGCCATGGTTAAAGTCAGAACGACTGTATATTTCAATCATCACTGGCCTAATTAGCTGCTTTCTGTTTGGCTCCCCTGGAAATCTGGATGATGATGTTGTAGATAAATAGCAAATTGAGTTTACTAGTAATATATAGGTTTGTAAACTGTTCTTAAGTCCTTGGAATAAAGTGAGAGAGAATAAATGTAAATATCTAAGTGAACTAAAAGTTCCTTTGGCTAAGGGTACATGCTAAGATACACAGCTAAGTACATTATTTAGTCATTAATTTTCTCCAGAAAAAGAGCTCTGAAATTCCAGTCCATAAAGAATTGAATTCTAGGGTGGTTTCTCCAAAATACTTTTCATACAATAGGATTATTTGTGACTCAAGCGTTTTAATATATTTAGATTTTTCTAAAAGTAAAACAAAATTAGAACAGTTGGTTATAAATTCTTATCTCTTCTACCAAAATGGCAGCATTTGTAGTTAGAACCACAGAATTCATTGATTTCTATAAGTCACAAGAAAATGCAAGCTACTACCTTTCACCTAGTAAAGGTAAAGGTTTCCCTTGATGTAAAGTCCAGTCGTGTCCGACTCTAGGGGGCGGTGCTCATCTCCGTTTCAAAGCCTTGGAGCCGGCATTGTCCATAGGACACTTCCGGGTCATGTGGCCAGCATGACTCACGGAACGCCGTTACCTTCCCGCCGAAGCGGTACCAATTAATCTACTCACATTTGCATGTTTTCGAACTGCTTGGTGTGCAGAAGCTGGGACGAGCAACGGGAGCTCACCCCGCCGCGCGGTTTCGAACCGCCGACCTTCCGATCGACAGCTCAGCGGTTTAACCCGCAGCGCCACCGCGTCCCTCACCTTTCACCTAGAGACTATTTAATTTCTGTGAAGAGGTCTCCACTGAAGCATAGTGAGGCTTTTTTTTTCTTATTATTTGGTATATTTTATTATATAACATTTTAAAGGCTACCCAGCTCCAAATTACACCTTAAAAGCAAGAAGTAATAAAAATTAAGAAACAGGTCATGTACATCTAGAAGAGAAAAACATACTAACAACAAAAACTAACCTACAGGGGATGAACAGTCACCCTATCCCAAGGCCTTGGAGAAAAGCCACGTTTTCAAGGATTTTTGTAACATCATCAGGGTGGCAGCCATACAAATCCCTTGGGGAACCTCATTCCAGAGGGCAGGCACCATGACCGAGAAGGCAAGCTTCCTGGGTCCTGATAAATAACATTGTTTAATTGAAGGGACCTGGAATGTATCCACTCTGCCTGATCTTACCAGATAGGCAGAAACTATTAGAGATAAATGACCTCTCAAATACCCAGGCTGGATGCCATGGAGGGCTTTAAGGTGATAACCAGCATCTTCAGTTATACTTGGAAGTCCACTGGCAGCCAATGCAGCTTGTGGAAAAAGTGTCATAGTATATAAGTAATCTGCAATCTAATAATTCCTTAGTATGAAAGTCCTGACTGTTTGAAGGTACTTCTCCAAGGTTATAACTTTCCATCACCTTCAAATAAAAATTCTTTGTTGCCATTTAGTGACTGGATTTGTACAGTCCAGATCTGATAGTCTTCCCTCCAGAATGGGGGAGACAACAAGGTAGGCTCTCTATAGAATAGGGCTGAAGAACTTCCACATTAATTGGGCTCCAGTTCCTGAAAGCACTGCCGAAGTGTAGGGATGGTAGCAGTTGCAGCTCAGTAACGTTGCATGGAGCACAGTCCCCACTTTGACTGGTAGTTTTCCACTTATGTGACCAGTGACTTTTTATCCAGTGAAGCTTCTATATTTCATTTTTCTCCTTTCTTGTTTTCTCCAAGCATAACTTGTCTGCCAGAAGCTGAGCTTGTGTCATTTTCAGTAATTCCAATAGCTAGGATAAAAGTCTAATCCATCCAATTAATAAAGCATTCAAGAAAATAGTGTCCATTTGAACCAAGATGGATCTGCCTACAACACAGGGATCTGTTTTGTCAGCCTATCCTCCCATTTGTGTTTAAACAAGAGGGGCGTAGGATCATTTCTACTTTGCTGCAAGGGAGAAAGATATTTTGTCATACAGAGTAGGTTTCTGTTATGACAACCCATTCAGCTTTCAGAGTAAGAAAAATGCTTCCGGTATTTCATAAAGGAAAATACATACATGGGAGGCAAAGGGGACTATAGTCTCCAATTATCAAATCCAGTTTATTTTCATTGGCATCAAATGAATGAAATTAAGTTCTCCCTCTGACAACAAAACTAGGAAATAATTGACAAACCAGTTTTATGAATATATTATAAAATAATTTAAAAGGGCTTTACTCCCAGATAAGTGTGCATAGGACTGCTTAATCAAAAACATATTCATCCCTAATAAATGTGTAATTTTAGATTCCACTTACCTAGTCTTATTGTTTTAAACCTGAAATACAAAGGAAATATTTACTGCAGTGTGCTTTAGGTTGTAATGGCAGAGGTTAACACAGAGCTTACATGCTCTATGCTAATTAATTGTGTAAAGCTCTGGGAACGGTTTTCACCCCAGGGAAGAAGACTTACAAAATGCCTACATATTAATTAACAGTGGCAAAGAAAGCTCATTTTGTGTAACACTTCTGGCCAGAGAAGGATTTCATGCTTGTATAGCATACAGTGAGCAAAAGAGGATGAAATCTGGCCCATTCTGTATTCCGCGATGTTGGTTACTGGGATGTCAAAGTTTTTAGAAGATGTCTGGAAAATGATCCCATCCTGCTAAAAATAACTAAAAATATCAATTATGTTTATATAATAAAAAATGAATGAAAGTAGCTCCTAGTTACATTCATGTTGGTAACACATAAAGTGATGAAAATAATCAATGCACCTACCAAAATTAAAGTTTAGGGGGAAATCTACATACTACCAGTTTAAAATAGGGATATACACTTTTGGGGACTCGAAGAGTCACACTTGATATTTTAAGGGTCCCAAGGGCTGAAGTTGGCAAAACCTGGATTCTACTCAGATTTTTGGGTGGAGTTTCAGAGAACTTTACTTTTAAAAATGTATTAAGCTCATTGTATGGTGTGTTGCTGTTTTTGTGTATTTCCTGCCTCAAAATGGTAAGAAACTGCCTCTCCAATGTTTGGTAAATTATGTAAGAAAATAGCAAGAACATAGTCCTGGGAGAAACAATCTCAACTGGTCCAGATTTCAGACAATTAGATCTGTAAAGCCAGGCTATTAAGTATAGATCCAGGTCCTCATTACCTCCAAACACTATTGCCACACTCAACATACATTTGGGGTCTCCTGCCCCTTCACTTCCAGAAAGGTTGAACTGCTGTTGTAGTTACAGTTATGGACAGCATATTCATTTTCCCTGAAGATCTCTAGGTGATAAGTCCATAGGCAAAAAGTAAGTAGATGAAAACGATTTATTAAATTGATATGCTACCCGACTCCCAGAGACTCAGGGCAGCAAATAAATTAATAAATAATAACATCCTCTTATGCTTGCTGTATGCTATACAAGCATGAAATTCTTTGGCCAGAAACATACAAGATGCAGCTTGAACTTTATTCCCTAGTGCACTCAAACTTTTCAGCACATTAAACAAAATAAAGGCCAGGTACTTCTCTGACCTTTTTTGCAACAACAGATCCACTGAAATCTTAATCTAGCTAAAGATTTTTTGCATGTAATAGGTATATATTGGATAACTTTCCAGACTTGCAGGTAGCTGTATCAGTGTTGAATGGTTACGGAGGCTAAACGGGCCATAAGGCGTTCACAGGGATGGAGACAGGAACATAAAGAGTCTACTTCTCTGCCCACCAACATGAATTCAGTTGTTTCACTCTGCCTAATGACAGGGCCACACTTCATACCAAGTTGGGGAAAATTGGCATAAATGATATCAAATCAATATGATGCTTGCCAATTAAAAGTAGAATCTGGTATGTATGTATGTATTTGTCAAATGTATATGGCTGCCCATCTCACAAAAAGTGACTGGGCAACATACAGCAAAAAAATATAAAAACAATAAACATGTCAAACACAGTCATATTTTAAAAGTTTTTTAAAAACCTACACACAAGAGATTCAATCAGCAATGGTATACAAGTATGGGAAAGCAACTAGGGAACAGCAAAGAAACAATGAGTGGAATATATTTAATACCTTTTTTTCAATTACTGTTTGTTTATATTGATTTATATGGGCACCCATCTCACAAATGCGACTCTGGGCAGCTAACAAAGATGAAAAAATAAGTATTAATACAATATTTAAAAAATACATTTCACATCCAACATAGTATATATGTACCAGTCTTCTTCACATTTTCCCTTCCTCTCTCCTTCCCTTTCACCTTGCTTCTGCTCTTAGGATTTTGGTTTGTTTTGTCTAAAGATTGAGAAAGAGTTCATGTTATTTTGTAAAGCTGTGTAATTTGGGTGCTGAATTTTTCTTGTTTTGTATTAAATGCCAATTTATCTTTAAAAACAAGATTTGTTTCTTTTGGCCTCAGGCAGTTGATTTTCTGAAAGAAACCGAGGAGATCAAAGGAGAAAATTCCTTACATATAGAAATGCTGCATGACTGCCTTGCTGTGTCCTTTTTATATATGCAGGAAGGTTACTGGTGTATATTATTATTATTATTATTATTATTATTATTATTATTATTATTATTCCATCTTTATTTTTATAGAGTCAACTCCTATTTTCCCCACAAAAACAACCCTGTGAGGTGGGTTGGACTGAAAGAGAATGACTGGCCCAAGGTCACCCAGCCGGCTTTCATGCCTAAGGAAGGCCTAGAATTCACAGTAGATATGTGACCCCAAATCTCAGCCCAAAAAGTTTTATGAAATGGTTGTCGTAAAAACTGACTTAGAAATTTGGGATCTGGCTGTGGTAGGATACATACAGATTCTGGAGCAAGACCCTTTGATTTCAATGCAAATGACTTCTGAGTAAGTATGCATAGATTTGTGCCATTATTTTATTCTCTTAATTCTATCTTCCAAGTAAGCTTGCAAACCATTGTCTTGTCTTGAATGCAGTAATTAAAAAAAACTTTGAAAATTACTTATCTATTTTCCTTCAACACTTTGAATGTGGGGTGAAAATTTCACCTCTCCGAAAATAAATGTAGCACACTTTATTGCTCTCTACATAAACATGTAATTTATTTAGAGTGTAAGTGCTAAATTTTAATAATTTATAAAACCAGGTATATAAAAGAATACATGGAAATGTAAAGAAAGTTAGTTAGGCACTGAAAAATACAAAAACAAAAATCCATTCCAGAAATCTCTGAAACTGCAAGTATTACTACCATTCAGGAAAAGAAGAAACAATACAGTTTACATGCAAAGGCTTGTAACAGTTTGTCTAATGAAGAGCGAACAAGCTTGCTGACCAAAAAGAAAAAAGAAAAAAGGAAGAAAAAACGGGGGGGAGGGTGCGGGGGAGGCAATGCTCCCAGATATTTTTCTATCCCAGAAGCCACTGAAAGAGAGCAGACAGCTGTAGCCGTCCTGATATTGGGCCACATTACTGAATGAAATGACAGATGCAGAGCCACCCTTTCAAAGCAGGCAGAAAGTCCTCTCTGTCACACGAAGAAGATTGACAGCTTCAGAACCCAATTTCTTTGTGTAGAAAGCCAGCTGCTTCTTTAGCCGTTGCAAAGCACTAAGCAGTATTAGCAAATAGGCAGAGCTACCCATCCCCAGGAAATTGCTTACTCACAAGAAGCCTTACAGAAATTAGTGCTGCTGCTTCTGAGTAAGTGGGGTTTGCTTTCCTGGAGAAAAAAGAAAACTTAATGCCAGTACTTTTTCAGCGACATGATGTCATCTGGCAAACGGGAATACAGGCACAGACTTGCTTCATCAACATTTTAAAAACTATTTTTTAGATATGCTTTTATACAAATGAGATTTCTAACCATGGGTATCAAGCTGCTTTATAGATATGCAAACGAGCTAATTAGCGATCAGGACCAGTCTACATAATATACCGGAGTCTCTTCCAGGAATCTCTAGTTAAGTGGCTTAAGGATACAAAATTGTATTTTTCTGCTAAATAGGAACCATTTTTAAAATTGTGCCCTCAGTGTAAAATATTGTCATACTGTATAAGCAGGAAAAAGTTGACACTCTAGTCTGAAGGCATTCTGCACAATCATACAGGTTATTTATTTGTTTAAAATATTTTAAGGCAAAATACTTTACAAGTAAAAATCCTCCCAAGATGGCAGTGTGCCAGTATAAAGTTGTTAGCATAAAGTCATGGCACCATAGTAGTGACTTTAGGTCAGTGCTAAAGTTCAGAGTAGGAAGTATGGTATTTAAAAATATTACAAGGAAGAATACCTACTTTTCCACCAATGCATGCCTACGTATTACATATCGGCATGTATAGGACTGTGAATAGCTTCTTATCGATTTTGGCCATCTTGTCATCTTACGTTCCATTTCCAAAGTTCAGCGAAGAGTACCCAGACTCAAAGGAAGTTTGAGATTTACACAAGTACTAAAAAAAGCAAAGAAATGGCCTTAAAGAGAGGGGGGAGAGGGAGGAAGGGAGAGAGAGAGAAACACTCAAACCAGCCCATAAGGAGTCACATAATGCTGAGAACCTGAGAGATTGATAGATAAAACTGACAGCCATTTGTGAAAGGGAATGAAAGTAGTGGCTGGAAAGGGAGGGGAAGAATAGAGATAAAAGGCGCAAAGGGAACCATCTCATTATCTTGATAGGCTATTTCTTGATATACAGTATTTTAAAATATTTCCAATAGTGAGGAAGAGACAATTGCACAAGTGAAAAATTCATTATTTGAATTGAGCTGGCTTGTACTCTGTACTATCCACCTTATATCTTAATCCATGGAAAAATGTTAAATGTTACCAGTAAAAAAGAAAAGAAAATCCTGCTTCATGCATGCTATGGGGAAATGAGAACACAGATCATTCTTTGGAAATGAATGGAGAAGATCTCAGAAGCGCAAATCGTCCATATGGCCCTGTTCATCCAACACACTTAGCTGATGGGGACTCATCATCATTCATCATTAATGATGGGGGTACCACTGTGTCATGCAGACTCTGAAACTGAATTAATTGAACCAGCCAATTAATCCTGAGGTTAGTTAGATCCAGATTTCTTTGGGGCTAAATTCAGGGGCATAAGTAGCACCGTCTAGCCTCAAAGCAATGGGGCTTCCCAATGTGGACAGAGCTTGGGCACCAAGCCTCCCCAAGTTGCAACAAGTGAGTGTGGGCAAGGGAACGTCTTCCCCAATGCTGCTACTGCAGTAGGTCTACGTCCCACAAGGGGTTTAGGAAGAGAGGAAGACAGCAGCCAGCGATGGCCTTGGGAAAATACTCTGACTGCTTCCGTGTTCCACTTTCAGGCAATCCATAGCAGCAGCAGTGGCGGCGGCGGTGGTGGCAGCAGCTACAGCAATGGTAGCAGTTCTTCAATCATTCGCCAGTAATGTGTTCAGGTGTCTGGGAGGAAAGAACACAAGGGACTCATGGCAAGCAAGCACTCCCTTGGGGGAGAAGTAAAACTGGTGGCTTGGTCCGCTCTACATTTTAAACTCTCTTTAAACTCTATAATTTTTCATAATATCTTTAATTTTCAAAATAAACAATAAGGACAAAACACCAAAATGCATTTAAAAACACAATTAAAAAAAGCAATCCTTGAAGATAAAATGAAGGAAACCCAAAAAAGAAAAGGTAATGATAAAAAAACCTAACTAAGAAAAGAAAAAAATCTACCTTATATATTAAACTTATCAACAGTCACTGGTTTATTAAGAAATACGTTATAGTACTATAGTATAATCAGTACAAAATATTACCGTTAAGAATCACAACATCTTAGTCAAAGTAGTTCATACTGCTTCATCTTAGAAAATACTGCCTTTCCCAAGATGGGTAAGTCACACATCTTCTTAACATCTGGAGTATAACTTTTCCAATTTCTCAACATAATTCTTTTAGTCCAAACACACACATACACACACACACACACACACACACTGCCATGCTTGATACAACCACAATTCCTGATAAACAGCCAAGTTCCAAAGCTTTGGTATGTAATTCAACATCACATTAACATCTTCAACATTTTAAGATTTTCTCATGAATCTCCTTATATACATTAACATACAATTCCAAAAGGGTGCCAAGTGATCACATGACCATATCATATGGGTCAATGAATCTTCAAAAATCTTACACCTTCAACAAAGAAAATCTAAGTTCTTTCAAATAGATTCTCTTTGGGGAGGCTAATATAATCTAAATACAACTTTTTATGAACAACTTTAATCTCAAATATGTTGATACCATTTTAATATTATTAAGGATATGATTAATGGAGCATTATCAGAGATTCCAGTTCTTTAATGCATGTTTGGAATATCCCAAAAATGTCCACATTAAAAATGTTCTTGAATTTTTGATAGAAATATGTAATGGGTTTTAATTCTGCCATGGAATCCATCAAATAAGAGAGCATCTCAGGTGCCTTTGAAACAACCAATGCCCGCTTTGAGCCAATTGTAGCACTTCCATGATTGCAGTTGCTTCTGCTTCCCTCATGCTAAAGACACTGGCTTGTGAATAATCATAATCAGGAAGAAGCATCATTTGGTTAAAATTGTATCATATTCTAAAGGGAAAATAATAATAAAATATGAATTAAAACACTGTACCTACCAAGCCAGGTATCTGCCCCCACATTATAATAAAAAAAGAAAGAGTTAAAAGGGATGCTGGGGTGCATCACAGCTGATCGAACCTCATCAGGACCACTGCCACCAAGCTGGTCTTTTGGCTAGCTCAACTCAAAAAGCAATTAGAAGCCCTTCCAGTTGCAGTAAGTGGGCATACTTAGTAGTCTTTGGATGGCCTTTCCTATTTTGCAAAGGACATAAAATGTAATTTAAAAATTCCCACAGACATATCTTTGTAAGCCATTGTAAGGACTGAAGATGCTGATGCCTCTGATAACGTGTTTTCTCGGGAGAATAGCACAGTTTCATTCACTGGATAATGGGAGTTGGAATGGAAAAATGTTGATATCTGGGAGAAGCCTATTTGTTAGATCCTAACAAAGGTATATAACTGATGTTACTTTTGTTGTTGCTTTCTTTGAGAAGACCTTCTGAGCCGAGCAAAATAGAGATGGCTTGCCTGAAGCTGTTTTCTTCTAAGTAGACTCACTATTTCTGTTGAGCTGGTTTGCAGTGAGTGTTTCCAAATTGCTTCTTTGGTCTGGGGAACTGGAAAGATTAACAAAGTGGCCTTTGAAGTCAAAAGATGCCTTTTCTTTGGCTGCCCTGGACCTTGAGTGAGCAGCCCATAAAGCCAAAGCAATTTCACACCTAAAAGGCTGCCAATAGCCTCCCATCTTTAAGAATTTGTTTCACTCTAGGCATTTCCTGCAGTCAGGAATAGTTGCTTGGAGCTGCAAAGTTCGCTAATAAATAAATAAATAAATAAATAAAGCCAGTCACGATGAAAGTTAATAGTGTTAAGGATGAACAGCTAATATTTATCTAAGAAGCTTCTTTTTTTCCGTCTTTCTTTTAAATTGTGTGTGAAGGTTTCCTGAAAAGCCAAAGTGCACTTAACGGCAGGGTTCAAACATTTTGCTTAAGCATGGTATGTTGCATAAACAACAAACAGTAATGATGTTTTATAAACCACAAGGCCTAGGTCTACACATGGCACTTAGCACAACAAATCTCATTATGGCTTGCTGTATTGTGTGAACCAGACCCTAGGAGGCCACCCTTCTGAGAATGCATTATTCCGCAGAGCAGCAACAGTTACACTTATCTGTCTGTGCAGACTCCCCTCTCCCTCTTGCTTGGGAGAAATCCCTGCTGCTGCCCAGTGACTCAAGTCTCCCCAGGACAACTGGGCATTAGTCGAATTCAGTCACACCCAACTTCTCTACAAATGCTCAGGAAAGGTCATGCTGGCTGGGAATTCTGGGAATTGCAGTCCTAGCCAGTTAGCACATACCAATGATGGTAGAAAGAGGCTATTATTGAAAAAAAATTGGCAGGTGGTCAGTCTACACTCCTGCACATATTTACTGAGAAGAAAATCCCACTGTGTTCTATGGGATTTTGGGCATAGGTTTGCAGCCCCAGAAAACAGGAAACAGAAGGACTGGCATGCCGATTTAGTCAAGCCTGAACTGACTATGGTTAGGGATGTGAATAAAAGATGTGTAGGTCCTGAAAGCTCCTGTTGAATTCTAGATCCAATAATAATATTGCACCACAGGGAGCTCCTGAAAATAAAGGAATCAGATTGACTGTGATGCAGGGGTAGGAGGGAACATTGACAGATTTGCATCATAATAAAGGGTTGTCTTTGTTACATTTGGATTGCCCTTAATCCCGTTTCTGAATCAAGGCTGGGAATTTAAAGAATTAAACCAAGAATAATTTCACCATACTGGAGCGGGTTTCCAATGGTATTTTATTTTTAATACATGGAAAAGTTTGGGGCCTTCTCAATCGATGGAAACTGTAGAAAGCCTCTTAAAAAGTGCTTGATTATGTGAATTTAGAGAATTCTTAGACATTACAGCTACCAACACCAGTTCAAACAAATGCCGCTAACTTCAGTGGAGCTCATTTCCATATGAATGGTTTGGTCTGGAATTCCAGGCAACTTGGCTATCTTTTTTTTAAAGATCTTGGAGTTCAAGCCAACCTGGAATCTACATCCACTTGCCCAGAAAACCACCAGTACATTTAACTGATTTATGAGATTCCTCCTTTCTGTCCAGATAGCATTCAGAGAGACTCACAATAAAATAAATAAAACACATATATTTAAAATCTCAAATAGTTAAAATCTCTGTTAAATAAGAACATGTTCCTTTTTATATTTGTATACTACTTTTACTCTCAGACCACAAAGTGTAGTGCATGGTTCTCTCCTCCCCACATTTTCTTGTTGCAGCAATTCTGTAGGGTCAATTTAAGCTTAATTTGAGAGACAGCCACTGGTTTAGGGTGAAATGACTTGATGAGCACCTTGGCAGTGCCCACGGATTTCAGCCCCACGTTTTACATACAGAAGTCCTAAACCTATTAATTAACAAGATTGGAAAAAACACCTCCGTCTGTAGGAAATCCCTCTCGGAACCGATATTGCTGGGTTAAGTAACTCCCACCCTTTGAATCATTATTCCTGCATCAATTCTATTGCATTAAACATAGTTACTGCGCCTCTCTTCCTCTCGAGGCACATTATGAACGCACCCTAAGCGTTATTTAAAAGGTACTGCTATCTTTCATTACATGCTTTCGGCGAGAAGACTCTCCATTGGGATAACCATGGTCAAGGCAGGGGTCAACACTTCACCCTTAAGAAGAACCGAACCCGGCCGGCCTGGTTGCGCTGCAGGAGCCGCACGCGCCCAGAGAGGGACTTGGCATTTGCCCAGGGCGCTGGGATGGGTGGGGGCGGAGCGGCCTCCCGAAGCGGGATGCGGGCGCGTGGCAGGCAGTCTCGGCAGGGGCTGACTGGGGGGCGACCCCTAGAGATACAAGCATGCTTTCTTTGCCGCCCCCTAGGAGCAGGTCGGATGTTGGCAGCCCAACCCCATCTATGTCCCGGGTCTTGCCACCAGCAGCCTGTTCTTCCGCGCACGTAAGCTGAGCGCGACCACAAGAACGTGAATAACAACAAAATAACGAAAAGGCCAACAGCAATGACGAACTCTCAGCGGGCCACAAAGCACGTTCTGAGGACGCCTCTGCCTCGCGGGCAGGAGGAGCGGGGCCGCGCCCGATCACCCTGAGGTGAAGGGAGCTTTGAGCCGCCCTCCCCTCTGGCCTGACCGGGCCACACGGCACACCGGCAAACAAAGGGTGCCGCGAGCGGCCTTATTGCGAAGGCGGGCTCATCCCCTCCCCTTGGCCAATTTGCTCCAAAGGGGGCGGAAGTCTCCGCCAGCCTCTTCGTGGGGTGGCGGACAGTCCTGAGAGTTGCGCTCCATTGAACTTGGTTGGGCAGCCACGAGCAGCGTCTAACAGGGCTGGAACGGAGGGGAGCCTTTGCTCTCCTCTTTCCTGGCCTCTCCCTTAGCTTTCGACAAGCCCCCACCCCCCGCAAGGCTCGGCATCTGCTGGCGGAGGAACAAGGGCGGAGCGGGGCCACCGGGCTCCGCGGCGTGAAGTTTGCCCCTCTGGCCGGGAAGGCTGAAGCCAAAATGCCCACCTGCCGCCCACCTTGCTCGAGCTTTCCTTGCCAAGCGCTGGACGCTCTTCGGGCGGAGAGGGGCGGCGATGGAGGAGGAGAAGCGGGACGCAGGAGGCGGACTAGGGCAGGCCACGCTAGGATGCAGTGGGCGGAGCTCGCTTCTGCATCCTCCCCCCCGCCCCCCGTATTATTTTCATAGGGCGCGTCCTCTGAGCCCGGCGCTTTTAGAAAGTGCGCGCAAGCGACCTGGCAGAGAAACTTGCTAGAGGAAACGAGGCTGACAACGGCGGGAGGGGGGCGTTTGGGAGGAGGACAGGCGTCTATGTTTGGGTCTGCGGGAGCACGTAGGAGGGCAGGCCATTGAGGACGAAGAAAGCTGCTGCCTGCAGGCAAGGCGGAGCTGGGCGGGAGGGACGGAGGAACGCCGCGGTATACCTTTGGAGCTGCTGGAACAACGAAGTTAGGGCAGGAAGGATGGGTTGATACTGGTCTTCGGTTTCGATTTTGACAAGTGTCAGGGTGGAATTCGTGGCTCCGTGTCCACTAGGCACTGAATTAAACAGCAACAGCGCCATGCAGACTGGCTTGGTGAAAATAGAGTGTCCCCTTGCCCCCCTCACCCCCCTTTAGTTTTAATTGTCTGTAACTTCCTTTTGCACAAGAGTAAGGCTGCTTTCATCCATTAACAGAAGTTTTCTGGGCAGATCATAGCAGAAGTAAAACACAAACGACAAACCAATTCACCTGGTGGAATTGCTGTGCATTTTTTCTATGAGGGAAATATTTCATTTGATGCTGCTGCTGTGCACAAGAAAACTGAATGAACACCTGCGTCAACCTGCCAAGTGCTGGAGAAAAATTTCCTCTTAAAATGTAGGGTAAAATGGTTGTCTGCTGCCACCCTCTAAAGTGTTATATTCTGGCCTCTGGAAGTAAGGCCTTGCACTCAGATGAACTTTTGGGTGGACCTGTTGAGAATTTATCTGCAAAATGCAAATTCAGTGTAAGAGCTCACTGTAAGCCTGCGCCCTTCCTAGCAGGGTTACTTAAACATCTACCTACTTCGAGTTACTATTTTTAATCAGCATTCTGGGATTTCTCCTGTGCAAGTATGAATCCCACGATTTCAAAATACACCTGTTCCGAATAAATGTAAATAGCCTGCAGGACATCTGCAGCTGTGCCTTTCTATTTCATGCCCACTGATATTATAGTAATGAGGACAGGCTTTATATGGCTCCTTGTTTGATAGCCATCTTTGTGCCCTCCGACCCTTTGGTCCAGCCTACACTTGCAGTTTACCCTAGCAGAATCATGCCCTGACAACATCAACTTTCTTTCTTGGCCTTGTCAAGTGTCCAGGCTACAGCCTTAACTCACCATTACAAATATTGGCTTTAATGTAGTTTTTTCTGCCTTAAATTGACACCACGTCTTTAGTGCTCTGTCACCCATTATCTTGGGGGGCGGGGGGGAGTTCAACTGACCTCTTGTGGATGTGATCAGCTCCACTATTTTATTTCAGGAAGAAAAGGAGGTATTTCTGCACTATTCTACTTTAATAGTATTCATAAATTTGTAAAGGTAAAGTAAAGGTTTCCCTTGACATTAAGTCCAGTTGTGTCCAACTCTAGGGGGCAGTGCTCATCTCCATTTCAAAGCCGAAGAGCTGGCGTTTGTCCTTAGACACTTCCGTGGTCATGTGGCCAGCATTACTGAACTTTGTACTGTAAATTTGTACTGACCTATAAATACAGCCAATCTGCTTTGCCTCATTTACATTATCCAAAAAGTAATGAGGATGTTGAATTGGGCTTTTGTTACTTGCCAGTTTCCCTGTATTTGTCAGTTTCAGTCACTTTCTCTAGTCAGCCTTCCCCCTCCTGCACCCTGCTGCAGTTCCCTTATAAGTGATTATTTGTCTCCCTGGCTATTGATGTACTGTGAGACAATGCCTTCAAAGCCAGAGGAGAAAATCAGTCACCTTGCCTGTAACAAGTAGCACACTCCAAAATCACTACATTGGCTTCGTGGCAGAGTGTGGGGCCATGCAACTGTGGCTGATTCATCCAATTATGACTTATGTGTTATGTGAGCAATGCCTACGCAACCACAGGATTACATTTTAAAGCTGACTCTTTATAAGAATTATCTTGCTACATGCACACAGCAAAGTGTAATTCAGAACCTGGCCCACTCCCCCCTGTTAAATATCAGTCCAGGAATATGTAAGTCACTGTGTGTGAGTTGGGCGGCCTTATAAATCTGTTTAATAAATAAATTTTAAAAAATAAATAATACTTAATGTAATCCAGCCAAAGTCTCACCTCTGTAACTGTTCACAACCTCTATTTGCCAGGTGATTACTGATGGAGGATTTTACTTGTACACATGGGGCTGGGTGGGTTCCAGCATGAAACCACGCTTTTATTAGGGGGTGGGAATAGGGAAACAGAGTCTTTAATTAAATCTTCAAGGCTGGGCCTTGTTTCCTGTGACTCCCTCCTTAGATTAAGCCAAATCATGTAGCCTTCAGGGTGAAAAGGAAACAGTTAATTGGAATATTGGCAGAGAAAATGTTTTCAGAAAAGGATTCTTTGAGATCTTTATGCATTAGAAGGAAGATCTGGTGATGGATTCAGACCTTAACCACAGTTTGTTGAAGAAGCTTATGCAAGATGCTAAGCCAATGAACCATGGCTGTCAAAGCACAGTATGGTGAAGTCATGAGATACTGTATGAGTCAGAAGTTTGCATGATTCTGTGCAAGTGTAATTTGCTTACTAGCCTGTCTACATGTTCTGGTATTACTGGGGACAATCAACTACTGGTGTTTATATTTCTATACATTTCAGGATTTCCTGGAAATTGCAAGAATGGAGAGGTAGGTAGACAGGTACTTCCTTGCTTACTGTGAATAGGCCACCAGCTTTGATTTGAATGAGCATTTACGTGAGCATTCTCCACCCCCAATTTTTAGTGAGATCCTACAGATATCACTCTTGCTATCTCCTTGTAGCAAACTTAGAAGTAAAAAAGCCATGTTGAGAGAGGAGGGGGATTGTCGAGGAGGGGATTATGACAGAGCAAGGGAGTGAAAGACCCTTCCTCACTTGGAATAAGTTCCTCCAAGCAGGGCCTTAAGCAGAGCTCCCTGCACCCCAAAGCAGAGGAATGGTGAGAATGCTCAGGGCTGAGCCCTCCCCCAAGGTTGCCACAGCTGAGGGCAGGAGAAAGTGAAGAGGGGGATCATTGTGGTGCTGCTTCCCCACAGCAGCAGCACTCGCTCTTCTTCATAAGACTTGCATGCAACCCCCTGAAAGTTGTTCTCTTTCAGGCAGGCCATAGCTGGGCTGAATGACCATGGGAGGGCAAAAAAGAGGTAGGGTTTTCTGTAGCTCTTTGTTGCCATTTAGTGATTGTCCAGAATTTCACAGCCCATACATTGATCAGGTTGGCTGAAAGTGCAGAGCAGTGTTTCTCAACCTTGCCAGCTTTAAGATGTGTGGACTTTAACTCCCAGAATTCCCCAGCCAGCAAGTTGGCTGGGGAATTCTGGGAGTTGATGTCCATACATCTTAAAGTTGGCAAGGTTGAGAAACAGTGGCAAGAAGTTCTCAGTGAGCCCATCTGTGAGTGGGGCCCCAGATAGTTTCCTCCCCTGCTCTCCTTAAATATCTGCCACTGCCTTGGAGGATGGCAGGGCCTGCCCAGACATGATCCTTCCCTTTTGCTTTTTCTCATAATAAACCTGGAAAAACTCTTTCCTTTAGAGTTCTCCTTGAATGTTTGAAAGTATCTCTCTTTTTTCCGCATTCCATCCTCACATCTTTCATAGTTGGATGCTCATGATCTTTCCCAATAACAGTGTTACAATATATTTGCACATTTTTATCCCCTTTCAGGAGCAATTTATTCTTAAAAAACCAGTGTAGCTTGGTCTAGTGCCTCTGGAGAAAGGACACAGGAGGGAAAGAGTTGTGCTTGTACAAGAAAAGAACCAGAGGTGATCTGAAGCTTTATAATGGCATTGCTGATACCCTCTCTCACCCATCATTTTATTTATTTATTATTTATTTATTTATTAATCAAATTTATCACCGCCCATATCCCAAAAGGGACTCTGGGCAGTTTACAATAAAACATAAATAAAAATATAAAACTGTAAAACACTATAATACATAATAAAATAAATATAATAAAAACCTTGATGGCTGGAAGTTCTTTATGATTTGCAGGCAGAGCAGGGTCCTTCTAAGAAACTTACCATCCCCAGGAATGGCTACGCTCTCTCCCGCCCCAGGCATAATTACAGAACCAGGTCTTTAGCTGTTTCCTAAAGTCAAGGAGGGAGGGAGCCAATCCCACTTCCAGGGGAAGGATATTCCAAAGGGCAGGGGCTATTGCAGAGAAGTCCCTCTTCCAAGATCAGTGGAATTTTTGTGGCAGTCCTGGGGAGTAACAGACTGTCACTTTATAGATATAAGCATGATCCTCATCTTCCCCAAACTGTAGTAATATTTACCTCTCAGATCATTTTATGTTTCAATTCCTTCTTCAATTCTTTCTCATATCATGTGTCAGTCTACTTTCTCCCCACTCCATTGTTTTTAATTCATTGAAGTCAATGGCCTTTTAAATGGAAGAGGAAGACTCAGAGCACTGAAATTCTTTGTGGGGATTATATATTAGCTACAAGTTTTACCATGCTAAACAAAAAGTTTTGATCATGTAAAATACTGAAGATAAGGCTGAAGTCTCAGATGCAAAGCCAGCAAAACTTCTCAAATCACTATGTGTTGGATCCAATACCTAGGACACTTCCCCCCAAATCAGCAGGATTTAAGCTAGATTTATTTATTTCTATGGGTTTACTGGATATATAAAAAAGCTTTGATCCTACAGTTAACTGTATCAGTACCAGAATCTAAGTAAACAGGAGCAGTGATATTCTCACCATTAAAGGCTACAAGTCCTGTTGAATTTAACAGCCTGCACTTGGGAGTTCACTTTGTAGAATTGTACCAACCCCAGTACAGGACATTGTTTTAACCTGCCATGAGACAAAGCCTTCTTTGTTTGTTTTCATTTCTAGTTTAAACCAAGGCAGAAGCTGAATGTGATATGTACCATTGTGAGTAAAAGGGAAGGATTTAAAGCAGAAGATCTGAGAGCCCTGGAAGAATAGGAATTATTAAGACCTGTTAGTAGATGGAGATCTGTAGTAGAGAAAATACTCAGGTGCTGAAGGGTCAAGATGCAGTTGGGATTTCCTTTCCTCCCGTTCTGTCCCAGTGTGACTAACTACAGAAAGGGACAAACAGTCCAGGCATGTGTTGGTCTGAATGTAAACTGCCAAAGACTTAAGAATAAGAAAGGGCTGAGATCCTACAAAACACAATCCTCTTGTTTGGCTTAGTATATGGCACAAACTCAGCTACTATACTTTGAGAACCATGTTCTGTGGCAGTGTAAATTCAGCCAACTGTAGTTTGTTTCATATAGAGTGGTCAGGCAAACTGGAGTTTAGCAGGATGTGTGCACTCATCCAGAGAAGCACATGTCTTACTTTGGTGGACTTCATTTGCTAGTATGTAGGTGTGTAGAAAATGCAGCCTTTCTGGCTTTGAATGACTGTTGGAAGGTTGTTGCAGTGGGCTGGGCTAACTATTAGCCCAATTCTTGATGGATTTCGGTCCAAGTGGTAAGAGCCCAACCTGAGCCAGAAGACATTCATAAGCTAAGAAACAGTGGGGCAAATTCTGTCTTTCATCCCTATGGATGAGTCAGATTTGCAATTCAGGAATTACTGGAATAAATATGAGAGTCTGAAAGGTTAATACTTTAATGTTAATAGTAAGGGGTTTGCAGATTTTGGAAATATACAAGAAGGGAATATTCTATGTGTGTCACTGTAAAATTTCTATACAATTCTACGAGTGAATGATGAGCAAGTTGAATAATGTTGTGAAATGATTGCATTTAAGGCAGTGTTCCTCAGCCTCAGCAACTTTAAGCTATGTGGACTTCAACTTCCAGAATCATGCTGGTTGGGGAATTCTGGGAGTTGAAGTCCACAAAAGTTGCTGAGGCTGAAAAACACTGATCTAAGGTAATGCAATACAAAAGGTGAGTAGGATTCTTCTCTGAATCCAGGGCCAGTCCAAGATGTTTTGCTGCCCAGGCGAAGGAGCAAATAACAGCTCTTCCCCAGACAGGGTGCTTTGCACCCAAGGCCAATAGAGCTATTTGAACCCCTGAAGTAGAAAAACCTAAATGTGGTTCCATCCATTCCCCACTCCTTACATGTAATGATTAACCACTGACTTCCATTTTGTGAAACCCAACACCAGCTGCCCTGTGGCCACTCCCTCCACTCAGCCTAATGCTAGGGCCGGCCCTGTCTGACTTAAACCAGAATATCTCCACAGTAGCCTTTCTCAACCTTTTGACCCTGGAAGAACCCTTGATATATTTTTCAGGCCTCGGGGAATGCCTGCACATTCAGGCTCAAATATAGGCCACAAGTTACAAAATTATATTTGTTTCATTTGTAGACATATGTATGCATGTATGTATATGCATTAACAGTGTTCTTAAACTAAAAATAAAGAATGAAACTTACCTCTTTAAAGTGAAGTTGCCCAATTTTGAAATAATTTTGAAATAAATTATAATCTCCCAGGGAACCCCTAGGGACCTCTCACAGATCCCTAGGGTTCCATGGAATCCTGGTTGAGAAATCCTGCTCTACAGCAATTCCATTACCCAGCTGGCTGAGAAGTCCAGCCCTGATTTCTTTCTAATCTCATTGGTATATGGATGTTTAATCCCTGCATCTCAGTGGGATGCTTCCTGCAGCCTTTAGCTGAAAAAAACACTCCTTGTGCTTCAGACCCATTCTGTGCCAGTTCTGCCCCATTACAGATCTGCAGAACTTGGCCTGGAATGACTGCAGACATTTTATTTCCTGGATCTACACAGTTGTTTCTAATGAATTGATAAGTCAGAATCATTAAGCATTTGCTCCTCTGGAGAGAGCCATGCCAGCATAGAAAAGCTGGATGAGGGCTGCTGCATTACAAAAATCACAGAACAGCAGTGGGGAAGTGCACAGTTGAGCAATTTGTAGCTAAGCTAAGCTCTCACTCATTCTCCCTCTTTTGGGGTTCCCACCCTCCCCCCTTTTTGGACCAGTTTCTGTTGGCATAGCAATAAGGAAACTTTGTAGTTACACAGAATGTTTTTGCCAGATCAATGTAACTCAAAAGCCTGCAGGGTTCTCTCTAAACCTACATAAGTGGGCAAAATAAAACCATTCCTTCCTTCTTTCCCACCCCTCTCCACACTTCTGAATGCACAAGGACCTCTTGCAGCCAGATCTTGTTTATCGACAAGTAAGTCCTCAGCTGAAGTTTCATTGGTGAGAAAGTTTGCTTATTTCCTTAGTTATTTCAGAATTGCAAAGGCTAAGGGATAGGTGCCTTTATCACAGACAGAATACTGTGTGTTGAAACCTGAACTGTAGCTCGATGACCTTTTGGAAAAGAAAGCTAATAAATTATCTGCTTGCCCTGTCAGTGAGTAAATGTTACCTTTATCAAACTGGTTCAAAAATACCACCTCTAGTAAAATATTGTATCTTTCACTTCCGTTTGGCTTTAAAAAGCTATTTGTCAGTTACATCTTGACAAGGAAATCATAAAAAGTTTGTAATGTCCCCCTCTCCTGCTTTTTTTTTTCTCTTACAGGTGATTTGGAGGTGGCTGATTGTGTCCAAAGGTCGTGATGATCAAACATAATTTGGATCTTGCTGTTTGCAAGCAAATCATAATTTGCAAAGGCAGCATTGCTGTTTTAAAATGAAGTATATTTATTTCCTACAACTTATACTTAAGTTATGATTATTGATACTTTTGGATAGGACGCCTTGATGTTGGGAGGGGGTTGGAGTGTGTGTGTGTGTAAATCTAGTTGCCATGACTCTAGTTGATCCAGTTATTTTTCTGTTGCTGAGGAGGAGGAGGAAGAATCCAAGTCGCCCATCACCGTCCTCGAATAAAAATAGTCCGACCGCTAAGTTGCTGCTCACGAATAGAACTGGCTGGAGGGCACCAAAGGTTCAGAAGAGAAACGGCCCCGGTGCGTCGGGGTTTCCCGGGGTGCACGCTGCTCAGTCGGTCCCCGGGTCAGCGAAGAAGCGCTTTGCCAATCGCGCTTTGCCAGCACACGCAGCGCTGAAATCTGGGTTCGGGCAAATCTAGGCTCAACAGATGAGAGGCAAGCAAAGCGGCCAGGAACCGACTCCAGCTCTCGAAAACTGCCAAGCGAGACATAAAGCCGCATTGTCAAAATCATCTGGAAAACAGGTTTCCCTATTGAAGTCGCTCAGCGTTAATTACAGCGATCTGGAAGCCTCTGAATCTAAATCCTGGAAGCGGCTTTCCCTGCGCTCCTCGCCCGCCCGCCCGCCCGCCCGCCCGCCTCCTCCTCCTCCTTTTTTCCCGGGGTAAATGGAGAGGGCGCCCTGTGCCCGGGCCGGCGGCGGGATGGGGGTTGGTTGGTTCACGTCCGGCTTCTTTGCCCTACATGCCTAGACATCCGTAATTCGTGCTCTCGGAGGGCTCGCCCAGGATGGCGGCTCATTTCCTTACAAAGAAAACGCCAGGTCTCGTTTTCCTTTCGCCTTACAAAATGATTCGCATTATGTATGCTACATTGAGCGATCTAATTTCTTCGTGATAGCCAGCTAATTGCTCTGGCAGGTAATTAGGAGAAATTTTACAACGCGAAAAGGGGCTCCCCCTTTTTTCTGGTTTCCCCTTTCCCCCCCTTTCCCCTTTCTTTCTTCCTATTTTGCAATGCCCCTTTGGATTATTAAATGACTCTGTAAATTATACCATATTTGTAAAAAGGAGGTGGAATGGGGATGATGGTTGTGGAGGAGGCGAGATCTTTTCAATAAGTTTTTCTGATGCCATCCAGCTTGCTCTCGCTCTCCCTCTCTTTTAATGGACTTTTTTTGTTGTTGTTGTTTAGCTTTTTCCTGGCCTCGAATTATTCTAAAGCACGCGATCTGAAGCCCATTTTGTTCGTGCTCAGTGGTCCAGAATAACTTGCCCATAATGGGCCAGGTTTGAAGCGAGCTTCCTAAGCGATGGCAATCTCTACAGAGCATGTGGGAAAAGAATGGCTTAAACGGGACATCTGTTCAGCGCTGCTCACCCCCACCTCCGCTTCTTAAAGCCAGGTCAGGCTACGGGAATAACCGACGACCACTTCCCCCACTCAACTGTACACGCAGAGACACGATTCACAAGTCGCTTCAGGTGGGCCAAAGGGAAAAGCTGAGTTCCAATGCAAGGGGAGGGGGGTGTTGTATTAGGGCAAAGCATCAGCCCTAAGACTTTTGGAAGGAGAAGAGGTGCGGATACCTGGTTGGATATGTAGGTATTTTACGCAAACACACATCCCTGTACAGTATATGCATTCATAAGAGCATCTCCGTTTGAGCTGCCTGGCACTGGAACAACAATATGAATATGGAAAGCGTCACTTCTGAGCCCCTGTACGGAGGGAGATGATCTCCCCTTTTCCATGCCCCGGGTAATATTTCAGCTGCTCCGGCTTACAGTTCAGAGCTGTTGGGCAGCCGCTGGGTGCTTTGGCCTGGGCGGAGGCCGGTGCTGCCTGGGGTTAGAGGAACTGAGCTGCTCACGGCAGGCCGGATCTGAGGCAAAAGCTCAGCTGCTCCAAGAAAAGCCGGGCCGGCGGGCGATCTCGCGTGAAGGCTGCGAACTTGGGCATATTTAGATGGGAGAGTCTCATTGATCTCTTTGGGACTCCGGGTAGAGTGGGCGGCACCGCGCGGCTAATATTGTATTTGCTGCGCATCATTAGGCGCCAGCTGGTGGGAGAGTGTCTACACTCCCCCCCCCGATTTTGTTATATATTTTAGTCCTCCTCCGCCTCGTTTTTCGGTGGTTGTGAAAGTATTCCCCGAGTCCAATACACGGGCGTTTAAACAACCCTAGCAACAGCTCCAGCGCGCCACCGTTCAGCTCCGATCACCTTTTAGATTATTGGTAATTAAACGCAATTCCCAAAGTAACATTCATCTTCAAGGAAGCACGATTGCAACTGTCAACCGTCTGGAGGAGAGGCGGTAATCTGGGAGCCTGACCTCCAGGAAGAGAGAAAGGGGGAGGGGGGACAGGAGGAAAAAATCAATATTGTTGAGGAGACGGGTTTGGTCATTTTTAAACTCTCCGGCGAGAAACGGAGGTATAAAGGAAACAGGAGTAAAAGGTGGAGGGGGGGAAGCGGAAACAGGACTCTTGTTCGGTGGGGTGGGGGGGTGGCAAGGAACGCCTGCGGTTTGCTGAGACAGCCCTTCCCCTCCGTCTCTCTCCGCCCTGGGGCCTAAACGAAATGACAGGTGACGGAGAAAGTGGGTCGGGGCAGCTTTCCCCAACTTGCTTCTCTCACAGGTCGCTACTTGACGCCCCCCAGGTGTGTGATGGACTTCAGCGCCTGTTTCCCCTCCCCACCCTCGTGGCCGCCGAGCGGGGGATCCTATTCCAAGCTCTCTGGGGTCGGGAAAGGCTTCCTGGAACGGAGGAGGCAACAGCGTCTCTTCCTGGGATCCTCCAGGACCAGCTCCTCAACGTCATCTGGGAGTCGCGGCCTGAAAACAACCGAGGGAGGCGGGGTTGGGACAGCCACGATGGACAAGTTCCCACAGATTAGGGAAACCAACCTAGCCTGTGCCTGGTCTGTCAGGCCCCGAAGCGACATCCGGAGAAGCCAGTTCAGCGGGGGGAAAAAAAGGATAACCAGATTTTCCAAGGTCGTCGCCTCCTCCTCGAGTGACCCTCTGGTCTCAGCCACGCCCCCTCCCCCGGCAAAAGAGAAGCCCGCCGTGGCCCCGCAGGGCTGGGAAGGAAGGAGGAGCCCGCTGGGAAAAGTTCAGGATTGGAAGGAAAAGGGCCCACGCCCTTTCACCTGTAGGAAAGAAACTCATTTTTTTCCTCCCAGGGAATGTAGGTGTGCGTTAGCACGCGCGCGCCTTAACGCCCGCAACTTATTTTTCCCTAAGAAACTGTTGCTTAAACCACCTCAGCCGTTTGGCCAAGGCTAATTAGCTATTTGGATACCGAAGGACTAGCCAGGGGAGCAATGAAAACGGGCAGCAGAGATCATAGTGGAGCAAAGGCTTTTTGATCCCCGGAAAATTAAGCGCTTCCCTTCCCTTCCTGCACCCCACCTCCGGCTCCCATTGATTCTGTGGGAGATAGTTTAAGCAGGCGCTTAACCTGAGCTGGTTGGAATCAATTGGCTTAAAACTATTTGGATACCGACATATTTTTCTTTAGCGATGACAAGGGATAAATAATAATAATACTGAGACAGATTGCCTTTAGGAGGCAAACAAAGTAGCTGCTGCTGCTCAGCCGTCCGGTGCATTTGTTTGGCACCTTTCCTTAGACAATTTCCAGGTGAAATGAAAAAGCTTAGGCAGAAGCAAAGTGTCTATCCGGATGGGAGTGAGAAAGATTATGTATATGTCTAGGAGCCACCTTCTGAGTCTTCAGACGTATTATGACGACATTGGCTAGAGATTCAGAACCAGTTCTCTTCCCGTCCTTCCATGCTTTTGAATACCATATGCCACTCCCCTAGGACGGAACTGCGCCTGCATTTCTTGGGGTGGGATATTGGTCACGTTAGTCAAGGGGACTTGTTCCAGTAACAACAGGGCCTGATTAGTACTTGGACAGGAGACCAGCGGGAAATTACAGGGCACTGGCGAGTCGAAAGACACCCCAGAAGACAACAGCAGACCTTTTCCACACCGTTGTCAGGACGTGCCCCTGAGGTCCAGCTCGGCTGCATTCGCCTTCCCCAGGAACCCCAGCCAGAAAAGCATCAGAAGTTTCTCTTCCTTGGACTTTGCCCCGTGCAAGGTCCTCATTGAAACGCCTCTGTCCACATCAGTTCAGACTGATGGGGCCTGGTCCTCTGAGAGGACCGCCTGTCTGCAACAGTAAGATTGGCGGAGCCGGCGTGTTCCAGGTCCCCTCAGTCAAGCAATGTCGCCTAGCGGGACTAGGAAGCGCACCTTCTGTGTTGCCGCGCCTGCCCTCTGGAAAAGCATCCCTCGGAGATCTGTATGGCTCCCATCCTGCGGTTGTTCCAAAGCTTTGCTCCCAGGCCTGGGGTTAGGATGGCTGTCGAGCCTCTGTCGGTCTTTTTTCTGGTGTGTGACAAGTTTTTCCTGGTGTATTCGAAGTTTTTTCCCCTCTCCATTTTACTGTTCTTATTTTTAAAATGTCAGACTGGGAGTTGGACAGCCTCTAAATCCAATAAAATGCATACATGCATGCACCCAGGTTCCTGCAAACAAAACCCACAATTGGTTTGCTCCACAAACTAATCAATAGCGGGAGGGGTGGTTGTGGTTGGGTGAATTGACAGACTACGCGCGCGTGTGACCCCCGCATGCAAGTATACATGAGTTAAGCAGCACTTGCTCCAGAGAAGCGCCTAAGAACACGGTAAGACCAATTCTTCTCCTTCCCCCCAAGCTGCAGAAGGGGCGCGGACTCCTATCGGATCGGGGTTCGGCCCCTGCGAATCGGCCAAAAGAGCCGCTTTGCCCCGCTTGATCAAACCGGAAGGCCGGCAGACTTGCCGCCTCCTTCCTTCAGGCCTTGCGAGAAGAGCTGGTTTGTTTCCTGACACCCCCGGGAGCCGGCGGGGGGAGTGCGCGCTCAGCTGGGAGCCCAGGAGTCGCGTTTCCCCCCAACTCCCCCCCGCCCCCAATCTCCGGCTCACCGGGCGGACGAGATTCCTAATGGCTCCCCTAGCCACTTGGGTCTCCGCTGGGCAGACTTGTGCAAGTTGTTCCCGGTATGTAAATTAGGTCCCCAAAGCTGTTGTCCAAATCGAAGAAACAGAGAAATTAATCTGGGAGACTATCCATCATAGACTGTAATAAAGGGAGCGACATGGATGAGACAGATGATATGATTAAGGAGCTGTGGTCGTTTTAATTAACTTTTCGCTGTCCTGTAATGATCAAACTGGTCAACAGACCCGGTCAATAAGCATGTTAATATCAAACAAATAAAACCAGGGATGATTAAAAACCTCCTGGTTTATTAAATTTGAAATTCAAATGAAATTTATGTGCAGATGCAGACGGAATGCTAATGGCCCGTCACTTTCGCCAAAGCAGCGGATGCTACAGGTTTGCAAGAAAATGTGCGGACCTCTCTCTGCCAAGCAGCGAAAGGAATTGGTGCGCGCTTGGTAGCCCGTGAATTTGGGGAAAGAAGCTCTCTCCTACCCTCGAGGTCCCAGGTCCTCAGCAATTCCTATCTCCTCCTCCCCCACCCCCAAAGCGCTGCTGCTGTCTGCGGACTGCGCCTAGCCGAAAAAACCGCAGGTTCTCGATTAATCTGGTATTTTCTCTCCAGACGAAGGGGCATATGGCAGTGGGCGAAGGCCGCCAGTGAACAGGGCACCCTGCGCACACACACTCTCCGCACACCAAGTTGCATCCTTCCCCTCTCAGCCTGTTCGGAGACACCCCAAGCCACTCGGCTACACTGAGGCTTTGTTCCTCTTTCTTTCCCTTGCTTATTCTCCGTCCAGGCAGAGGGTGTGCAACTCTTCCGCGGAGATATTTTCCAAGTTGTTGTGATAATTGCTAATTTAGGTGGATGCTGCTTCCTACTAGTGAAGTCGAAAGAAAAGAAAACAGAAAAGATCTATGGAAATAAACATGCTTGAAGTCCTCTCAAAACATATAACAACTGTGGGCCGGCGAGATTCAGAAATGAAATCCCGACAAAAAAAAAGGGGGAAAGAGCTTTCTTTTCTTCCTAACGAATTTGATCTAATTAATGATCCTTGTTTTCAGGGACCTCTCCAGAACAGGCAGCACCAAGCTGTCTTTCCCCGCCTTGGGGAGGGGCACTGACCCCATTGATCCCCGACCCCCCAAATCTGCCAGTCCTTTCTCCGCGGTGCTCTTCTGGTGCAGCGGAGAAGGTCAACAGATCCCGAGCCTCGACAGTCACTCCTCCGTCTCAGTCCGGGACTCTCCCGTAGAGCACTCCTCGCTCTTTTTCACCCGCGCTTCCACCCTCACCCCCTTTGTGTGGGTGTGTGTGGTGGGGGAGGGTCAAGGGGTAGTATTGATTCAATTTAAATCCGAAATTTAAACAAGTGTGCATTAGGTCTTTAAAATGAATATCATTACAGATGGAGACCAAAGGCACGAAGTTAATTCTTTTTTATTTGTTAAACGCCGTTCCCTCCCTCCCTCCACCCGTTCCTCCTCCTGGGCTGGCCTGTCCCGCCTTCTCAACAGGCTCAAGTCACTCAGAGCAGCTCGCCGAGAGGAGCGCCGCATTCATGGTTAACCGTCAGCCTTCAGAGAAAGACAGCAGTTCATTAATTTACTTCGCGCCTTACTTCCAAGTATGATCATGCCTCTTACCCCGTAATCAATAGCTATGATGTACAGTCAATAGCCACAAAGCATTAAAAACCTCCCAAACCCCTGAAAAAAATAAAATAAAATAAAAAGAAACCCAGAATTGGCTACAGAGGTGAGGTATCCCAGTCCCGGAATGTATTTCTATCTGATTTTTCCCAGGAGTTTGGAGTACGCAAAAAACTCCAGTTACAAATGTATTGCAAGCAAGGTGCTGGGGCGCTCTCTACATTAATGTTAACTTTCATAATAACACTGAGCCCTTCTAATCTGAAATTAATACGGGGACCAAAATCAGTTTCCAGGTACATTTTCCCCATACAACTAAGGGTCCCTTTCTGGTTAAATTAAACAGGTTGCACTTTAAAGTGGTGGTGGTGGTGGTGGTGATAATAAACAACGATGTTTCGGTGTTCTACAATCCCTCCGTTTAACACTTGGGGCAAGAGATCCCACTCCACTGAAAACGGAGCTATTCCGATCTGAACAAAAAAGAGGAGAAGGGGAAAAAGGCCTGCAATGCCAGTGCCGAATCCCAAACACAAACTCTTCCTGGCCCAAGTAAAACAAAGATGCCGCTCCGGTGCCTAAAATCCTGTTCAAGTTATGAGGAAAGCACCAAGAAATGGGGGTCTAAGAATATCTACATGTTCATCTATATACACAGCTTCATTTTTTTCAGCCACCCCAAGAAAGGAAGGGAGGGAGGGAGGAAAGGAGGGAAAAGTGGCCTGATCCGGGAGAACGCTTTCCCACCTGTTTCACACGACTAGACTCCTTGGCGTTACATAAGCGCGGGGAGGGGGGGAGAGAGGCTGGATGAGTGGGTGGTCGGGTGGGCGAAGGGAAGGTCTCTCTTTTCAGGAAAGCGGGATTTTCCCAATCACCCAAACGATTGCTACGGAGAATTGGGATGGGGGGGCAGGGGGGAGAGAGACCGTAGACTAAAGAGATAAACGTTGAAACTATAGTTGCAGCTCTGAAACCGAGCGCGCGCTGTCACATTTATGTGTAGTCCCATGATGAGGGAATAAAACGCGATCTATCTATCTATCTATCTATCTATCTATCTATCTATCTATCTATCTATCTATCTATCTATCTATCTATCTATCTATCTCCGGGGTTGAATATCGCGAACCGGGAGCCTGCAAAACGGAAGGAAGAAACGGCCAGGAGAAGTGCGCTTCCAGGAGCGTCGCGGCTCCAGGCGCTCGCCTTGCCCGCCTGCCTTCGCCAGGCGCCTGCCTTTCCGCCAGCTCGCTCCCTGCGCTGTGCGGCAGCCCTGGAAGGAGCGGGCGGCGGCGGTGGCGGCGCTGATGACCTCACGCGGCAACGCAGCGGAGCGGCCGACGGCGCCGCAGATTGGCTGGCGCGGGCTCAGCGGCACTTCAAAGCGAGAGAGGGAGCTACAATTGTGGTGGAATGGGCGGAACTGATCATTGTATTGCACACCTCTAAAAAAAACACTGCCTCTGATTTATCAATATAAAAAAGATCCTGTGAGAGGAGGGCACTTTGTGGGATGGCAACTTCACTTCTAGGGGTGAGTCCGAGGGTGTGTTTTTTTCTCTTCTCCCCCCCCCCCCCCGCCTTGCTGTTTTAATTGGGTCCTTTTTATTGGCGATCGCGGAGCAGGGTTAAGGCAGCCCCTCTCTTGACCGGGCTATTGAGGGTTTTATTTTTGCTTTTTCTCTTAACTCCAAGCGAGTTCGCGAGAAAAGAAAGAGAAGGAGAGGGGGAGGGGGAAGAGGGCAGCCACTTTTTTCAACCCCCTTGACAGCGTGCAGGAAAGGGTTTTAAGGGCATTAGCCCTTAACAACCTCCAGAGCTTGGGCTGAGCTATTCCTGTATCCCCGGAGAACTGGCCTCTCTGTTATCGACGCGGAGGGGGGAAAAACAGCTGCCTCGCTTGGTCTTTTCCTCTCCCTGTGAGATCTTTAAAAAAAATTGCAGCAGCTTGTTGTTGTTGCTGATTCCCCCCCTTTAGCATTTCTCTGAGCCCGACATTTCCTGCAGGTATGTTGATTGTCTCTAACTCTTTCTGTTTTCTTGAGATGTGAACATGAAAGTTTGGGGGGGGGGGCTGTCGCAGAAGAACGCTGTGAGGATGAACTCGGAAAGCAAAGGAACCTTTTTAAAAAAGCAACTTTAATCTGCGGCTACAGCCAATTTTAATTGCTAGATGAGGTCGGCTACAGATTAAATGCACCGATACTCTTGGTAGTTTCCGGAGGGGAAGAAGGAAGCATATGCTGGGGAAATTTGGGGCTTAGCCGGGGCCGAAGCTTTTCATTTTTCAGATTTTCCTTTCCGAGTCTGGGTTTCTGGATGGGACTGAGATTAAGTCCTCGAGCTCTTTGGCCGGACTCTGGGCTGCGAGCCAATCTCATCCAAAGAAACCAGCGAGCTTTCCTAAAGGACGTCTTTCCGGGGCTTGTGAGCAGAGCGCCGGGAGGGGGGGGGGGGGTCAGTGCTGCTCAGGGAGTCAAGAGGAGGGGTAAAGGACCGCGAAGGTTCCTCGCCTTAGCCCCCATTTCCCCGTCCGCAGGCGAGGCCAGCCGGACGTAGTTCCTGTCTCTGGGGCGGGCTGCCGCGGGCTTCTTTGCCAGCGGAAGATGACGGGCGCTGTCCCGGACTTCTCTCCCGGTTCCCTGCAGGAAGAACCGCGTCTTGGCTCCACTCCGCTGGCCATGCTCGCCGCTACTTGCAACAAGATCGGCAGCCCCAGCCCCTCGCCGTCGGTCCTGTCGGACAGCGCCTCGTCCTTCGGCAAAGGCTTCCACCCGTGGAAACGGTCCTCGTCTTCGGGCAGCTGCAACGTGGTGGGCTCCAGCCTGAGTGGCGTCGGAGTCTCGGCCTCGACCCGCAACGGCTCTTCGGCTCACGCCGCGGCGGCTGCGGCGGCGGCGGCTGCGGCGGCCGCCCTGGTCTCAGACTCCTTCAGCTGCGCCGGCTCGCCCGGATCCAGCGCCTTCTCGCTCACGTCGAGCGGCGCGGCGGCCGGCTCGCCCTTTTCCAACGACTACTCGGTGTTCCAGGCGCCCGGGCCGTCGGGCGGCGGCGGCGGCGGCGGGGGCGGCGGCGGAGGGGCAGCTCCGGACGCCGCCGCCGCTCATCAGCCGGTCTTCATCTCCAAGGTGCACACCTCGGTGGAGGGTCTGCAGGGCATCTACCCTCGCGTGGGCATGGCGCACCCCTACGAGTCCTGGTTCAAGCCTTCGCACCCGAGCGACGCGGGCGCCTCCAGCTGGTGGGACGTGGGCGCCGGCTGGCTGGACGTGCAGAACCCCAACGGCGTCCACCCGGCCGCGGCCAGCGGCCTCCAGGCGGGTTCCCTGCACTCGCCGCTGGGCGCCTACAACTCGGATTACTCGGGCCTAGCGGGCCACTCGGCCTTCAGCAGCGGCGCCGCCTCCTCGCACCTCCTCAGCCCCGCCGGGCAGCACCTCATGGACGGATTTAAGCCGGTGCTGCCGGGCTCCTACCCGGACGCGGCCCCCTCGCCACTGACGGCCGGCGCCGGCGCCTCCATGCTGGGTGCCGGACCCTCCGCGCCACTAGGCGGCTCCCCGCGCTCGTCGGCCCGGCGTTACTCGGGACGCGCCACTTGTGACTGCCCCAACTGCCAGGAGGCGGAGCGTTTGGGCCCGGCGGGCGCCAGCCTGAGGCGCAAGGGCTTGCACAGCTGCCACATCCCCGGCTGCGGCAAGGTCTACGGCAAGACGTCGCACCTCAAGGCGCACCTGCGCTGGCACACGGGCGAGCGGCCCTTCGTCTGCAACTGGCTCTTCTGCGGCAAGCGCTTCACGCGCTCGGACGAGCTGCAGCGCCACCTGCGCACGCACACGGGCGAGAAGCGCTTCGCCTGCCCGGTGTGCAACAAGCGCTTCATGCGCAGCGACCACCTCAGCAAGCACGTCAAGACTCACAGCGGCGGCGGGGGCGGGGGCGGCGGCGGGAGCGGCGGCGGCGGCTCGGGGGGCGGCAAGAAGGGCAGCGACACCGACAGCGAGCACAGCGCCCCCGGCAGCCCGCCCTGCCATTCGCCGGAGCTGCTCCAGCCCCCCGAGCCGGGCCACCGGAATGGCCTGGAGTGAAAGCCGCCCGGAGCGCGCCGGCAGAGGCCAGGCGGGAGGAGGACCTGGCTTTGCTCTTCCCGGCCCCTGTCCCACCCCCCCTCCCCCTTTTCTGCCTTTCCTCTCTTTCTTGTTCGGATCCCCCGCGCCTTCAGCCTCCCCATTTCGTAGCCTCCCGCCCGCTGGGCCAAACGGGGTCTGGACGTCGAAGTAACGCGGGCCCGCCCCGTCCCCAGAAAAGGGACTTCGGGTCGCCGAGCGGCTGCTCCAGAGACTTCCGCGCCGGAGGGGAAGAGGTTTGGGGCGCTCCAAGCGGCGGGAGGGCGGGGATCGGGCTCTCGGCAAGCGACCTCAGAGCCGCCCGCAGGCGCCACAGAAGGAGAGGCGGCTGTCCGGGGTGCGGGGGAGGGAGCGGGAAGAGCCCAAGATCTCCCGCTGAAAGCACTTTGAATATTATGGGATGCTTTTTATTAATATTATTATTTCAAAGAACTGCTCCAAACATTAAACTTCTATTCAATTTTGCTCAGAAACTGCAGCGCTCACTCGCTTTCTCTGGCATGCTGCAGCTGATGAAATTACTCTGGAGGAAGGGGGTGAAGTCTAACTAGTGTGCGTGTGTGAAGGTGAGAGTGAACGTACGCGTGATCCCCGAGAGCGCCATTTGCAGTTCAGTTCTGTCAAGAGGATCCTGCCTTGGCAGATGTAATGGAGTAAACTGGGTTAGGCTTTTCTTTCCTCTGTCTTTTTCTTTTCTGTGCAGCCCTTCCAAGTACTCTGTGCTTCGGCGAGTGGCTCAAACTAACTGAGATTCTGATCTTAGTTTGAGGTTGTCTTTTATTTCGTTTTTTCAAAGAAGTTCTAACGAAAACAGATCAGGAACTTTCAAGTAAATGGATGCTTGAGGTGCCATTGGCTTGGAAAGGGATCAGATTTAGCAGCCATTAAAGAAAAATCCCCTTGTTTTAACCAAATCGGCATCCAGTCAGAGAGCATTCACTTGGAAATCAGTGGTGTTGGGTTTAATAGATGTTAAGTCCAAAATACTTTTTACAGACAGAATTTTAATCTTATCCCTCAATCCTATGGACATTTACTCAGAATTAGGTCAAACTGAATTAAGGGTCCAAACCTAAACAGACAGTGAGGTCCTTTCTGAGTATCTCTAGGGTTGCATAATAAATTGCCTTAAAATACTATCTTTTGCATGCTTTCCTAGGGATAAACTCTCCTGACCATAAAGGAGTTTATTTCCTGGCTAACATTCGTAAAGCTGGGCTGCACCATTCTGGTCAGTTAACTTATACCTCTACAAGTCCAACTAGTTTTAAAAGTTGTGAATTGGGCCATTAATCAGAGTTTTTTGCTATAATTGATCATTGCTTAATTCACGGTAAAACTTGACTCTTCAAAATACTTCTTGGAGAAAATGTAATTAGTTGGTGAAATTCAACCATTTTTACAAATACAAACTTTATTTTTGTTATTGAAAGTTACTGATTATGAGCCAGCTAAAGTCTGTCCCATTGATTTCAGGGAGTGTTAAAAATAATTTCTCATACGTTGTCTCACTGAGATCAGTAAGACTTGAAGTATTTAGCTGACTGGCTAATACCTATTAGTTAAATATATGGGACTTCCAATCTCCCCTATTTTTCTTTTAGAAGTTAGAAAAAAACAATGTAATTGAATTACTTCAGTTTAGATAAGTTTTTTCCCAATTCTTAAAAAAAAAAGTACCAGCACCTCTGCTTGACTTCTAGAGTCCCAGCATCTGTATTTATGTGATACTTTGAAAACACCAAGGATATAATTTATTCTAATTTGTAGCATTATTTTTCTGATTGTAAGAAATATGAAAGCAACCTGGCTTTTCTGCAAGTCTATAGTTTGCCAAAAAACCCAGCCAACCAAACAAAAACACCACAAGAGGATGAAGACGAATATTTGTAAAATAGTTTTAAACCTAATGACTTGTACAACGGAAATCGTTGTAAAATAGCTAACGATCTAATATAACTCCAACACTGTACTGGTGTGAGGAGCAGTTGTCCAGGGGACGATTTTGTATAGTATTTTTCTTGTATATTACTTCCAGTAAATATTTGAAAATATATTAAGGTACACTTGAGCTTTTGTTTTTTTAAAACACTTTTTTCCTTTTTTGGGGGGGGGTCACAAAATATTAAAGCATTATTGTTGCAGTCTTAATTAACTGCATTTTTTAAAAAAATGTCCTTTGAAGTGTGCAGCAAATTGCACTTCAGAATATAGTTTTGCTTGAATATTAATTTAGTTAGGCATAAGACTGTAATTAAGCAAACAAGATTGGATAAATGTTGAATGCCATTTCATTTAATGGAGCATGTACTTTTTGCATTTTCTGACAGTTCAGGTATAGTTTAAGTGAGAATTCTCCTATATTTCACACAGTGGGCTCATCCAGACCCATGTATTAAATAAACTGTCCAAGTGATACAGACAAATAATGGCCTGTGCGTATTTCCTGAAAATAAAGATGGTGAATGTTAATAACACACTCCTGATATTACCTTAACATCACAATCCTATGCATGCTTTCTTGGAAATCCTGCTGTTTTCAGTGGGGCTCATTCCCAAATATGGATAGGGTTGTTGCCTGCAAGTTTGCAAACCTGCAAACAAATTGTCTCATTGTAATGTTGAAATAAGTTTGGATATTTCACATTGAAATGAAAAGAATGAAAGAAACAAAGAAAGAAAGAAAAAGCCTTTCTCTGGAATACTTTAAATTTGCATTTTAAATGCATGAAATGTAATTGACTTTTATCTGTAAGATTTTAAATGGAATTAATAAACAGCACATAAAATATTCGTGTTAGGTTAGTTAATTTCTTTCTTAGGAGAATAAAGGGGCATATTCAAGACCTTGCAATTTGTTTTTCGGGATTGGGGTCCCTTTTGAAAACAACGTATTAGACTCTGCACCCTTGGGCAATCTTCCTGTGGAAGTCTCCCTAAAAGTAATAGGTAAATATATGCTCAGGAAAGAAGCTCCATTAAACGCAGCTGGATTTACTTTGAGGTAAGAGGCTTTAGCAGCTAATATAGCAAATTATTCATTGCTACTTCCCCCCCACCCCCACCCCTTGCTGTTGCTTCTGTGAACAACGACAACGAGCACGGTCGCATTCAAATACTTGTTTATAAAAGGCTTCTCAGGAGATCAGACGGGGCAGTTAAATTTCGGAAATATTGTTCACTGGTTGGCTCGGTGTGTGCGGGCGTGTGCTTATTTTTATTACTTTAAAAGTAGCTTGACTTATCACTTATTTCCCCTTACAGAGAGCGAGTGAGTGAGAATACAGAACTGGTATTATCGTATTATGATTAAAGAAATATTAAATACGTTGACCCGTTATTGTCAGTGCCAGGAAGAGAGAAAACAGGTCCCTTGAAGGTGGGCAAAATTCACTTTCCGGGTCAAGCAGTGTAAGATCAGAGATCTGGAAAAAAATAGCTCAGAGTTGAAAGGGACCAGGCTGATTATTGAGCAGGACTACTTAGTCGCTGTTTCTCAAAGCCAGCCCCAAAGTTTGGAAGGGCTTGAACTGTCCTGGGATCCATGATTGCTCCTGACCTCTGGCTGTTCTCCGCCCTAAAAAGGGAAGCATTTTGGGTTGAAATGTGGGGGAAGGACTACAGAATCCTCGGCAATCGGTCGACTTTTTTAGAAGGTGCTGCCCGAATCCCTCCCCCAGCAGCGAATAGAGATCTGGAAGAAACGAGTCAGGGAAACGAACGGTATGTCGAGCTTGGGCGAATTCTAGCGCTGGACCGTTCCCTTTGGTTTCCTGCGTCCCTGCGGTGCAGTCCGGAGAGCCGGAACCCCGCGGTTTGGCCAGTGACTTCGGGTGGCGCCTCCCTTTTCAACTGGGAGGCAAAAGTGAAAGTTAGGCTGGGCTGTATTATAAATAACGGGAAAACTAACCGGCCAAACGAGAGTCCGAGCCCTGTCGGACAGCCGAGTTGAGAAACGGCCCAAACTGAAAAGATGACTGTTGTATTGTCTCTCTTGTTTTCTCCCGGAATTTGGGACCAGACTGCGGTCTTGCAAGGCACGCTTCGCTGTTCCCCCCAGCCACCTCCTCCCTCAAGCGAAGAAAAAGGCCGCCGGCATTACGGGCGCCCTTCCCCGCGGTGCGCGGGTGCGCCCTCCGGCCAACTTTTCCCGTTGGCAAAGGCCGGGTTGGAGCCTGGAGGTCTGGCGGGAGAGGCAGCGCCGGTATCCCCTCTTCCTGCCTGGCGAGGTGGGCTCCGAGGCTGGGCGCGGTGGTGCGCTTGGCTGCCCGGCAGGAAGGCCCCGAGGTGATTCCTGGCTCCCGCCCCCGGCGGAAAGCTGGAGGTCCTTTTGGCTTGATGCCCTGGGTGTGCGTTGGCCATTCTGCGCTACTGAGCGGGGACTGCCGAGGTGGGGGAGGTCTTGGCCATAATGGGAAAAAAGCCGCTTTCTGCCGGCTCACCGGTGCTTTCAGCCGAAACCTCTCCCAGCGAGGGAAAACTCAGCCGGGGGGTGGGGGTGTGTGTGGGGGTGGTGGGAGGTGAAAGTCCGGCCTTCGCTATTTGCTCTTTGACTCTGTAAATGGATTTTCTTCAAAGCTGACTTGGGTGTCCGGCTCCAGTTTAAGTCAGTAAAGGTGTGATACCGGGGCAGAACTAACACTTGGATTTAATACCTTAGGATCGCGCCTAGCTCTCTCCGCTTCCGTGTTTCCAGTTGGAGCCGGACTAAGCAAACTGGGTGCCTCTGGGGCTAATGGAAAACAGGAGAGGGGAGAGACTCGCATCCGGTATCTGCTGCTCCTTTGCGCAGTTGCAAAACCGCCGGAGAACTTGCGCCGCACGCCTTCTAGCACAGGTCATGCCTAGTCCTTCGCTGCAAGCGGTAGGGTGCGACCCCATTGACTATGGCGGAGCTAAGTATTGCTGAGGTCCTAATATGCAGTCTTACATAGCCAGATCCTAAGCTTCTTTTAAAAGTGAGGCCCACTGAATACTTTCCAAGGAACGCTGTGTTAGGATAGCAGCCTGGGAAATGTGTGTCTTCAACTCGAAGTAAATGCATTTATGATACCCGCCTGGGCTTTGGAGGGGCTAGTACAGTAAATAATACACTGTACTGTATGCGGGCGTGGAGACACCTTTCCGGCATATCACAAAAAGGGAGGGAAAAAGACAAGAGCCTAAATTAAGGTATGGCATAACCAACCGCAGGCATCTTTCTGAGCGTTTCGGGGACACGTGCAAGGTGTGCACGGATCCTCCTGTGGGGGTTTAAGATTCTTCTCACCCTCGGCTAGGGGCAGGGAGAAACTTCTCCGACGCCGAGTCTCTGAGTTTCAAAACCAAACTTTGGCACTAGCCGGCTTGCCTCCCCTTTGGAAAGGAAGCTTTTCGTCTTGCTTAACCGGGAAGGCATTGGACCCTTCGGAAGGGCTGCTTTACTCGCCTCCTTTTCAGAGCTAGTACGCAGTAGGCGCTGCGGTCACACAATAGGCTAGGCTAGGCTAGGCTAGGGTTGGGTCGTTTGTGTTGTGGGAACCCAGCCATCTATTATCGATTCAAATATGAACGAGGCCATTACACGAAACTGTAAACGGCTCGTTCGGGTACAGCATGTTCTGTAGACACAGCAGTTGTGTTTTGTTAACCCTGGTTTAAGGTTGAGCGTGTTTTGTGACCTCAGCGACAGGGTCGGACGCGGACAGAGCTCAAATCCCTGCTCAGTTTCGAAAGGCAGGCGGGGATTTGGGTCAATCACTGTTCCGTAGTCGAACCAACTTCAAAGGGTTGTCGAGGTTAGGGTTGGGGGGGGGGAGAGTTGCTTTGAACTATTGGGACAAATGGTGGGATAAACTCACACGCAGAGTTGTAATAATGATTTGATGCTGGACAGAAAGTTCATTCGATAGGTTTCAGAGCAAGAAAGAGTCTGAGGCTAAATTATAGTGCATTTATATGCATTCTAAATTCGGCGTTGGCATTTATTATCGATCGGGGAGAAAGATGCGCTCCAGAGCCACTCAAAGAAATCTTAGAATGGCTTGATCCTTCCCTTGGTTGTGTTGCGACACGGACTATCCTGAGGTTTTGTTTTCAGAGAATTGCGTTTTGCGTCGAAGGAGCTTCTTCCGAGCCTCTGTTTATTTCATTGGAAGCACAGCCCCGGGAATTCAGTGGCATGCCCAGACTGGGTCGCCGGGCAGCCGTCCCCAGACACCCTCTCAGTGCGATTCTCTTGGGGAAGAAGTCAGACTGACTTCCGGGCACAGATTCCCTATTAGGGCCTTTAAGATTGCGGCTTTCGAAGGGAGGGAGGGAGAAATCTCCCCACCCCGAGGCCACGTTTCGCCTTCCCGAGGCCACAAGACTTACTGTGCGAGGCAAGTTCAAGTACCCATTTGTGAGGCATCTATAGCTTCCCAAGATTTCAATTCGGAGATAACCGGGGATTCCTACCAGCACTCGCGATGGTAGGAATGGTTTCGGATTAAGTCCTGCAGAGGACCAACTTCAGTTCGCGGGGCGCAGGGTCGGTCGCACCGTCCCCCCAAGCACGCGGGGATCTGGATCTGCGGGTGAGCTTTACTTCCTCCTGGGACAAAGCCAAAGACAGTGCTTTGTGTGGCGATGAGTTGCTTGCGAAGCGACCGCGAGGCATTTGTTCCTAGGGCTGTGAATGGAAGCCTCTTTACCCGGGGAAGTCCCCCCGATTTTACTTCTGCCCAGGCTAGGCCAGCTCTGTCCCGGGTTAAGAAGTCCACGCAATTCTTCATCAGCGTGGGAGGACTGAGGGGCCTCCCAGTCTACTACTGTCCTGGTGACTCTACCTCTCTCATCGATCCGGGCCGCGTCTGGGAAGAATGGTTTGGAAGAACCAGACGAGATGTCTCGGTCCCTGCCCGGGAAAGCCCGTGTCGGTGGCAAGTTTAAGGCGGTCTCAGCTCGCGAGAGGTCCGGAGGCAGTTCTTCGTGAAAGTGTCCGGAGGCGACCTCCGTGTGGCCGGACAGTTCGTTACTAGCGCCCCCGCCGGCGTTTTCTAGCGTTTTATTTGGCCACCGGTCTTACAGCAACTCTGGACCTGTGGCTACCTCTCTCCTCTCTCGGCTCCGCTTTCGGGGCTCTGCCGGTGAGCTGAGCGTCTCGGGGGCCCGGTTTGCCTCTGGGGCTGGGAGGAACGAAGGAGCCTTTCGGAGTCTAGGAAGCGCTGGCCTTCAGCTCCGCTCTTCGTCTTCGCCCTACAACGGGGGGTGGGGGGTGGGGGGGGCGACAGCACGACAGTTTCCGAAGTCGACCTGCTGCGCCGGCCTGGCAGCCCGCTTGGGCTCTTCCCTCTGCTGAGCGCCGAAGCGCCTGGGAGCCGAGCCGCGCGCGCCGACGTCGGACGCGGGGAAACAGCGCCGCCTGGCGACGGAACCGAAGCGGCGATGGGCGATGGGCGCTGGCCGAAAGACAGAGAATCTCGCGACCGGGAGCGAGCTTTTAAAGTTGGCCAAAACTCTCCGTCCGTTTTGTTAGGACTAACCGCAGGGTCGGTGCAGAAAGTGTGTGTGTGTGTGTGTGTTTTGTTTAAAGTCAGTTAAAGAAATGAAAGTCGGAAAAGGCTGAGGACGAGTGATCGAAATGTAAACGTATGTATAGCACTGTGTTCCGCTTGCGTGTTGCTGAGGTTGCTGACCTCCCTTCCTCGCTGACCTCGCGGTTAGCCTTTTGTTTTCCTCTTCTGGGGTGGCCGCGGTCTGCCCACCCCGGTTTCTGCCAGCCCAAATGCCATTCCGCGGATCTGAGGAAGCTGGCCGCAATTCCCGAGAGCTGCTTCGCTCCTCGTTGGCTTCAGCCTCCCTTGCTGGGGACCTTTAGCGGGAATCAGCCCTTCTTCCAGCCCCACCGGATCTCACGGAACAGAGCGAAACAGAAATCTTCTTCGGGCTCCGTGGTTAAAGCAAAGGAATAAAACAGAACTAAGGGAGAGAAGCAAGCGGCGGGCGGAATGACAGCTCCTTCCGTTCGCAGTTTATACATCTTTTAAAAGAAGGTGTGGAAGGGGCGTTGCCTCTTTTCTATTGTTCATATATGTAGTTCATATGTGTAGTGTTATATGTTCCTCAGTGTGCCTGAGTTAAATTACTCTTCCCTTTGTCATGGGGGGAGGGAATGTGACATGGAGCGAGAAGGCTGGTTGTGGATGTAAAGGTAAAGGTAAAGGTTTCCGTTGACATTAAGTCCAGTCGTGTCCGACTCTAGGGGGCGGTGCTCATCTCCGTTTCAAAGCCGAAGAGCCGGCGTTTGTCCGTAGACACTTCCGTGGTCATGTGGCCGGCATGACTACACAAAACGCCGTTACCTGCCCGCCAAAGCGGTACCTATTAATCTACTCACATTTGCATGTTTTCCAACTGCTAGGTTGGCAGGAGCTGGGACTAGCAACGGGAGCTCACCTCATCATGCGGATTCGAACCTCCGACCTTCCGATCAGCAAGCTCAGCAGCTCAGCGGTTTAACCCGCACTGCCATCACGTCCCTTTAGTTGTGGATGAAGGGAGTTGTAATACAGCACATTTGAATGGCTCTAGGTTGGGAGTCACACTTAAATATGTATCTTTACTTCTCTAGAAATAAGATTACGATTATTTCTGTGAAGGGATCACAAACTGGCCTTTGTCCTGGTGACGGCAGAGGTCACCTTTTTCTATTCCACTTTTCCTCGGCAGCAATCCTATGCCAAGGAATTTAGTGGCAAGCCCAAAGTCAGCCAGTGAACTTCCATAGCTAATGTTGGACTTGAAGCTGGGTTTACCCAGACCCAGTTGAACATCTTTACCAAAAACCATACTGCTGTTGAGAAGAGTAGCAGTGTGTGGATTTATGAGTGAAAGGACCAGGCTAGCAATTCTAGCTGGACTTGGGTTTTCTACTGCCACCGGGAAGGATTACTTGCAAATGGTCATCATCATCATTACCATCATTGTCATCATCATTGCCAAGGTATAGCATAGTTCCTAAGATGTATCATGAAGTTCCCTGTCCAAACATCCATCATGCCATGAGTTTTTGTAGGAGTAACACCGGATATGGCATGTTAAGTGCTCTAAGTCCTTGCACATGCTACAGAAACATTTGCTTGTTTTTATTACACTTTCTTTGTAAAGAAGCTAGGGCAGGTTTGTAGACACCGAGGAGACCAAATCTCTCCATCTCACTTACTTTCATTCTGGGGTTAAGTCTGACTTTTAAAAACAGTATTAAAGAAGACAGCACTCATTTGTGTCCTTGAACATTTTATGTAGGACAATGGACAGTGGTATACACTGAGCTAAATACAAATTGAACCAAAACAAATTAATTTCACTCGCCCAGATAATGTGCCATGTAACAGAATACATGGCCAGGGCAGTTTGTGGAGCCTCTGTTACTGGCGTTTAAGTCGGGCTGGATCAGCATGCATCTGTTGAAAGAGGCAAAGGTATGATTATCTCGTGTCTGCTATATAGGTTAGGCTGAACTCTACACCAACGCTTTCTCACTCTAGTCTTACCATTCAATCTCTTCAGAAATCTTGGCCTGAATACAGTGCAGATTAATGTCAGCAACCTGTCTGATTTAATTTTCCATCCGTAACATGAGAAGAATGCTTAGATATCAGATCCACTTGAACTGATTATCTGGTGTTTCAATGGCACTAAGGAAATATGCTTAAACCTGCCAGGAGGCAAAGTAGGTTTCTGCCAAATGGAAGTTTGGCTGCATTTTAAACACACACACAAAGTCTCGCAGATAGCCATTTCTGCAGGTTATATGTTACAGTACAGCCAACAGGCCTCTTGATTCCCGGCAGTACTTTTTGAAACTTTGAACATAAATGCCTATGCATAAATGGCACTCTTGGTGCTTCAGCAAATTGATAATGAAGAATTAGAAATCTAATGATCTAGAAATGTTGCCCAGAGTATGCAGTTCTGTATGGGGAGAAAGGGAAGAATACCAAAGATGCAGCTATATTCTGGATTTGTTTTTAAGGTTTTCTCGGGGTTTTTTAATTATCCTTTTCTTTTGCAGGTATCTTATATTGCACAGTACTGCTTAAAAAAAGAGAGCTGTACTTCCAGCTGCCCCTTTAACCCGACATTTGGCAGAGAAGTCTGTAGCAATATTAATAAATATTGATATTCTGTGTGAATATGAAATCCCAGATTAAGCTCACACATACCTGCCCCACTCCTCCCGAGTTCAAACTTTCCATTTTTTGACATATGCCAGTGCACTCTGTATGCTGAAAACCCTATTTACTTGACTATTAATATCTATCTGTATTTCTAACAAAATTGCTGACTTTTTTTTTTTACTTAACTTCATTTGAACTGTCAATATTCACAAGGGAGATTTTGGATACTGAATATTAGACAGAAGGAAATCTGGTCATGAATACTTCAGTGCAAAATCTCACAGGTATTTTTGTGATTAAGGTGACACCTTAATCACTTGCTCTACAACACAAGTTTGATCTAAACCTGCCCAGGATATTAGATGAATGTGGGCAGCATCATGTTGTGCACAGAATACTGGTGCATGAATAGAGATTGGTCCATCTGCTTTTGTGATTAGACAATGCCCTGCTTGTATAATGAAGACCTCTAATGTGATCCTTACGGACATAAGGATTTCTTTGGGTATGTAGGTATCTTTTGTGGTGCTTGCCAGACTCCCCGGCCCTTTAATTTTCTTTGAAATATTTTTAATGAAAAACTTAAAAAAAAACACCAGGGGAATCTGGATGCTATACAGAGAGGTGTGAAACTGCAGCGCCATCATTGTTTCCAAGAATTTTTGAACATAAAAATGGTGGATGGCTGTAGTCCAGGGCTGGGTTTTGAAACATGCCCCAATGCCTAGAAAGTGAAAGGAAGTTGGGATTGTACAGAGAAATCTGGTAGACTTGAAGTGACATACGCAGCACAAAGGGTGGGGGAGGATAAAGCAAGGATTTTGAGTATTCTAACAATGTGATGTGATTGTTCTTCAGCTGTGTATCTTTTGCTTGTTTCTTCTGATGTGCATGTCGGAGCTTTGGATATGTAGATTTCTGACCATCAACTCTGCATTCTGCAAAATGGGTATTTTGTTCTTCTTGGGAGAAAATATATGACTCAGCATTTGGCCTCAGATCTCTTGTCTGACGTAAGCACCTTCTTGACCAACGAATTTATCTCAAGCTTTGTTAGATTGCCATCTGTGAAACTGGAATTTTGTGACTGGCCGTGCAACTGTGACTGTCATTTTGTGACAGTGGCAATGACACGCTTTCAACATTCCAAACGTACCCGCCAGTCTGAAAGGAAACAGCAGACCCCTACATTGTTGCACCAGTGGAACACTTCCTGGTTCTGAATGGGCAGTCAGCAGAAATGCATAGATTAGTTTATCAGAAGCTGCTTTTACAAAGATGTTTTTTAAACCTGCACTTGGTTTTCTAGGATTCCCAGAAAATCTGGGCTGCTAAAATTTGGATGGCCATTGGGTGACAGGCAAGAGCAGTGTTTCTCAACCTTGGCAACTTTAAGACCTGTGGACTTCAACTCCCAGAATTCCCCAGCTGGCTTTATGTTTGGGGCATTAGTGGAAGCTTCAGAAATAACCCAAAGGTTGAACACAGATTGCCTCTGTTTCTGGAGCAAGATTCATTAAATTAGAGTAGCTTGCCTCAATGCCTAACATGGATTTGGGGGGGGGGAGGGGGGGGAGGGGGAGACAGGGAATGTTGCCAAAAGTGCAAGCAAACCAAACTTGATCAGATCTAGATAGTCAGGTATTATGTAAAATGATACAGGGATGTTTTAGCTAAAGTCCTTTAAAATCTGTGCATGTGTGTGTGCGCGTGTGTGCGTGGAGGGGGAAGGAGACACAGTAGTTGCCAATCCTGGCACTACTGTAAAACAGGTGGGTCTTAAACCGAGGGGGTCTCTAGGCCACTTTTTGTGCTTCTGCTCCCACCTCCGATTCTGTTGTAACATGTTTAATAAAGTGGTTTAAAAAATGAAGCATCAAAGGGAGACACAAAAGGAAGTGAATCACTTGTAGTGTAGAGTGGTACTTGGTCTTGCCATTCTACTGTTAGATTCCTGCAGCAGCCAGGCACAAAACTGGCACAGGCAACAGAGAAGGCCTTCTTTACCCTACAGTGCAAATCCACGCAACCACCAACACAATGGCAGCCTCTGCATCTGCCCCAAGCATATGTTCAAAAATGACACAAAGCCTCCTTTAAGATGAGCTTAGCTACGGATGATGTTTTCTTTGCAACAGCATGAAACGTGCAGTGGTGGAAACAATCCTGTCCAGCTCTTTTGGGGGCAAAAGGCAGAATGGTGTTCTCTGATCAGGCAGAATGAAAAGTTTATTTAACAATTTCTGATGTTTCAAAGCCAGTACCTTGGTTTGGAACAGGTCATCTGAACACTTTGTTACATCACAGCTATGCATTAAAGTCTTATGTGTCACCACTAACTGAAACCTCTAAAAGTTGGTCAGGAGATTTTAGTTGTTGAGGGAGTATAGCCATACAACCCATACGTAATACCTGTTATTCAGCTTACCTACAGTACATTAATTGTCTCTAGATAACTGAATTAGTTCATTCAGAAATGGCATTACCTTTTTCCTGTGATGAACTATTGCTTCAGAGGAAGTCAGCTGATCACTAGGTTCACACAACACACTGAGATCAGTCAGGGTTAATGTTGCCTAGGCTCTGTGTGTATGTGTGTGAGTCCATGAGGAGGGCTTAGCATGGTGTACAAACCCAGCCTATTTGGTTAATGACATATTGTACAAATCCAGAAAATGGAATTGCTCAGTAAATATGCAAGGTGTGTTGGGTGTAGGCAGGTGATTTGTAAACATTTTCAGGTTGATGGTAAATGGAGCCAGATTCCAAAATGGTTGTAGACAGCAAGATTGCATAGCTCTCTCCTACCCCATTCCCTACCCTCTCTCTGTCACACGTATCCACGACCTGAAAGAGGAAGTGACACCCAGGGTGATGGTGTGGAAAGCACTAGTGAATCTGCAACATCTGGAGGGTGTCATGATATAGAAGCTGCATGCAGCCTGCAACCAGATGTTGTCCATCTCAGCTCTGAGTATTGGGTTGCAGCTTCATGCCACACTGAGTGAAATGGATCTGTGGCATATTGAAATATAGATGGCATTGAGATTATTGCAGCATATCCTGTTCCTAGTTACCATCAAATGCATCTCATCTGGTGTTGTACATGTGAATGTGGGACTTCATTTCCTATAACATCTTCTCAAGGAGGTCCAAAAGCTGGCCAAGTGCATCTAATCTAATTGTAGAACTATGTGCTGCCAATCAACACTTGTAACACACAGTCCTTTTCAGGATGATAAGAAGAGGTTTCTTCAGAAAGTGGTGCAGGAGAAGATTGAAAGGAGGACTGAGGGGTCTTCCAGGGCAATCTGGCCAAAACTGGGGAAATCCTGCAGGGTGTGCTGGAGGCAGCCAGCCTAAAGCCTGCTTGGCACTAGAGGGTCTGGGGGAAGGTGAACCATCGGTACTGACTTGTTGGCTACCCACCCATTTCCTCTGGTACCTGCTTGCCAAAGTTCCTGGCCCACACAGCCTAGTAGAGGCAATCCGGCAGCAAAGACAACCACTTGTCTTTCTCCAAAGCTTTGCCCAGTGGGTACCAAACTTCCAGAAGTGGTTGGCCAAAGCTCTTGGCCTGCAGGTGCCAAAGAAGGAAGAGAGATGGTGCCACTGGCTTGTCTCCCCTAGGATGTTCTGGTGAAGAGCTTTAGCCACTGAATGTGAAGCAGGTGGATTCTGGTAAGGCCTCCATCTCTGAACCTGCACCTGCACTGAAGGTCTCTAGATTCAGTGACTTTGATTAGTGCCATGGGTTCACCTGTAGCAGGTACATACCCAAGCCGACTATCTTGGAGCTCCCTCCCCTGCATGGAAAGTCTTCAAGACTGAGTGGCTTTCACACATACCATGGGCAACCTGGAATCATTTCAGTCAATGCCAGGGAAGAAGGCACTTTGCTGCAGCAAATCTTTGTCATTTTACACAGGACTAATATATAAACATCTGTTTACAACTGTACTGCTTTTCCTAACCTGCCATAATTCAGGTTTATGGAATTTCAACATTCCTTTATCCCTGGCCAATTTAGCCATTTTAGCCATGAACATACTGATTTGGGTTTGTAAGAACTGTAGTCCAATGCTTTTGGTGGGTAGCAGGAAGGGGAATATTGCAACTGCAGGAAAGGTTCAACACAACTTGGAACATCTTCCCTGTAACATGCTCTGCAGAGATAAAGACGTGCAGGTGTTGATTAATAGAAAATAGTTATTTTCAGGGCCCGGCAATACATTGCTGCAGTTGGAATCATAAAGCATTTAAGGGCTGGATTAGGGCCGGCAAGACCCAGGATCAAATCTGCACTCAGTGATGGATGACTTAGAGTCAGTCAATATCTCTTGCCCTCATCTGTCTCACAATGGTGTAGTGAGGATGAAAATAAGGAGATGCCCTGTACAGACATGCGGTCTTCAGCAGCTGAACGAAAGGTGGGTATTAATATAATAAATATAAAAATAAGACTTTCTGGCTCAAGCCGTTTTGCTGCCAAATCATAGTTCCACTATTCATTTTATTTATAATTTTATTAGAAGTTTTACCAAAAGAAGATAAAAGCTAATACAAACTAATAAGAAATAAGAAAGAAAAAAGAGAAAGAAAGAAATCAAAGAGAAAGCTAAAACTGCAAGAAAGGAAAAAAAAATAGAAAAGAAAAAAGATATGAAGAAGTGGCTTCCGATCTTCTTTATGGTAGGTATAAATACAATTATACATTTACCTGTTTCTCTAAAAGTTACAACATGTCTCTCTTCTTTCTATAATCTATCCCGTCTAATCTTCAAAACCATAAATTGTAAGTTCATTTTTTTCTGTGTTCCGCAAAAAGTCCATAAGGGGTCAGCAATAAACATAGATATTGCCTTTTCTCTAATCAAAAAAGTCAGTTTGGCCATCTCAGTGAGTTCCACCATCTTCACCAACCATTCCTCCATTGCAGGTATTGCTGAGTCTTTCCATCTTTGTGAATACAGTAATCTTGCTGCGGTAATCATATACAGAAACAAAGTTCCATGACGTTTTTCCAACTGTTTATTCATCAGTCCCAAAAGAAAGACCTCTGGTCTCAGTTCTATATTAATCTTTAAAATCCTCTGAATCAGTGTATATATTTGAATCCAAAATTTTCTAGCATTTTAACACATCCACCAGACATGATGAAATGTCCCTTCTTGTTGTTCACATTTCCAACATGTATTTGAAGTGCCTTTATACATTCTAGACAATTTCTCTGGTGACACATACCAACAAAACATCATTTTGTAAAAATTATCTTTAAGATTATAGGTAAAGGTAAAAGTTTCCCTTGACATAAAGTCCAGTCGTGTCCGACTCTAGGGGGCGGTGCTCATCTCCGTTTCTAAGCCTTTAGAGCCAGCGTTGTCCATAGGACACTTCCGGGTCATGTGGCCAGCATGACCCACGGAACGCCGTTACCTTCCCGCCGAAGCGGTACCAATTAATCTACTCACATTTGCATGTTTTCGAACTGCTAGGTGAGCAGGAGCTGGGACGAGCAACGGGAGCTCACCCCGCCGCGCAGTTTCGAACTGCCGACCTTTCGATCGACAGCTCAGCGGTTTTCAATCCTTTCAACCACATACTTTCCCGTTGTTCCATCTGTATATTATAACCAAAAATTTTAGCCCATTTTATCATACAATCTTTCACTTGTTCTTCTTTTGTTTCAACTTTCAATAGGAGTTTATACATTTTAGCAATTACATCTTCATCATTTGTTCATAATTCCATTTCATACTAGTTCCACTATTCATTTTATATATCTGAAAGACACAATGTTTTAAAAAGCTAGTTACACCATTCAGACACCAATTCCTTGACATCTTTCTTCTGTCTATCTACTTACCTGCCTACCTCTGGTACTTCCTAAAGTAAGCATTTCACTTTCTGCATGGCAGAGCCAGTTCTAATATTGGGAGGTAGAGGGAACATCCACTGGTCTCCAGGTAGCTGCTGATCTAAAGCAAAATCAGGGGTGAATATACTTTTCATGGTGCAAGAATGGGGGCTAATATTGACCCATTTCCTACAATACCATTACCAGGATCAATAGATTGGTTAGTGCATCATGGGAACAATAAAAGGGCCAATTGGTTCTGTCAATGAATCTTCAGGAAGTTGGATTTAGCTTCACACAGACCTAATCTAACTACCTAACCCAATTGAGCTAACCTGCCCCCACTTTAAGCTTGTCTTTTCCAGGAGATTAATTGTCCCTTCTGATGTTAGTGATCAAGATAAAATCTAGAATTCAAAACTGGGAAACAAATTTCTAGAGTAGACTGAGGTCCATTCTGACACCGTCATGTGAGAGTCTTCTTCTACCTGGTTTCCCTTCAGGAAGACAAGATGAATACAAAGAAATATAGAGGCTTTGCATGTCTCCCTTGCTATATATGAATACATTTCCATCCCCTGCAAGTTCTGCATAAAGGCAATTTGAGATCCAACTGGAATTCTCTTTATTCTCTATATTCTCAAGGGAAGGTGCTGCTCAAAAACTTATAAATCTTAGCTATACTGACATTTTTTTAACACAAAGAGAAGTGTTTCATGTTTTTTACCACCTTGTCAATGTTCTTAGTGGCAGAGCAGTAGGAACTATCCCTTAGAGGAATTTGTAAATTTGATACATTTTTCCAACACTTTGCACAAACGCCAAGAAAGCAATAATAAAAATTAGGGGAATAATAGATGTCTATATTATATTCCAGCCAGAGCTTTATAATAGGTAAGTTACAAAGCACTAGGTTAACAAGCGATTATTTCAAAGCCTTAAATAAGTGAGGTGGTGAGAACTTAAAAATAAATAAACAAAAAGCTTTATCTAAAATTTATAAGTGGAACCTGTACCAAGCTGTTGCAGTACAGCAACCTTTCTCAACTTTTTGACCCTGAAGGAACCCTTGAAATATTTTTTAGGCCTCAGTGTCCCCTTTTGGGACACTTTGCAGGTGCAATCACTTTTTTACTGTGTCTCAGACTGTTACAGAGAACATGCTTTACTGCAACTTCACTTCCATGCATAGAGAATGCTGAGGAGGGTAGAGTGATGGGATTGGTTTTCTGACACTGACAAGGACTAGCCAAACCAATTTTATAACTTCATTAAACTCTTTGCCTATCTTCTAGGCTAGCAAGATTTACATTTTGGGCTTGGTGTACTTTCTCAGCTTCTTTAATGTTGTTGTGATGCTACCTAGCATTCACAAATCTGACAGCTGCATCCCAGGCCACAATCCTCTGTCTCAAATGGAATTTTCCTGACTGAGCATAGCTGGGTAGCAGGAACCCAAAAGAGATTTCCCCTGAACTCCCTATCCCCACCTTTTCAAGCGGAAGAGTTTTTGTACATTTGCAAAAACTGAAGTCAGATCTCTGTCAGGAATGGGAGAAGCAAGAAGCAATGTAATTGGTCTAGGAAAAGTAGCTGAGGTAATATTGTTCCTGAGTCTCTGATCAAAGGTTGCAACTTTACTAACATCTGGAAAAACTTGGGAAGTAAAGAGGAATCCTTTGCTTCAGGAAATCCTTTTGTCTCAAAGGAATGGATAAACAAGTTTGGCTAGATATCTGCATTGGGGTTTATGGGTTATTGATCGTTTGTATTTAAGTCTATGGCCTTTGATAATTTATTGCCTGTGAGTTCAGTATTTGTGAGTGTTTTACGCAGCTTGGAACCTCCTTAAACAGATTCCTTTAAATTAGAAGTAGTTTAACATAATGTTGTGATCTATCTAGAACCTTACATATGCTATCTTTTCCTTTTGGAGACTCTCTCTCTCTCTCTCATCTGAGCAGCCGTATATTTTTATCCCCTTTGCCATTTAATGCTTTACACATAACCACTTAAAGCAACAAAAGGAATTTTTACTTTCTTTTTTTTAAAGTAAATAATTTCATTTATTGCTTGTGATGAGATGGATGGATCTCCAAAGGGGGAGGGCGATATCCCTAATCACATGTCTCACACTACAGGCCTAGGGTCTGGTACTATAGGATTCATTTTATTTTTTATCATCTTTTCTCCTTTGCACTTGCTAGTAAGGGACATAGGCTGAGGGGGTGCTACCAGTCTCACACACCAGAATTAAGGGGGAGGATGCCAGATAAAGGCATCCCTCTGAAGATCAGTGGCAACAGCAGTAACCACCAAGCAGGCACATCAAGTCAGGAAGGCAGGTCCAGGGTGTGTATCCTGAGATGGCTTTGGGGAGAGGAGATTTGACCTTAACCTTTGACCCCATAGGCTAGGTCTCAGTGCAACAAATATGGCCTGGCAGAATTTTTGCACTCCCATGTTACACTCCTTTGCTGATCCTACCCACACAGCTGGGAAGTCAACTCAGCATTCAGCACTCTAAATAGGGGCATCTTGGCTGAACCTCCCCCCCACCCAATTCTCCATGATTGGGGAAGCTTTACGTCTCTCAGCAACGAACAGTGGGCACTACACTAACACATTTGTGTTTTTAAGAAAAAGATGTGGTGAGGTGATTAATGCTACTTTTTCTGTGCCAGCCTGATTCTTTGTGCTCTGCTTATTTCTGGGGTGCTGCATCTCCTGATGCCAGCAGAGTCTGCTCCCTCTGATAACCTATCATGAAATATTGCCAGCAAGCTGCCACTCTGACATAACTGACTCCTGTCAGTGATGGTGGGGACCTTTCAAGGAATGGACATGCTTGCTAGCCAATGATGATAACCCTCCTGGCACTCCAGATGCCCCCCCCCCCAACAAGGCAAATCAATGGTCATTCTTTAGTCTCAAGCCAAGCCTGAAAAATAAATAGAAGAACCAGTTTAAACTGTTTTTGATTATTTTTATATTAAAGTTATGGTAGAGCACTTTCTGCATTGGCTCAGTACCATTAGACCTCTGTTCGAAGGCCACAGTGTGGTTCTTTCTTCATCCTTGCTATTTCTGCCTTAAAAGATTTGCTGGGAGACTTCAAAAATATTAAGATAAAACTCTTCAAAATATCCAGCTAGAACTTGACAGGGAAAGTGTCCTCCAAAAGCTGTATAATCCTTGGTCTTTTTATCCCCTTTGCTCCAAAGTATGAAATAATTACAAGTGTTCTACTCTACGGATGGATCCTTTTTTAGAATAATGCTCAGAGTTGGAAGTGTTTTGAGGTAAACTTGGTTGCCCACAAAATCTCAAGTCTCAAAGTGGCAATCTTCACATCCTCAATTCAAATTGAATCGGAGCTGTTCCATACAGGCCTACTATTCCCAACACAGATTCATGGGGAGTACTATTGAGCACTACGGAGCAATTTTATTGCAGGTATTACTTACTTAATTTTTATCCTGCCTTTATTATTTTTATAAATAAATCAAGGCAGCGAACACACCTAATACTCCTTTCTCCTCCTCTTTTCCCCACAACAACATCCCTGTGAGGTGAGTTGGGCTGAGAGAGAGTGACTGGCCCAAGGTCACTCAGCCGGCTTTCATGCCTAAGGCGAGACTAGAACTCACAGACGCCTGGTTTCTAGCCTGGGGCCTTAATCACTCCCCATTAGAGTCATTTTCTTCTTGTTGACATTTTGTTATCTTTTACCCTGGCTAAAAACAGCATTGCAAGAATCTATCTGTATCTATCCACACACACCCACACACACACAAATGAAACTCTGGAAATAGAAAAATAATACCTAGTTATAATTGAGCTGAATTTGTGTCTGAGTTGGCCAGTGAAGTCAATCCTCCCCATATACACTGCTCTGAGTTTCTAGAGATAAGATGGGATATAAATGCAACACATAAACAAACATAAATAATACGCCGTAAAGAAAATTTGGATACAGATACATGTAAATGCTGCCCAGAGGCACATGTTTTGATTATGTGCCATTAAGTTGGTGTCAACTCTTAGTAACCACGTAGATAGATTTTCTCCACGCAGAACATGTTTACCAACATTATATAAATATTAAAAATCACAGTCAGAATTTCCATATCTCCAAGGAGGTATATTTTAATGCAGTCACATACTGAGGTTTTAATCAGAAAACTATTGAATGAACAGAGAGTAGTGACTTCTGAGGCACCTGCCAGTGCAATGATTTGAATACTTGGGGAAAATACAGACTTTTGTATTTTCTACCAGTTTTCATGTACTTTGACCTTTTTCTAAGCAAAGCTTTTATTATGCAATCCCTGCCATAGGCATGCAGTTTTATGGGGAATTTCCACAACACTTTTCATTTCTAACTCTCCCATGTTTGCATCAAATAGTAGAGTGACATTCTGATACATTATGTATTTTCCATTTTAAGCCAGAGGTGGCTGGGTTTTTTAAATTTTGATTTACAGAAATACAATTTTTCTTAATGTTCTAAAAACATTTCTGCAAATCAAGAACAATATTTCTTGATTTACAGAAATACAATATTTCTTGTATATTTTAGTTATTTAATTTCTAAGGGCTGATAACAGATTTTGTTGAATTAAAAAAGGATTACTTTTAGTGATGGGAAATCAAATGCTGGGACAACATTTTTTCATAGAAATCATATATTAATTATAAGCCAAGTAATTGTTAAAATTATGTAGTGGGTGTCTATGTGTATGCATGTGTGTTTGTATGTATATGTGTATATATACACACACACACACAACCTTCCTTCCTTCCTTCCTCTCTCAACATGATGCCAGGACTGAATGTAACTCTTGCCCCATCTAAAATTTTGTGTGTGTGTTTAATGGACATACTGTGTTGCTACTAAGATCTTTTTTGGGACCACTGAGGAGTTGTTAGCACTGTTTTTTTTTTATTTTACTACCTTATTTTGTTTACTGAGGGGCTGCTTAATCTAAACAAGCAGTTTTAAACAAGCTACAAAGGGGAAAGAAGAGAAAAGGTTGAAAATTAGTGGTCAACTTCAGAGCCTCCTGAAGGCTTCTAAAGAGTTTACACTTGTTCAGTGGCAATAATTAATTCCTTCTAAGTAATAAACATGTTCCACTAGAACAGGCTGAGTTGGCTAGAATAGAGAATATTCCTCTGTTTCATTATCTGACTGAGGATAAGTCCCTCTCATGGAAATACTGTAACCTATGTTAACGTATTTGTTAGCCCTAGTGGTGAGGTCTAAGGTTTATAGGTTGTAATAGCCATCATCTGCAGGAGCTGGTGCTTGGTTTGAAAAAGACAGAAGTCCACTGTTAAACAAGAAAAAACAGGCAGCCCATTTGGACAACTGGAGTAAGCTAGCCCAAGCTGTCAAAGGTAAGAACTCTTCAGCATTTTGGCCCTTAATAGGTTAGTCTTTTCCAAAAATCTCTGCTGGACCAGCTAGATTGATTCCTCCTGAGCATCTTCATGTGACCTATGTAACTCAGTCTTTCTTGAGTTGTCCTCAGCTTACACCTCAGTGTGGTCACCCATGTCTCCTGCTGAGATCCATTAACCTGTCCCACAGCTGAAAACGGCTTCATTAGAAATTTTACTTACTGTTTTTACATTTTGCAACCTTCAGATATGAAACTCTTTTCTGAATATGCATTTTCCTTTTCATGACTGTAAATTTACTATTGTGTATGTGACAGAGAATTTGAAAGCTGAGATCTGAATAGCAAAAATATGAATTTAAAATGCTTTTTTTAAAAAAAATAAAGCATTATCCTGTCTATCCCTCAAGAGCTTTAGCTGGAGGAAAATGTATTTATATTTAGCAAATAGGATGTGTTTGAAACACAGATCTTTTATTGCCACATTTATACAGTATTTTTCTGACAAAATATTTTCTCTCTCTCTCTCTCTCTCTTGAAAAAGCAGACACTGAGAATGATCTTGGATACTTCCATAGCAGCTTGTATGCTTTCCCTTCTGATGTTATATGGTCAGCTTCCCTGTTTTGATTCCTCCACAAAGAGAATACGGCTGCCGTGAGTGCAAATGATGATATGCTGCACTCTCAGAACCTGAAATCGGGCTGGTTTGCTGTGCTATAACAAAGCAATCAGTTCTCATTGTTGTCCCCAAACCCCTGGGTTCGTAGCCTGGCATGCAATTTTGCCCAATAAAAAACACCAAGGGTCGAGATAGTAAAATATTTATTCTGCGCAGAAGGTGCAAGGGGAATAATTTTCCAAAGCCAAGCAGACAGGCTCTCAGATTAACAAACGTTTTATGCATTTCTGCAAAGAGATACAAAGTAAAATTCTTGCAACAAAATATGAAGTGAAAAGCAGCTTTTCAGCCTCGAAGCGATAAACTACACAAACTGTGGAATTCTCAGTCTAGGATATGCCAGCGTTGCTTTACTATCTTAAGATGCCTACATGTTTTGCGAATATCTATGTATACCATCCTTATCGGTTACCGAGCTATTAATTTGCTAACTCCTGATTCTTGCTCATGCGCACCGTCACTTTCTGCACATGTCCCTACTATGCACTCATTACTAAAGCTAATTACAATCTTGAGTCTCCACCTAGGGGTGTTGCAAACTCTTGAAATTTAGTGAACTCTTACAGAGGTGTCTCTACTCTGCTGCACAGCTGTCAGAAATTCTTTCTACTGTGCAGCCGCCAGAAACTTTTTTCTGCTTACTGCTTCATCACCATCATATTCCAGCTGCATTCATATTCCAACTTACAACACAGTGTGTGCATGCACACACATGAGCTGAAGTGGACTGGGCCCTGCTCCCTTCTGTGACTGGGCTTCTACCCATATTGCTGCTGGATCTTCTCCCAAACTCCTGGGAAGGGCCACCTTGGTAACGTTGCCCTCAACCATTTTTCCACAGGGAAATCTCTGTCTTGGTTTACTCAGAAGAAAGCAAGTGACAATTTTCCTCCTTTCAGTAGCTTGATTGAACAGGAAAGATGTCTTCTAAAGTCTGGCATTTTTTTTTCAGAATGAGTACCTTATATACTTGGGATAAGCTAAGAATTTTAGGTGCCAAAATACACCCCAGAAATTGGGTTTGGCTTATCTGCAGATGGGCTTACCTGCAAGTATGTACAGTAACACTTTTGGGAAGGGGTACGTGATCTGCAGCAGGCCACAGAGTTAGGCTTGGAGGACTAGATGTAGTTTATGGCCCTGCATGGCCTACCTTTGTATCATGGCCTTGCTTATTATCCTGTCTTTTACTAATCCTGCATGAGGGAACATGGAGCTGGGACTGACAAAGAAGCAAACTTCATTTGAGCTTGCTGCAGCAATGAAATCCACCATCATGCATTTGCAAAAGCACAATAACTTTCTGGTTATACATTCTATTTCTCTAGAGCAGTGGTTCTCAAAGTGTAGTCTGGGGACCCCTGCGAGTTCCCGAGTCCCTTTCAGGGGTCCGCAAAACCATATAAATAAATATTTTAACATATCTCAGTTTTAATTTCTAATACAGTATGTATCAATAGATATAACCCACATAAACCAAAGCTCTTTGGGGTCCTCAACCATTTTAAGAATGTAAAGGGGTCCTAGGACCAAAATGTTTGAGAACTGCTGCTTTAGATACATAAGGCAGCACACATTTTTATTTTCATGACTATATGGGTGTCCTCCTGTCTTAATCCTACACTGACAGCCATACCACATTGACTCCAATTTTAAGGCTGCTATATGGAAATGTTATGACTTTAATCAGTAGATGGCACTAGAGTCAGAGGTTTGGCAAAGTGTTTACATGACTGGAATCAATAAAGATGAAACATTCAGTCGCTGGTGTTCCTTTGCATACCTGACAGCTTCAATCCTATAAACCATGGGTAAGGACCTGGAGTTCTCTAGATGTTGCCATCAGGCCCACTCAGCATGACTCACTTAGAATGGGACCTGTAGTCCAACAACCTCTGGAAAACTACAATTTTCCTATCTCTACAATGCACTTTTGTGTGTATGTGTGCCTTAGAGTTAGTCTTGACTCCTGGCAATTGCCTGGAGTAGTCCCTGCAATTTTCTTGGCATGATTTCCAAAGTGGTTTGCCATTGCCTGCTTCCTAGGGCTGAGAGAGAGTGACTGACTTTCCTGGTTTCTAGCCTGGTACCTTAACCACTGCACCAAACTGGTTCTCTGCACATTTACCTGAAAGTAAATACCAGGCACTACTCTTTCTTTTTTAAATAGACATGCCTAAAATTGTACTATAGAATACTTCCCATGGCAAGCATCCAGCGCTACTGTACTGACTAATTATGCTGGCAATGATGTGCCAAATCATTCCACTATCAAGCTTTATTTGCCAACAGAGGAGCTCTTGAGCAGATATAAACCGCACTTCATTGTAAAAGTCCAATACTCATGTGTGCCTCTTAGGGATGATAAAAGGCCTGCAGCAGCTGGAGGGTTGTATTCTAACCACATTCACTGATGCATGGTTTGCTAACAATTAACCCTTAGACCAGAAGCTTTCAAAAACAGAGTAGTTATTTACAAAAAGATCAAAGGAACATAACAGAGATCGTTCACTAGTAGAACTGGTTGATAATATACTGGTTTTTTGCTATTTCATACTGAGCTTAAAGAAGATTCTTGCCAGAATTTCCACCTGAAGATTCTGTTTTGGGGTTTTCCATTTGCTTTTGAGTTATTTTGGTCATGCTTTATTAAATTTAATTTTGGGGAACAGATTTGTTTCTCTTGTGCTTAAACTCCAAGGCCTGTATAAATTTAAAAAAACCCTTAATTTGCCTAAATGCATTATTTTTTTAAAATAATTGAAATCAATTTGCCCTTTTAATTAAAAAAAATAAGGCAAAATTGCATATGAGAGAATTTCACTGTAACTGGTGTTTGTGTTTTCCAGCTCACCTCCACTCCAAACCTTGGACCAGACTGGGAATATTGGAATGCAGAGAAGATGGAGGAGCAGCTTGAATTCAGATAGACTTTTCTCAAATGCTTGAAGCAGAAATCTCTGCCTTTACATCTTGAACCATCACTCCCCTCAAATAGTGGCAACATTGGTGGAAATGGAATTAGTTGTGCTGCTGATCAGTGCTCGCTCCTCCATACTTCCATTCCATATTCAGCACCATACTCAGATGTCTAGCTCTCCTCAACTTGATATACTGAATTTGGGCTCTACCACTTCTGACAACTGGGATAGGGACACTTGATTGAATGCACATCTGTTAAAGGGGAAAAAAACACCCTCCCCTAGAAAACAAACCCAAAATAAAGAAATCTAAGGCAGAAACTTTTGCTTACACGTATACACAAGTGGAGAGAACACACCTGTTGTTCTGTTGGAGGATTCCAGTGATTCTTTAAAACTCAGCAAGCTGCAAAACAATGGGGTGGGGGTGGAAGGAAATGCCTTTTTTGTCTGTTGCCCCCATTTTCCTACTGTGAAGAGAAACCATTGATCACTGATTAATCAGGTATATAGTATATATGAAGTCATTTCAGCAGCCCACTAGAACCACTGAAATGGAGCAGAGCTTATAACACAGCTTAGAAGCTGGCACAGAAGAAAATTCTTAGATAGCTTCAGTGAGCATGCCAGAGAAACACAGGTTATTGATCTTACACATTTAGCCCTCCCAAGCATAAAGAATCACGCGCTTAGACGTATTAAGTTAAGAAGTAAAAAGAAGCTTACTGACTTTATTCGTTGTTGCTTCTGCTACATCCATCTTGGTGGAAAAAGATGAAGTTCCTTTGTTCTTCTTTTCTTTCTAATTACATAGTTTGCCCTAAACTCTCAGCCCTACAGCTGCCAAGAGGTGTGTGAAAGAAAGGGGCAGAATCCCTCATCAAGGCCCAAGCACAAGGCCCTGATGAAGAGAGCACCATCCAGGCTGCCTCTCCCTGGCTGGAGAGACAAGGAAAGAGAGAGAAAGAGGAAGTGGGAGTGGCAACAAATAGCTTCCTCTGAGTTGCATTTTGGGCAATGTAATTTACATGTTAATAAGGCATGCTGGATTTGCCAAAAAACTTCCAACAATATACTATATCAGTGTTGATGAACTACAAATGGCTGGGTGGTGGGATGAGCTTAGAGTTCAGCAGAGACTTAGGCTGGCTTGTCCTAAAAAGACCCTCTGGAAACTCTCAGAGGTCAGCGAGAAAGCAGGAGCAGCAAAATCTGCCTTGGCATTTCCTATCGAACCAGCAAATTGTACAATTGAATGCCATCCCAGGTCCTGTAAGAACAGGTTAGCACCTTAATATTTAGAAGATGCTATTTCTGCTTTTCATGGATTGAATAAAGTGCAAGGCTGATGAGCTTTGTGTGTCTGAAATTTGGCAATGAGGTGAATGAAATAGCCCAATGCCTATGTTCAAGAGGTGGTTCATTGGACCATTGTGATAATCACATTAAAGCCTGTTTATGGGTTTTGTTCTAATACATCACAATGTACTTACTATTATCATAAAAAAGAAAGCTTAATGGGATGAATGTCATAGGACTATTAGCATGTGAATGGGTGATTAGCAAGGCATCAACAGGAGTGCCCAGTCCACAAAAATTAGCATTTATATTATATTAAAAAGGACATGGGAGTCCTGTTCTCCCCGCCCCACTTTGCAGCATCATAAACTAATAACTTCGTTTCAATTACTATCAAGTCACTGAGTATTTAAAAGAATGGACATGATCATGCAAACTTGTCTCCCAAGGGGGTCTTTGAGAATCATATCCTGGATCATGAACTTATTAGGCAATGCAATTTGTGCTTCTGAGAATATCTGCATTCTCATGGTTATCTCTGTCATGGCAGTTTACCAAACCCATTACAGCCATGGGGAAAGTGGGCTGTCAGGGACTGAGAATAAAAATGGATCCAGGTTTACGGAATGCTTTCACGAAGAAAGAACAGATTGGGAAGGCCAGAAGATCACTATCCACAGGGGCAATGGGTTTGACACTGAGATATTTACATGATTTCCACCATTTCCATTGCAGGATAGTATATAACACATGAACAGATGTCTGAAAAGAGCTGTTCTACTCTTTGAAAACACAAGCCAATTTTCTGTTCCTTTACAATTAAGTAACTACAGCCAATAGAGTCACTGAAAAGAGGACTTCAACTTCACATTCTCAATGTGAAGAATAATGTGGGCAGAGAATAACGATGGCCTAGATCAGACCTGCACAACATATGGCCCATGAGCTGCACGTGGCTGCCAAGCAGCCTTGTTTGGCCCACCAGTCTTTTTTGAAAAATCAATAAATCTATTGGCACCAAATATTGCCATTGCTAAGAAAGATCCACTGCTACCAGCCCAAAAGACTGCCAGGGCGCTCCAACACCTCCCCAACATCTCCCCAACAGCTCCATTGCTGCCACTGTACCACTAGTCACCAAACAGCTGATCTGGTGCATCAACTATTCCTTTGTGGCCTACAATTATTTTTAATTTATCAGTGTGTCTCTTTCCCCTGTACAAGTTGTGCAGGCCTGACCTAAATCCATGGGATGAGTAGATATCATTGCTGTTTGTGGAAGGGGAGATGACAGTTTCCACTGATCTCCCCTTTAACTACAATTCCTCACACCATATTCCATGTCATCTCCAAGGGGATTATGAGCACTGGGAACACTTTTGTTGTGGCACAAATTGCGGCAGGAGGGAAGAGGGGCAGAAGAGTAAAATTCTGCATAATTTTAGGATTGTGCATATAACTGACCTCTTTTTCACACTGTGGTTTGATGGACCTGATCATGTAATGCTAGTCCAATGCTTACTGAGGTGGTTTTCAAAGCACAGTTCAGCAACTCTAAGCTACAAGGAAATCAGTTCTAGCAACACCTCCATTCTCAGTATCCATCTGAGAAGAAACATATTTCTTCCTGTCAGGCGTGCTTATTTTACCCGAATTGTCTAGGCCTCTGTCCATATTTTTAATGAGGACGATGAGGAAGCAGAACTGCCTTTTGCGGTTTTACACTCTGTTTTTATGGAAAGGTCAGGATAGATATTATATTCAAGAATGACATTAAGAGGATCCTCAGTAAAGAGACAATTACAAATGTAAACTTGCCTTTCTTTTAGAATACTCTTAAGATGTCCATTTAACATGGTGTGAGCCAGTTTGGTCTAGTGGTTAAGACACCAGGCTAGAAACTGGGAGTCCATGAGTTCTGGTCCGACCATAGGCACGAAGCCAGCTGGGTGACCTTGGGCCAGTCATTTCTCAGCCTAGGAAGGAGGCAATGGCAAACCAGGTCTGAAAACTTCAGCAACTAGCCCAAGCAGTATCCAGGAGTCAAGACTGATTCAAAGACACACACATACATGGTACATACAGTACATACAGTACATGCATTAATGTGTGCACATGTATGCATATGAAAACAAGGAGGAAGCATTTAGTTTTTTAAAACTGTCCATCAGTTTTTCTGCACAGCAAAACATTCTGTCCCCTCCAGTGTACAGATGTAGTAAAGTTTCAGGAGATCTCTCCCTCTCCCTCTCCCTCTCTCCAGCTTTGTACAAAAATGCCAGCTTAGCTTGAACTAATTTTGTCTCTTGGCCAATTCGCTGTTGTTTTAAAAGTTAAATTCTTTACGTATTTTTCCTAGCTATTATTTCTTAATAGTGTTGTAAAACTTCCAAGCATATTGAGAATGGTTGTAAAGTCCCTCACTCCCACCCAGATTCTTCAGTGTGCCCATTACAATTGTCCCTGGGCTGGGGAGTCTATTTAAAAGGCAGGAGAACAGAAAACTGTTTGGATTTATTTCATTGTTTAAAAAATCTGCCTTTCCACATTACAAAATAAATATATTGTAATTGATGGAAAGGGAGCTAAAAGAAATAAAAAGCAGATAGGTAAGAATCCCCAACATCAAATTCACAGCCAATTGGTAACCTAAACCAGGAGCAAAATCAGTGGAAAAAACCAAAATAGATGAAAACAAACTATAAGCATGAACACATACAGCCTTGTAGGCCTTGCCACTTATCTTATGAACCAGGAGAGGTTTTAGATTGACAGCAGCTCCTGGAACAAGGGGGAAACGGGTCAGGTTAAATATGATGCCATTCATGAGTTTCCTTATAAAAGTGTGGTTGAGGGAGTGGCAAACTGAATTGAGGATTTGTAGGAAGTAAGTGAAGTTTTAATTTCCCTGCTGCATTCCTATTTCATATCCATCACACCTTTGTATGCCAAATGCATGCATTCCTCCCCCAGTGGAGATGCAAAAAGGGCAAGGAACTTAAAGGCCCCCCCTTCCATTCTGGATCACGTTTAGGATTGGACTCCCTCATGCTGGCAGTAAAATGGCTCCTCAGAGAGCCAGTGCATGTACCATTTATTTATTCATATATTTATTAGTAAAATGTCTATACCAGCAAGCGTGGAATCTCTCTGGTGGGGATCAACAGCAACAGTTATCATCATAATTAAAGCACAACCACTGCAAGCGTTCAACAAAGAATAAAATCAGCTGCAGTTGCAGCTAAGAAAAATTAAAAATCCACCAGCATCCAAGATGTTTTCACAGATTTAGAAACACAGAGATTGCGGTATTAAAATGCTTGCGAGAAAAGATCTTTGTTTTATGCTCCCACCTTGCTTCTTTGAGATTCCCCCTGCAGATGCTCCTGGTGGATGTTTCTCTTATAGCTGCCCGGTTCATCTAATGAGGCAGGGCTAGCTAGAGAAGGAGTTTTGAAGTTGGTCTTCCAGATGAAGGGCTTTAAGCTCAAAAACAGCTTGTTAGTCTCAAGCACTTACTAGGGCTTTCTTTTCCTAAAAAACCCATGAGGCTTTCCCCCTGCATTGGATAAAAAATTAGATTAAGTTTACTCAGCTTAATTTAAATCTATGTAATTTCCCCAGTGCAATGTCTAATTTAAGTTCATTTCATGCTAAAATGAAAAGAAATTGGGAAGGAAAAATCTAATCTGCTTCAATAAATCTCTTTTAATTAATTACTCAATTAAAAATCCATTCAGTTCTAAGGCTGGCTTTTTAAATAGTGTTAAGAGTTTTCATTCCATCATAATTAAAGGATTGGTGAGTGTTAAAGGAAACAAGTTGGTCAGAGCAGCTAAGCAATTACATCAAACAACTACCAAGTGGCAGACAAAAATTTTCTTGCAGCTTATTGTAATTTCCTGAATTCATTGAATTTATCTGATGGATTAAGTGAATGTCATACTCACCAACCATGCTTATTTTTTTGAGGAGACAGTGACTACAACAGATTGTGCCAAACACCAATAAAATATGAGTTTCACATACTGGTTTAAAATATATGATACGAATAAGTAAATAAGTGACATATGACTTTCAAGAATAAGGTAAAAATATAGAGCCGCTGTGATTCTATGGGAAAAAGAATTTTTCCTTAATTTTGCCAATTTAAAATTTACAGTGAGACTTCTACAAAAATTCTACAGAGATTGACTAGGCTATGGAATAAATGTTGATACATTGTACAAATCAAAGCTATTATTCAGGTGAAGGGGGATAATATTTTTAGCACAATTATCTCCAGTGCTGTTTATATTATTCCGATGATCTGAACATTCCCTTATAACCATCTGTCAAAACCTGGTTGTTCGCTAGCTGATTCTCCAGGCATGGTGATACCCGTTCTCCTGGGCAGAAGCCCCTGCTGAGGATCAGAAGAAGGCAGAACCTACCTTCCCATGGCTCAAGTGCTAGAAGATAACAATCTATATTTTAATATAGATCTTCTGCCACCTCAAAAAAGAGGTGATGGGTGGGGGAGTTTAAATTTCTTCCCACCACTTCTTTCTGAAATTGACAGATGTGAGAATATTTTAAACATGGATCTTGTGATCTTGAGAACAAGATCGGAATTTTAAAGAACAGCCCTCTTTTCTGCCAGCATGAAAGCCCAGAAAGCGTGTGTGTGTGTGTGTAGCAGTTTAAAAGATAGCTCTGTGGAAGCCAGGTATCCAGTCTTTCTTGCAGCCAAGGTAAAATGGCTACAGAGGACAGTTCAGAGTAACTGGAGGAGAGGTGACATGCCTGCAGCAGCCTAATGTTCAATGGGAGCTGGGCAGATCCCAGCTGCAGACCACATCATCACCAGCAGAGCTGTGGAGGTCATTTGTACAGCTTAAGTTGTGTTGGGAGAAGCAGAATGCTTCTTTAACACTAGAACATCTAAATATGATCTTAGAAGCCTCCATGGCAGACAAGGGTGGCAACATTGTGGGGGCATGTCCTTTAACAATGGTGAGTGAGACATCTTCTTGCCACAGTTAGCAAGTTATAGAAGAGGAAGAGCCCTTAGTATGTTGGAAGTCCTGGCAAATCCAGCATGCCCCATTAGCATATGGATGTTTGCTCTAGGATGCAAAAACTCTCCATGCTATTGAGGGAGCTGCTTGTTGCCACTCCCACTTCCTCTCTCTCTCTTCCTCCTTCTTCCACCCACTGAACAGGCAGCATGGATGCTTCTGTATTCATCAGGGCCACGTGCTCTGGCCTTGATGAAGAATTCTGCCTCTATTCTGCATGTAGCTCTTAGCAGCTATAGGGCTAAGGGATCACTGTTGTTGTTGTTTATTCATTTAGTCGCTTCCGACTCTTCGTGACTTCATGGACCAGCCCACGCCAGAGCTTCCTGTCGGTCGTCAACACCCCCAGCTCCCCCAGGGACGAGTCCATCACCTCTAGAATATCATCCATCCATCTTGCCCTTGGTCGGCCCCTCTTCCTTTTGCCTTCCACTCTCCCTAGCATCAGCATCTTCTCCAGGGTGTCCTGTCTTCTCATTATGTGGCCAAACTATTTCAGTTTTGCCTTTAATATCATTCCCTCAAGTGAGCAGTCTGGCTTTATTTCCTGGAGGATGGACTGGTTTGATCTTCTTGCAGTCCAAGGCACTCTCAGAATTTTCCTCCAACACCACAGTTCAAAAGCATCGATCTTCCTTCGCTCAGCCTTCCTTATGGTCCAGCTCTCACAGCCATATGTTACTACAGGGAACACCATTGCTTTAACTATGCGGGCCTTTGTTGTCAGTGTGATGTCTCTGCTCTTAACTATTTTATCGAGATTTGTCATTGCTCTTCTCCCAAGGATTAAGCGTCTTCTGATTTCCTGACTGCAGTCAGCATCTGCAGTAATCTTTGCACCTAGGAATACAAAGTCTTTCACTGCTTCTACATTTTCTCCCTCTATTTGTCAGTTATCAATCAAGCTGGTTGCCATAATCTTGGTTTTTTTGAGGTTTAGCTGCAAGCCAGCTTTTGCACTTTCTTCTTTCACCTTCATCATAAGGCTCCTCAGTTCCTCTTCGCTTTCAGCCATCAAAGTGGTATCATCTGCATATCTGAGATTGTTAATGTTTCTTCCAGAGATTTTAACTCCAGCCTTGGATTCCTCAAGCCCAGCTTGTCGCATGATGTGTTCTGCATACAAGTTGAATAGGTAGGGTGAGAGTATACAGCCCTGCCGTACTCCTTTCCCAATCTTAAACCAGTCCGTTGTTCCGTGGTCTGTTCTTACTGTTGCTACTTGGTCGTTATACAGATTCTTCAGGAGGCAGACAAGATGACTTGGTATCCCCATACCGCTAAGAACTTGCCACAATTTGTTATGGTCCACACAGTCAAAGGCTTTAGAATAGTCAATAAAACAGAAATAGATGTTTTTCTGAAACTCCCTGGCTTTTTCCATTATCCAGCGGATATTGGCAATTTGGTCTCTAGTTCCTCTGCCTTTTCTAAACCCAGCTTGTACATCTGGCAATTGTCGCTCCATGAATTGCTGAAGTCTACCTTGCAGGATCTTGAGCATTACCTTACTGGCATGTGAAATGAGTGCCACTGTTCGATAGTTTGAACATTCTTTAGTGTTTCCCTTTTTTGGTATGGGGATATAAGTTGATTTTTTCCAATCTGATGGCCATTCTTGTGTTTTCCAAATTTGCTGGCATATAGCATGCATTACCTTGACAGCATCATCTTGCAAGATTTTGAACAGTTCAGCTGGGATGCCGTCGTCTCCTGCTGCCTTGTTATTAGCAATGCTTCCTAAGGCCCACTCAACCTCACTCTTCAGGATGTCTGGCTCTAGCTCACTGACCACACCGTCAAAGCTATCCCCGATATTGTTATCCTTCCTATACAGGTCTTCTGTATATTCTTGCCACCTTTTCTTGATCTCTTCTTCTTCTGTTAGGTCCTTGCCATCTTTGTTTTTGATCATACCCATTTTTGCCTGGAGTTTACCTCCAATGTTTCTAATTTTCTGGAAGAGGTCTCTTGTCCTTCCTATTCTATTGTCATCTTCCACTTCCGCGTATTGCTTGTTTAAAAATAATTCCTTATCTCTTCTGGCTAACCTCTGGAATTTTGCATTTAATTGGGCATATCTCCCCCTATCACTGTTGCCTTTTGCTTTCCTTCTTTCTTGGGCTACTTCTAGTGTCTCAGCAGACAGCCATTTTGCCTTCTTGGTTTTCTCTTTATTTGGGATGTATTTTGTTGCCGCCTCCTGAACAATGCTGCCAACTTCTGTCCATAATTCTTCCGGGACCCTATCTACTAAGTCCAGTCCCTTAAATCGATTCCTCACCTCCACTGCATATTCCTTAGGAATATTAGTGAGCTCATATCTAGCTGATCTGTGGGTCTTCCGTAATCTCTTGAGTCTGATCCTAAATTGTGCAAGAAGAAGTTCGTGATCTGAACTACAGTCAGCTCCAGGCCTTGTTTTTACCGACTGTACAGATGTCTGCCACCTTTGGCTGCAAAGGATGTAATCAATCTGATTTCGGTGTTGTCCATCTGGTGAAGTCCATGTATAAAGCCGTCTCTTAGGTTGTTGGAAGAGAGTGTTTGTTATGCAGAGCGAATTGTCTTGGCAAAATTCTATCAGCCTATGTCCTGCTTCATTTTGTTCTCCCAGGCCATACTTACCTGTAATTTGAGGTGTCATTTGACTGCCCACCTTAGCATTCCAGTCTCCCGTGATGAAAATAACATCTCTTTTAGGCGTGTTGTCCAGTAGGTGCTGCAGATCCTCATAGAACTGCTCTACTTCAGCTTCTTCAGCATTTGTGGTTGGGGCGTATATTTGGATCACTGTGATGTTAGATGGCTTGCCCTGAATTCGAATTGAGATCATTCTGTCGTTTTTTGGGTTGTATCCAAGCACTGCTTTAGCCACTTTACTATTAATTATGAAGGCTACTCCATTTCTTCTGTGGTCCTCTTGTCCACAGTAGTAGATCTGGTGGTCATTTGATGTGAAGTGGCCCATTCCAGTCCATTTCAGTTCACTGACGCCCAGGATGTCTATTTTTAATCTTGACATCTCACCAATAACCACATCCAATTTGCCCTGGCTCATAGATCTTACATTCCAGGTTCCAATGGTGTGTTGATCCTTAGAACATCGGATTCGCCGTTCACCACCAGCACCGTCGGCCGCTAGCCGTCCTTTCGGCTTTGAGCTAGCTGCGTCATCACGTCTGGGGCTAGTTGAGCTCATCCTCTGTTCCTCCCCAGTAGCATTTTGACCATCTTCCGACCTGGGGGTCTCATCTTCCGATGGTATACCGACATATCTCTGGTTGTACTGATCCATTTAGTTTTCACGGCAAGAATACTGGGGTGGGTTGCCATTACCTTCCCCAGGGATCGCATTTAGTCTGACCTCTCTGTCATGACCTTCCCGTCTTGGGTGGCCCTTCACGGTTTAGCTCATGGCATCATTGAGGTGCTCAAGCTCCAGCACCACGACAAGGTAACGATCCTTTGCTGAAGAAGGGATCACTAAGTATAGTTAAAGAACAGAAGAAACAAGGAACATCATTTTTCCATCGAAGATGGATGTAACTGAACCAAGAATAAAAGTCAGTAAGATATTCTTTTACTTTACTTTTGAACCTACTTTGTCTAAGCATGTGAGTCTTTGTGCTTGGGAGGGCTAAGTGTGTAAGATCAATAATCTGTGTTTCTCTGACATGTTCAATGAAGCTATTTAAGACAATATTCTTTTTCTGTGCACAGCTGCTCTGCTGTGTTAAGCTCTGCTCCATTAGGTGGTTCTAGCAGGCCCCTAATGGCTTCATAGTATTCAATTATTCCTGTCCAAGAAAGGACTGTCCTTTTAACTCACAACTACCAAGTTTTGCTCAAGTGTTTTTGCTGAGGGACTTCTTAAAAGTCCCAATATACATACCTGACTGGATCATTTCTATCTGTGTGACTGTTCACACTTTCAGACAGCACTTACTCTCCCCTGACTTTCTCTTCTTCTCTGGGCGTGGCAGGCAGGAAATGGTGATGGGAAGAAGACAATGTTAGTCCTATTACTACTGGACTTGCTAGCAATGGCAAGGGACACAGGGTGGCAAGGCAGCAGGTTTTCTAGTCCCTGCTCCTGCACAGCAGATCCCCCCAGTCCCAGCAAGCAAGAGTGAGAGGTGTGGCTTGAGACAGTGGTGGACAACTTACCCTTAGGTAGGTGCATATCCGCTTGTATTTCTAAATTTTCAAAGTTTTTTTTAGATTTTTAAAAATCCCGCCTTTATTATTTTTATAAATAACTCAAGGTGGTGAACATACCTCATACTCCTTCCTCCTCCTCTTTTCCCCACAACAACAACCCTGTGAGGTGAGATGGGCTGAGAGAGAGAGACTGGCCCAAGGTCACCCAGCCGGCTGTCATGCCTAAGGAGGGACTAGAACTCTCAGTCTCCTGGTTTCTAGCCTGTTGCTTTAACCACTAGACTACTATTAGCTATAAAGTTCCTAGCTGATTATCATAGGCACCAGCAATGTCCAGCCATCCACTCTGAATCTTTCTGTCACTGTTAAGAATTTTTTCTATTGTTTATCTGCTTTCTTGCATTTTCCATTTTTTGGTTCTAATCTGAAGTGTCTGGAGTAACTGAAAAATCTACCCAATGTCTGTATGATGCAGGCATTCATATACTTGAAGACAATATTCAAGACTGACTGAACTCTTAATCAGAGTTTCCCCCCTAAACTCAGTGTATACAATGGGCATTATTCACCCAAAGCAGAGCACATGGGATTTTGCTGGGAGAGCTGAAATTACATGCCTAATTTTGCAGGGCTTCCGCTAAAAACATTTTGTTTCTGTTTCATTTTTTAATCAAATTTTCTTTGAAACCTTCAGAATTTCTGCTCTCAGATATGGTGCCTGGGAGCTGTTTTGTTGAGATAAAAGGTTTTTAGTACCGTATGTATCCCTTTGAGCCATAAGAAGTCAGTGTTGTGTGAGAAAAGCTTCAGATCTAGAAAACTGTCTATGTGGCGGTGCTGCTCCATGATGGATCAAAAGCTCTGAGACTAATTTTCTGTGGTTACTAAGACCATAGACAGATACACATACATACATACATACATTCAGGTGGGTTTAATCAAACAACTCTATTTTAATCAAACAATTTTAAGTAACTCTAGACAATGTATAAAGATAATGGTCAATATTGCCATTAGGACAAAATTATCCCCAACAGCACAGATTTTCCTTAATGACTCAGTTTTACTGCTTCCAATTTATATGCACTTTAAATATAACAAGGATTTTACTGATGTATTATATCCAGAAACCTTTGCATACTTACATGTATTACTCTGATTTTGCTAGGGAGGGAGAGTGTGAGTTTCTGCACCTGAAAAAGAGGATCACACATATTAATGTCTGTACAATCTTGGCTTTTGAAGATGTCACCTCTGTTCTTGAAGGAGAAACATTGTCCTCTGTTGAGTCCGCCTCAGAAGTGTATAGCAGGCCATAAGGTGCATGACAGACAAAGGAATGACTCTCCACATGACTTTTCATCCCCGTTGCATTCCCATTCTCCCAGTATTGCTTTGAACAACTGAGGTACTGCAGAAGACAAGATGAAATGACATCCATGGATGGGGGTGCTCAAAGGGAGCAAAATGCCAAAAGAAGCGTTGTCTGCAGGGAAGCTTATACAGCATTGTTCCTCAACTTCAGCAACTTTAAGATATGTGAACTTCAACTCCCAGAATTCCCTGGCCAGCATGGCTGGCTGGGGGATTATGGGAGTTGGTCCACACATCTTAAAGTTGCTAAGGTTGAGAAACATTGTCCTATGCAACGAAAAATAAAGTAGAAAGGGGCTTGCAACTCATTCTGTACTGAATGGAGTACAGTATTTTGGGGAGGACACAGTGAAAATAGACAACGTTCTAAAGCCCTATAGTACATAAATGCAATGGATCATGGTCCATCTGATGGCTGCAGGACAGCAAAATAATAGTTGTTTTCAGGGGAAGTTTAGAGCCTAAAAATTATTAAAAGCTTGCGTGCCAAACTCTTATGACCAGGAGCAAATTGTTTCATAATATTGGTCTTAACCTATAATTACTTCTCCCCTGCTGTACTTAATTTTGCAACCATGGGTGAATCTTAAGATGCTCAGGTCCTGGGGGAGCAAGTGAGGGTTAAGGTTAGGGCAAGTAAGGAAGAGGCAACAAATAGGCCAGGCACCACTTCTTGGGTTGAAATGAGCATGCTTTGATTTAGGGTGACAGATGTAACTTCCATTACCATTTTTTCTCCTTATGAAATTTTTACAATTACAAAGGCTCCTTTTTTTAACTTTTACTTTAAAATACATATCATTATTTTCCAGAATGGGTATCCCCAACAGGGGCGTGTGTGTGTGTGTGTGTGTGTGTGTAAAAAAGTCAAGATGGCAGCTGCAACCATACCATCCAAGGCCCTCCCTTTTCTTACCACCTCACACATACCATCTTATCTTTTTTGGACTCTCCCATGGATGTGCCTGATCCCCAATTTGGGACCTCTACAACCAACATCTTTGTGCCCCTGCCTTTGGTGCAACAGCCTGCAGGTTCATCTTTATTTCACAGAAACCCCTTGAATTCCATCTAAGAGTTTTAAAAAATAAAGATGTTGAGTGGCTGCTATGCTGTGGCTTTGTAAATATATCCACCTTAAAAAAAGAAAAAGAATTTGGTATTGATAATGAGTATTATGGGAAGCTAGAGAGGGATGGCAAGGCACAATTTCATCATTATGTCTTCTGACAGTAATTCACAGAATGGCAGCCATTTTCTTTGAGTGCCCATGACTTGTTCTCAAAATGTCCATTGTGACCATGGAGGCAGAAAGGTTGGGGACTCCTGTTTGTCCTTAATCATGCTTATTTAGTAATACCTATGGCCATCTAAAAGATTTAGTTCTAATAACTCAATTAATGAATCATTGGGCTTTATGTGATAGTTTTCATTCTTTTATTCTTCTTTCACATATGGGAATCTGCAAGGGACAAAACACCTGTTGCAATGTCATGATGCAAACTCTGTCCCTTACATACTTTTATGTGACACTGTCATGCAAGTATGAAAGAATAGAACTCATGTTATGACATCACAATTCACATTTTGCATCTGTCATTATCATGACTGGGAATGGATACTTGTGCTGCCGCTGCTTTCTCCTTCCCCTTCTCCTCATAGTCTTTCACCAACACCCAAAGTTCAAGAATGTCAGTATATATCACGGACAAAGGGTTTTTTGTTTATTTATTTCTAACAGCCATTGCATGTAATTTATTTCCTCTTTTTTATGTCTCGATATCTTGAACTATCCAGTTCAACGGTTACTTTTCCAGCGTTAAAAAATCTTTGCAAACCTAGTAATTCTCAGGCACCACAAAACTGGGCAAGATCAAGGCAAAAGAATCACACAGACTTGAGTAAGGTATGTTTAATGCTAGTAATGGGGGAAGATACAGAATACAGAAAACTACAAGAGAAATTTCCAATGCTCATTTCTAGTGAGTTGATCAAGACAGAGTCTTTTTGAATGATTTGAAATGCTTCTTCATCAGTTCCTTGCCACATGGGCTGATTTATATGATAAACTACCACCTTCCATCTCTTGATCATATATGCCCATTTATTTTCCAGCCTCCCCACCATAATCAGCATTAGAGCATTTTTCCAAAGAGGAAGATTTCTTTGGTGGGAGAGTGAAAAAGTTGGTGGCAATGAACAAAACGTGTGTTTCAGCTGCAACAGCTGTGATGGCTATTGCATAAAGGAGAGGAAATTCACAATGGAGAGCTAACCTGAGATGGCATTCAGGATGGGCTGCAGATACACCAAGTAGTAAGTTAGTTTACATGCTCGTATTAAAATGAACTCTTTCACATTGTTATGTCCCTTTAAATTAAAGGATCTTTGAATCTCAAATCTCCCCCAATGTTGTACACAGTGATTCTAAAAATAGGCTGGTAATTGACTATTTGAAAATACTCCCCATGTAAATTACTTGTATAATTTATATAAAATAATGATCAATGCAGTAATTAAAAGTTTCAACATATTGGTTGATTGATTAAGTGCCATCACATCAGTGGCAACTCTTAGTGACCCCATGGATAGATGTTTTCCAGGGGTATTTCATCTGGCGGGGTCTGGGAAGCAGGCCTTCTCTGCAGTAGTGCCCACCCTCTGGACATCTTGCCCCCAGAGGTGCGGCTAGCCCCATCTCTCCTGGCCTTTTGGAGAAATTTGAAGACCTGGCTCTGCCACCTGGCCTGGGCAAGGAGGAGAACAGTCATGCCTGGGGTTGGCTCATCCTTGAACTACCCTTTCCACACAGAGACTGAATGAGATCACAGCTATCTGGACTTTACTCTTATTTATATTACTAGTGATACATAATTTTATAAGGCGTTTTATATATTTATCGTTTTAGTGAATATTTCTTGTAAACTGCCCAGAGTCCCTCCAGTAGGAGGAGATGGGTGGTGACAAATTTGATAAATAAATAAAAATAAATAAATATAAATAAGTATTTTTCTTTCTTCATGCAAGTAGCAAAATATCTGCACTTTGCATCTGTATGCACCTGAGAATTCCTTGATAATGGAACATGGAACAGACAATCTTCATACTGGTTGGGGTTCTATGAATTCTTTTTTGGTGTGCTCAAGAGGTTGTGCAAAAAAATTAAAATAGGAACGAAAAGTGTAATTTTTGACCAACAGACCCACTTCCACCATATTATTAGTGCTTCTGTTTCAATGTGGCACAGTGGATTGCTCTCTGAAAACCCAAAGCTGTCTTGGACTTGCTGAATAGTGGTTTGTCATATTGCACCTTGGTCTAAATTATCCAAAACGTCTGTTTCTGGCTCTATAAATACAACTAATGGGATACTTGGGCATTGACAAGTGCATAATAAAATTCCCCCAGTGCCAGCAGCTGGCTGTGAGTTCCTTGTTCTACTACTCTGCCATTCTGGATGACTGCTATGATGTCAGAATTCTGGATCGTTGACAATCGGTGAGCAATAACAATGCAGGTTCGGCCTTTTCGAGCATCATCTAATGCTTCCTGGACAATCTGCAGTCAAAGGCAAAAGACAAATATCTTTATAATGCCACCAGAGATGCACTTTTTTTCAGTTTAGATCATTTTTCAACCAGTGACCAACTGCTTATACATGAGGTAGGAAGTCAGCTATGGCTTTACTCACCTTTTCACTTTCTGTATCCAGAGCTGATGTGGCCTCATCTAGAAGCAGAACTGCAGGTTTTCGGACAAGGGCCCGAGCAATAGCGATTCTTTGCTTCTGCCCTCCTGAAAGCTGTGCTCCTTTATCACCCACTCGAGTACTGTATTTCTGTTTTTTAAAAATAGAACACTATCGGTATTGTAAGAGAGTCAACTCAGAGTCCTAAGATAGCTTGCATAACTCTAATATCAAGTGCAGACAGTTTGTAAATTAAGAAAAGCTAATGTAAGTAGCATTAATAGGATGCATTATAATAGGATAGTGCCCTAACCTTAAAATAGAGTTTTGTAATTTTGCACAGGAATAGAAACTTCTTCAAATTGGTGCTCCTTTAATTGTGTTGCAAATTCCTGACTGGCATTGAAAAAAAATCTGTTGCCTGCATTCTAGAGAGAAAGGACAAGTATTCTGCCGGATGGAGGACATGTCTTCCTTTTTGCCCGATGTCTGGTAACCCAACTTTTGGGATAAATCCCCTCAACTGTTTCTAAGGCCCAAGTTATAGATCTCAAATGAGATTATGGTACTTGAATTATAATAATTAAAGTTATCAGCTGAATTTCAAAATACAGACTTCCTTTTTGTTTGCTTTTTTGTTTTGTTTTGCTGGTCATTAGTTTTACTTCACAACTGAGATCACTGCAAACTGGGATAATTAATCTCATGCAGAAAAAAGATGCTAGATACCTCTGGAAGATTTTCTATAAAATTGTGAATATTGGCTGCTTTGGCTGCTTCTTCAATTTCTTCCTGGCTAACAACTCTGCTGTTATCTCCATACTGGATATTCTCTGCAATACTGCAGTCAAACAGAATAGGTTCCTGTTGCACGAGGCCCAGTCTGGATCTTAGCCACTGTATATGTAGAGATTTGGTGTCTACTCCATCTGCAATCTGAAAATAGAAAGGGAAACCTGGCACTCTTTACTGCAAGGTTGAATATATACTCCATGCAAGCATATAAACTCTATGCACTGTTCCCTTCTGGAATAAGCAACATTATGCAAAGCACAGGGGGAAAAAAGTAACAGTAAGCAAAAGAAACTGGAGTAAGAAGAAAAAGAAACATAACTGAATTTAGTTTTCACCAACACAATTCACTGTATCTCGTTATACTTCATATTTTCCTATCCTTGAAAATCATCCTGGCTTCCACTACACACTTTTTTTTGGCAGGTGGGGAGAGTGCCTTCAAAAAAGGGTTGACTCCTGGCAACTGCCTGGACTAGTCTTTAAAGTTTCCTTGGCAAGATTTAAGACATGGTTTGCCATTGCCTGCTTCCTAGGGCTGAGAGAAAGTGATTGGCCCAAGGTCACCCAGCTGGCTTTGTGTCTAAGGCAGGCCTCACAGTTCCCAGTTTCTAGCCTGTTGCCTAGACTGACTCTACTACTTACACACCTTGCCTAATACATTGCTTTTTGTTCTTTAAACTTCACATCTCCCTCTTTTTGGGATCTCATCAAGCCCTTCCAACAACTTTCTTGGTTCCCACCCTCCTCTCCACCCATTCGCTCTTTCCTTCATAGAGTTTTTGGGGGATTCATTCTCTCTATGTGGCCAAATTACCTCAGTGTGCTTCTTTGTGCTGCTTTTGTATTCAGTCCACATTAATTCAGAACCTATAGGTTCTTAAGCCATCTCTTCTTGTTCCGTTACTCAATTGCCTAAATACTATATTGCCAGTGCATTCAAATTTTATGTTTCTCCTCTATTATCCAATTCTCACTTTCATAATAACCCTCCTTGTTTACCCCTTTCCAGCCACTTCCACAGCAATTTCTTTTATTTCTATCCAAATCACTTGGCATTTACTCTGCCTCTTTTAGTCTTAACTGTTCCTTGGCTTTTTTTACAACATTCTTTACAGCTTTCCCCCCCTCTATATACATATTATACAATATCTTTCATCTTCATTTTTTGTAGCAAAATCTCTTATGTGCACTGTCATCCATGATGAGTAATTCTCATCCTGGCTATGATAAAACTACCACTACTGCTGCATTTTAAATCACCAGTTATTTAGTGAAGGTAAAGGTTCATAACCAATGATCCCAACAGAGAAGTAGCCCTAGATATTACAGCTAGGATATGTCATCTTGTGCCAAGGAAATGTTTTCAGTAGAACCAAGGCCCACTTACCACTTGTCCCGAAATGGGATCATAGAATCGCTCTAGAAGCTGAATGGATGTGCTCTTGCCACAGCCACTGCTGCCCACCAGAGCCAGAGTCTGGCCTTTGCTAATCGTTATATTGAGCCCTTGCAAAACCTGAACTTCTGGTCTGGTTGGATATGCAAAATGGATGTCTTTGAATTCAATGTTGCCTTCAAATTTCTCCTACAGTGGGGAGAGGTGAGGAGATGATGAGAACAAACACAAAAACACTGTGATTTTGCACAAGTTTCTTTTTCTTTTCCCATCCTCCTCATGTACTACTACTACTAGTAGTAATAGTAGTGGAATGGTTGTAGTAACAACAATAAAGTACTTCCATCCATATAGAGAAAGACCATTTTGATTCTCTGTGGGATAGTTTTTGAAATTCTTACTCTCCAGATCTGACGAACTACAATAATATGTCAAAAAAATTCTACTACTTGATTTTTTACATAAGCAGTCTGACATTATTTTAAATTAGCTGAAATAAAGAAAAAAAGTGAAATTATGGATTTTCCCCATTTTTTTAATGGCTATTCTTCTTAGGCAATATATATTTTCTTGGTCATTTCTGTATATGAGCAATGACTAGTTCCCCTGTTACTCCTTTTATTGTTTACAAGATATAATCATCATCAGCTCTGGCCACCCTTCAGGAGAACAAATTTTTACTGCTATGTTCAAGATTAGGCAGTTGATCGCTGCGGCTGGTACCTTAAGCTTGCTTGCAGTACAGGCATATGCTGATTCTCTTGAGAATGAATCTTCCGAAAAGAACCTACTAAAAGTTGATGAGCTTTCACTCTATACCAGTCCAACACCAAAATTAAAATATGTGGAAGATCCACAGTCACAACTGGAAGAAAGTATTTGTCATCTGCGGCATTCTTTGGAGCCATATGCAGCCTGGTTTCAGGATGGTACTGGTAAAGCTATGCCCAAGGTAGAAAAAACATTTGAATATGTTAAAGATGGTTATGAAATTATTAAAATTCCACCTCCAGGATTTTGGAGCTTGGTGTTATAGGTTTTGCTGGTGTTGTTGGATTGTTCTTAGCAAGAGGTTCCAGAATTAAAAGATTGGTGTATCCAATAAGCTTCATGGGGATTGGTACCGCGCTCTACTATCCACAGCAAACAGTTGCTGTTGCCAAGGCAACTGGCTTTCGCCTATATGATTGGAGTCTACAAGAATATGTACGCCTAGAATCCCTTTGGAAAGATAGTTCAAAAAAGAAAAAGGCTGCAAAAGCAAGCAGCAAGATTCTTCAGAACCAAGTCAAGGATGAATCTAGTCCAGTTTCCTATTTCCAATAATTGCCAATAAGATACATCCCAGATGATGAACAAAGCAAGGAGATGATACTCGATTTGTCTCCTAAAGCCATAGATAGATAATACATTGTTTTTCCTCTTTTAAGAATATATGTTTGGTTAACATGACTACAATATTTCATAATACCTATAAGTTACAATATTAACTGTTAAGATAGCTGAAAGTGATCCGTGTGGAGTGGAAGATTTCAAGGAGCTTCACTCTGTTGCAGCAGCATTTTCTCATCACCAGCTTTGCTTCTGTCTTCAAGTACTGGCAATAAAGAGCCACTCTTGGGGCTGGTTGGTTCCCTAGTCCTGCCGGGACCGGTTCTGGTCCCCTTTGGGTGGGATTAGATCTGCCATCACTTGGATTGTATTATATTTTATATGTATATTTAATGATATTATTCTGATTTTATTGTATTTTATACTGTTTTTTTGTGAACCGCCCAGGTCCCCCGAGTGGGGGAGATGGGTGGTAATAAAAATATGACAAATAAATAAATAATGCAGCAAACATTTAAAACACATTAAAATATAAGGGGATAATCCAATGAAAGTGAAGTTCAATTTAAGTTTAATGAGTTTAAATTTCCCATTGAAACAATGGGACTGGAGGAAAACTCTTATAGAAGTAACTTTACTTGGATGTAAGTCCCAGGATTTTAAAATGATATTTATTGCACAGTATTGAGTGCAATATTGGTTTATCCATTTATTAGGTAAATAATTATATACATTACCTAACAAATTTTCAGATCAAATTGGCAGAAACCAAAGCAATACTATTGCCGATTTTCAGTGCAATATTAAAACATGCAAATTTAATATATTAAAAAGAGCATAAGCAGTAAGATCTTACTAATTTTTCCCCTTCTTCATTATAGTTATCAATTAGAGGCTTTCGATCCAAAAGCTGAAATATTCTTTGGGCAGAAACCTTCGATTTGCTAAAATCAGGTCCAAGAGAATTAGCTTGGCCAGCACTCATTGCAGCAAAAAGCACCGATGAGAAGACTCTGGAAATATAAAACAAAAATACTAAAGCGCTGTATCAGAAAAGAATATAAATGTATATTTTTAAGTAACAAACTTTGTTGAAGACAGCTGTAAATGGCACTGATTTTGCAACTAGAGTTCTACACTGTAAGCCTCTTTAAACAGAACCTGTTACTTTCAGTTTTGTATCTCTTTAGGGCATTAGACATTAAATAAGATCAAGTAAAACATTTTGCCAAATGCCTGTATAGTTGGCCATATATGTGCAATGAAACTTTGGACAAAAACTACTGCCTGTAGTGCAACCTGACATGAAAAATGGAAGCAAAAGGATTTCATACTATCCAAGAAGACTATTTAAGTCATTGTAGCTGTAATCCTATATGTACTTTCTTGGAAAAGTCTCAGCGAACTCAGGCCATCTTAGACAGATATACATAGAATTGCCTTGTGACAGTTTACTTCAGTAACTAAACCAAAGATTATCCTTCAGTCAAACTAATTATCTGTTAATCAGTATCAGAAAATATGAACACTAAGATATATTGCAAAGGTTAGAAGCTGGAATTCGACATTATCTCTTGTAAGGATCAAAGGTTATAATGGACAACCTGAGAAAAAGGGACAGTTGACCTTACACTTAAATACTGTATGCCAAAAGTTCAGGTTTCCACAACTCTTAATAGGTATGAGTAAAAGCTGTGGAGTTAGTGGCAGATACTGACATTATGCCCCAATTCTTGCTATAACTTAAACAGGACATGAAAGGAACAATCCTTCCCCATTGTTGCTCTATATAGCAAGGGGTATCCAAAGGCATACTACGTTTGAACCTGGAGATTCCCAATGACTACCATTATTAGTAGTAACTGTCAGTTTTATCTTATATGGGGCCAGTTTATTTGAAGGACCACTTCTCCCCAGTGACATCTATCCATCCCATCAGGTCTGGCAGAAGTGGCTTGTTGTGGGCTCCATCTACTAGAGAGTGTCATCTGATGGTACTCAGGAGGAGGGCCTTTTCTGCTGCTGCATGTGCCCTGTGGAACATCATTGTCCCCAAGATCAGGCTGACCCCCACCTTGATGGCCTTTTGGAAGGGCCTGAAGACTTGTCTTTGCCATCTGGCCTCGGGATCAGAGTTGTGTGGAGCCCATAAAATGGCTCTACTGTTTGTGAATGACTGGGTTCTCCTAATGACTGCATTAAATGATTTTTATGATTTTTATTTGTTTTAGGTTTGTATGGTTGTTTTATTCTGTGTTTTTTTGTATTGTTTATGTTTAATTGTAAGCTGCCCAGAGTCATGAATGTGAGATGGGTGGCCAATAATTTGAATGTGTGTGTGCGTGCACACATGTGTGTGTTTGTGTGTGCTGATTAATTCCTTGTATACCAAGAACTTTTCAACTGGTACCATCATTCTGTGATTATAGAAGCAGCTGGATAGCATAGTGGTTAGAGTGCCGCCTTTGGAGCAGCAGACTGGGGTTCAAATCCCAGCCGGTACCTACCTTACTAGTAGGGGTCCTTGGGCAAATACCCTCTAACACTTCACCTGCCTATCTTGAATATGACAGTGACACAAACTAAGAGAGTCATGCCAGCTCAGACGTCACCAGGATTAACAAGGTCCACGTCAGATGCTGGGGAACCAGGACAATCTGATGATAAGCGGGCTACTGGAACAAACCATACATGGATGAGACAAGAGAACTTGGAATTGATGGAATGTTACAACAGTAGACCTAATGAGGGGGGATATATGAAATGTATGAGGGAACTATGGATGGACAGAAGACCTGCATCCACACTAACTGAGAAACAGCTAGTTACCCAATGCTTCAATATAGTGAAGAGGAAGCTGCTCTCACAACTTGAGATAGACCAACTACACATACATCCCAGACTCAAGAAGACCTGGAAGAACAAGTGGAGGGGCAGCCAACACCTGAAGCTGGAACGTCAGTACCATCCTCTCCATTACAGAACACAGCAGCTGATATGAGGCATAAGATCATGGATAAACTAGCTACAGTCAACCCGCAAGACCAATTACCAAAGCTCAGTGGAGATGTACCATCAGATAGTATGCTAGAAGATGCCAGTAGAGCCCTCATATGACAATCCCTACTGCCACCATAACTAAAACCAATGAACTGGTATATGCTACAGCCACTGTAATCCTGAAGATGCTTGGCTACACAATCAAGAAGAACAGGATGCATACCCCACCCCCAGAAAGTGAGGTTGGAGGCTAAGATCAAGGCAACTCGGAGAGAAGTTAGTCAGCTGGTGAAACTACAGAAGGGTGTGGAGATTAAGCATAAGACTCAGCTACTGAAAAAAATGCAAGGTCCTGACTCCATCTGAAGCCCTAGAGACTGCTAAACAAAGGCTCACAGCACTGGCTACCAGGCTAAGGAGATACATTAGAGAAAAAGAGGCCAAGAAGATACAAATGTTCTCCAAAGAACCATCCAAGGTGTACTCCCAACTGTAGGGCAATAACACAATAACAGCAGAGCCATTAATAGCAGAAACTGAACAATACTGGAAGAATATATGGGAGAAGACATATTACACCAGTGCAAAGTGGCTGCAGGACCTAAGAACAGACCACAGCAATCTCCCAGAACAGGAACCAGTCACCATCATAGTACACAGTACCCAGGCATCCAACAGCAGGTCAAGAACATGAAAAGTTGGACAGCATCTGGCCCGGATGTGATCCACACCTACTGGCTAAAGAAATTAACAGCAGTGCATGAATGCCTAGCAGCACAGATGAACTAGCTGCTAGCAGCAGGCTCCCACCCAGACTGGCTAACACAAGGAAAGACAGTGCTGATCATGAAAGACCCCCACAAGGGAACAGTGTCCAACTACCGGCCCATAACATGCCTCCCCACAACACGGAAAGCCCTATCGGGCATCATAGCTGCCAAGCTACAGGACCATATAGGCCAGTACACAAGCACAGCTCAGAAGGGCATTGGGAACAACACCAGAGGCTCAAACACCAGTTGCTCATAGATAGAGCAGTCGCCTGAGACTCAAGGTCTAGACAGATCAATCTGAGCACAGCCTGGATTGACTACAGGAAAGCCAATGACTCAATGCCATACACATGGATCTGTGAATGCCTGGCACTATACAAAGTCAACAGGACACTAAGGACCTTCCTGAAGAACTCAATGGGATTGTGGAAGACAACACTGGAAGTCAACTCAAGACAGCTCTCAGAAGTGGCCATTGTAGTGGCAACATGGAAGACCATTGTTATTTTGAGAAGTTTAAGTGACATATTTTGATTTTTCTCCTTCACACAAGAAGTTTAGAGTTTATTTTGAGTTATACTAATGTTTAGCTTGAGAAGACAGGACACCCTGGAGAAGATGCTGATGAGAAGACAGGACACCCTGGAGAAGATGCTGATGCTAGGGAGAGTGAAAGGCAAAAGGAAGAGGGGCTGACCAAGGGCAAGGTGGATGGATGATATTCTAGAGGTGATGGACTCATCCCTGGGGGAGCTGGAGGTGGCGAAGACCAACAGGAAGCCCTGGCGTGGGCTGGTCCATGAAGTCACGAAGAGTTGGAGGCTACTGAACGAATAAACAACACCAATGTTTAGCTGGCTTGTTTTTTATTTTTATTTCTGTTTGGAATGGGGCGGGGGGAGAGAAAACCACAATATTGTTTTTTGTTAGGTGCTAGCTTATCTGTATAGTTTCCCAGGCTCTTGGATTAAACAGGTGCTCCATACCCTGGGAACTGTCCAGTCAAGGTCAGATCCTGGAGCCTCTGTACCATGGAAACAGGGTCACGAGGTTTTAGGGCCAGACTTTGATAAAAACCTGAGGATTGCCTTTTAAGTTGGGGAGCTTCTGCACAGACCTAAGTGCTAGGTGTTGTGGAAATTGAGCCATCCTGGGGTATCTCCACTGTCCTTATTAAGGGGCTCCTGACAGCCTAAGGGAGATGGGGTTTCAACGTGCTTGGTATGTAATGATTTTCCTTTCTTTATGCTATAAATTTGTTTGTTTAAGTTTATAATAAAGCTTAAAATCTCTTTATCCACTGGTGTGCTTATTGTCTCTGGATCTAAAAGAGCCAAATGTCTGAGCACCTGATCACTGCTTGGACACTTGGCAGAACAGCCATCAAGCATGACATATACCAAGGTGATGCACTGTCCCCGCTGCTGTTCTGCATGTTGGTATTTGTTTTTTCTGTGAGAAATTTGGCTGTAAGGGAATTAAGTTACTATGGTAACAAATCACTCTGGCAGAGTCAGAAGGTCAAACTTAAGTATCCTCAGGTTGGGGTGTGAAAAGATTACCATATAAGATAAAGCTGCTGATTGCCTAGAGGAAGGAATTTACCTGGGCTTGTTACAGTTTCGGTTTCCTTTTTCACAGCCTTCCTTCCAGTCCCAGCTCTGCGCATGTGAATGCATGAGCTGGTAAATATGTTTTTATGCTTTCTGTAAATACATTTAATTTTATAGAAATGCCTGGGGTGTGCTTTTTCTGATCTCTTGGGCCAAATGCTTTCCAGCAATCTGCCACACTGCATAGGCTTGAACCCGCTCAGCCAGATTATCATAAGAACTGGATACAGATACAAGTTCAAGAGTGGAACTACCATCAGCCACCTCTACATGGATGATGTCAAGCTATATACTAAGAGTGAATGAAACACTGACTTGTTGATCCACCTGACATGGATCTACAGTGAGAACATTGGGATGTCATTCGGACTGGAGAAGTGTGACCAGATGGTAGTAAAGAGAGGAAAGATAGTTAAGACTGATGGAGTGGAACTACCAGTGGGCCACAAAGCACACATACAGACTATTTCATAGTACTGAAAATCCCCCAAATCTTGGGGGAATGTGTTAAAATCTCATGAGATTTGGCAATCTCACCTCAGAGATCTTGATGTTCCTGCCTCTTATTTTGCAGAACTTCCATATTTTTGCATGGAATCTTGAGAAATTTTATGTGAGAATACCAAAAACTATTGAGATTTCAAACTTTTTATTTTACATTTTAAGGTTATTTGTGTGGGGTTTTTTAGGTTGTGAGGAAAACATCTAAAGGAAGCCTGGATAATGGCACCAGTATGTGCTGAATGTGCAAGCCTTTCTACAGTATAAACAGTCTATTGACCTGGTTAAGATGTTATTAATGGGGACTTTTCCTTCACTGTCAACATGACTGCTTTTGCTTTAAAAGGACACAAATATAACATATCTACATATGAAAATTGGTAACATCCGTTCATATTTTCAATTCATTGCCATACATAAAAGCCAAAAGCAAATGCACTCACATAAACAGTTGTTCATAGTTCATAAAACAGTGGGCAATAAGCCATGCTCCAACTCTGAAGACAGCAGCATTTATAAAATAGTTGAAACACTGGCCTATGGCATAGGAAAATCCATTAATAGGAGCTTTCTTTAGTGAGTCCCTAATAAAAGAGAATAATTGAGTTAATTCACAACCAATCATAAAATAAAAGGAAAAGTAGGCAAAGCTTCTACATTTCAAACCTTCTGCTCAGTTACTATTAATTCTTAAAAAACTCTCTGGTAATGAACAATCAAAAAGGAAATAAAAATCCAATAATAAGTAAAGTAGTACTGCAATGAAAAGAAGCAGAAATTAAAGCAAACACTATTAAAAATCCCTCAAGTACCCCATGGAGGTAAAACTAATTATCCACAGAAAAGAATTTAAATGCTTGCAAGAATAACTAAGGATTTCCCTAAAGCAAAACAACAACAAAGCCAAAAAAAAAAAGTAGATACTACATGGACTTTCCAGAAGGAAGGGTATTCATTCCATCGACAGGGAATTCCTCCTGAAAAGTTCAGTCTCCAAGTAGCTGCTCTCTGTATCTTCACATGCAAGGACCCTCAGTGCTGATTACTATTTCAGGGCTAGATGGAATATGGGAAGAGCTGGTACTGTTGCCACAGCACATAAGAAAAATAATATGCATGTTTAATTGGATCTACTATATTGAAAAAAATGGGAAATGGCTTTGATGAAAACAATGGAGGAACAAAGATTTTTCAAAGCTGTACTCTAAAAGATACATTCATTCAAATCTGACCACCATTTATTAGCTATGTTAATCATGTTTTTCCCAACAGATTACTTCATCTGTTCAAATGTTGTTCTTGATAGAAATATTGAATGTAAAGGTCAAAAAATTTTGCATCACAACTGCATTTGGGTCTCTGTGTGAGAGAGATTATTGGTATACTGTATAGGTTTTTATTCTTTTTTGTTCTGTTTCCTTAATTTTTTTTGATGGTTTCTTTTTCTTTTTAACACTGTTTGTTCAATTAAAAAAAGAATTAAACATGGTGATTACAAGGAATATGCATGCAAACACATGTGTACGAACACAAACACACGTACAAAGCTATAAAGCATCCAGTCCTTACTTGTATGGTCCATATAAGCTTGCTTTGTAATTCTCAAAAAATCTATCTTCTCTTGTTAATGCCACAACAGTTCTTATATTTTCTACAACTTCTGTTGAAATCTAGATTTTGGAAAAAAAAGAAAATATGAGGCATTCACCCATACATATGAGAATTTTTGTGATGTGTAGCATTACATGCCTACAGACACTAAACTAAATAGAAAACTTGTGGGATGGCATACTATAAAAATGTGGGCCACTGTAGTTTATAATGCATGGTTCATGATCTATCATGTGTGAATCCAGACAATTGTGATTTATTAAACTATTGTTAAATAAGCTATAGACAATGTGCGAACAAGTCAAAGATTTTTCCAATCGTTTTGTTCATCAATTACATTTGTTGTTTGGCTTTTCTCAAAGGGCAATGCAGAACCAGCAAGTTAAATCTCTGCCAATCCTTTTCAAAGTAATCTTCCACTACAACCAGTTAACTTCCTGGAATCTCTTCTCCCTTGCCCTGTGTTCTTCCTGGAGAGGGGAGACAGGAGAAGAAATCGGGATGTTTTTTCTTCCTCTCCAGAAAATAAAATAGGAGACATGAGATAAAGTGCTTCCTTCTTCTCCCACTCTGCTGATCAAAAAAAGCTAAGCTGGACCGGGTGACTGACTGTGTGGGGAGGGCATTTTTCAGTTGTGTGCAATGTTTATGAACCTTGTGTTGGAGGAGTGGGGAACTTGTGGCCATCCAAACCATTCTGAAGGACAACTCCCAGTAGCTATAGTCAGCATGACTAAAAGGATGATGGGAGTTGGAATTCAGCAACTTCCAGGGGGCCAGGTTCTTGCAGGCTGGCTTATGAAATTTGAGTGTTCAATTTGTTGTGCTTTTCCCCGATTGTTCATTTCAGTATACAGATATTTTAAGTTTGTATTAGTGATTTCACATTGCACTGCCTGCAGTATATTCTGAGGAAGGGTGGCATGTCAATAAACAGACCAAATTTTCCTGGAGAAGCACTACTGAGAAAAATGAAGACTAAGGACCATGCTAAAATAGACTCAGATCTTGCTAAAATAGTGAAATGGATGTACAGTATTGAAAGTTCAAATTATACGCATTTCCTGCCTACTGTCACCACCATAGTCTTAATGTTATCCATGTGTTTATATATGTAGAAGATACCCTTCCAGCTTCTTCAAGGGATTTTTGATCCTTAGCAGCATGGCCTGCCGTTGATTTCACTTGAATAGCCTTTGCAATAATGATCAAGGGAATACAAGCCAGGATGAGCAGCGTTAATTGCCAACCATGTACAAAAGCAATGATAAGAGCTGTCAGAAGTGTAAAGACGGTCATGGTTAGTAAGGCCAATCGACGTCCAGTAGCCTTGAAAATAAACAAGAAAAACAAATTATACCTTTTCTGGCATAAAACATTATTTTTATAATATTCAGTGCACAATGAGGGGGAGAGACTGTCCAGGTGTGGCTGAATTACAACTCCCAGCATCACCAACTAACATGATCAATGTTAGTTTAGCACATCTGAAGGCTCACAGGCTCTTTTCCTCTGTAAAAGCACAATATATCTATGCCTTGCTAAGGTATACTGAAACAGGCATCACTTTATGGGAAGTTCACGTCAGGTTACATAATTAACATTTATTCCCTGCTTTTCCAAGTCATGTTGCTAACTTCCTTGAAAACACATTTTACATAGTTTCTCTTTATCAGTTGAAACTGCCCATTGGGATTTTTATAAATGTACCGTGCAGAGGATGCAGAATCATCTCTTTATGCTGATATGCTATCATCTGGCAATGCTGCAAAGCCAGTAAGTTAGCTGGCAAAGTTATACAGGTAGTCCTCCCTTAAGAATGGTAACGGGGACTGGAATTTCCATTGCTAAGTGATGCAGTCATAAAGCGAGATGTCACGTGACTGCATCGGTTAGCGATGGCAATCCTGGTAATTCCCCTTGCCATTGTTAAGAGAATTTTACCGGTAGTTAGCTGGGCACCCACCCACCCCACCCCAAGCCATTCCAGGCTTGGTCCCTCCCAGCACCGAGCCTCAGTAAGGTAAGGGACTGCCTGCAACTCCCCCCACCCACCTATATCCCCCATCTCTGCCCTTTTGGCTGCCCTGCACCCTGCCTCGTGGGGCAGCAAGCAACCCCAGAACCGTGCGGCTCTGAGGCTGCTTTCTGTGACTCGGGAAACCGCAGCTGCCCCAGCCCAGTCCCAGCTGCAGCTGCCCTTGCTGCCCTGCACTCTGAGAACCCTGCCCCTGTGACCCACCACCCCAGCTGACCTTCATCAGCTTCTTGCTTCCACTGCTGGGACAGGCTTCGGCTGTGGGGAAAAAAGCCCAAAGCAGCCCCTTTGCAAAGAGCTGCTGGGAGGGGCTGAGCTAGCTTTGCATTCTGAAAAGGGAGAAAAAAAAGGCTGAAAGCAAAATCCCCTTTGCAAAGAGCTGCTGGGCTTAGCCCCACCGGTGAGCCTTTTTTTCCCTTTTCTGGAACTGAAAGCTAGCTCAGCCCCGCCCAGCAGCTCTTTGAAAAAGGGCTGCCTTTACCACTTTTTTTCTTTTTCCACAGCCAAAGCCAGCTCCAGCCTCACCCAGGAGCATGGCAAAAAGGGGCATTTTGGCATGCTGTTGAGGGGTTGCCTTTAGCATTTTGTTTTCCTTTTCTGCAGCTGGCACAGCCCAGCCTGGCAGCCAGGCTGGGCATGCCTCGTCAGCAGCGGGAGCAAGAAGATGGCAAGGTCAGCTGGGGCGGCAGAGTGGAGGGCAGCAGGGGGCCAAAAGGGCATAGGTGGGGGGGAGATAGGTGGGTGGGGTAGTTGCAGTGTCCCTGTGGTCATAAGTGTGGGCAGGCTGCCAAGTACCCTAATTTTTGTCATGTGACTAGGGGGTGCTGCAATGGCCATATCTGTGGACATTGGTCATAAGTCCATTTTTTCAGCACCATCGTAATTTTGAACAGTTGCTGAATGAATGGTTGTTAAGTGAGAACTACTTGTAGTTTCAGTGCCAAACTGATTGGCAGGATCTTGGAGTCTTGTGGAATGTATCATCCCCAACAAGCTTGTTTTAGAAAATACAAGTAGAATAATTGTCTGAAGTCACAAAACAAAACACAGGCACTGATATATTCAGAATGCTAAAGGGATTCCAATAATAGATTTATTCAGCTGATTCCTGCAGCAGTCTCTTGTTGAAACCAAGGCAATTATAATTCCAGTAAAAGACAAAAAAAATAAGGAAAAAACATACTCCTTTAACTTGAGAAGCATCTGTTGAAAGTCTGGTCAACAGAACTCCAATACCATTATTGTGATCATCAAACCAGCCAATTTCCTAAAAACCAAAACAAGTTGAAATAATATTTGAAATTATCAACTACTCTAGCTTTTCCCCTTTGTACCTGACCTTGGTGCAGACATGCCTTGGCAACATCATTTCTTCTGCCAGGACCCTCTGAAATTGCCTTCATCTCATTCCCAGTTCATCAGTGATTCAGACTCAAGTCACCCTTAATTGCAAAAGTAGTGCTTTTCCATTGAAAGCCACAACATTCAATGGTAGTCACACAGCATGTAACATCTGTTACACTTTGTCATCCACTTCACTGGAATCAAAGTCAGGCAATCAGTCCTGGGTGGGGTCAAGGCAGCAACTGTAGACTATTCAGCCAGCTGTTCTCAGTGCTGATTTTAATTTACCAACTTAGTACAAAGCTGAAATAACAAAACAAGGGGTGTAAAAAAAAAACTCACAATGGCAGCTGCAACTGCCATTAAGTAAACTGCATTTACTTAAAAAGGGGCAGGGCTTCAATCGTATGGTCACAGTTGCCATCTTATTTTATCTACCCCACTCCTCCCTGTGGATTTAGTCAAATAAAACAGTAGAATGGTGGAACAGTGAAAAAATGTAAAGGGCTGAAAGAACATAACAGGCTGAAATAGTTTAATACTGAAATGACAGGACTGATCTGTTCTTTCACATTACTTCCCAAACAAAATATGATGGACTCTGGAAGCCAGCATTTGTTGCCTCTATTTAAAAAAAAAGAAAGAAAGGAGGAAAAGTCGAGACCTCTGAACTAAAAATGCTGCTTTTGACTCAGCTCTGTTTTTTCCCTACCTAGCAATTCATGAAGATAAAATTAGTACTTCAGCCTTCAAATGTTATTTTCCACTGTTAAACCTAAAGAAGATACATTAATTTTAATGCCTCCAGAGATATGTGAATGTTCTGTAGGTTAATGAATAAATCTTTTGGCAGCATAACTCCATTCAGAAATTATCAGAATCTACAAGGAAAAAGTGAAGGACTTCTTTTAGCATAAATGCATTACGCTCCTATATCTACACAATTCTAGGCTAGATGGAGGTCTGATAGCTTCTTAAGTACTAGCTTTTTGTTCAGCAAGTCACTATTTTGGACTGCAGGGGGCATTTCCTAACCAGCCTTAGCTGAATTGGAAAATCAAAGCAGAATTGGGCCAGTTTACCACTTAGATGAGAAAGCCCCAGGCAATCCTGGGGCTTAGACTAGCTGGGAATTCATAAAAACATCCCAAAAAGTCAATGGCAAAACAGCTCAGCATTCTTGCTAAGATAAGAAACAACACTAATATGCCCCTGAAGTCAGTGGAAGTTGAGACAGAGGTTCCACTTTTATAATGGAGATTTGCTGTTTTCATTCACTAGTTGTTTTTTGCTGATGTATATTTCTAAAGTGTGATCCATTGTAATTGGAGACAAGCATTGAAGCCAACCCTGTCCCCAGACTGTTCTTGTTTCTCTTTTCCTGCCCTGTTTTGTTACCTGCTGCAGCAATGCTTTGAAGGAAAGAGAGCGCAGCCGCATTGTGAGAGCTTCTCCAGACTTCCCAAAGGCGAATCCCTGCAAGGTGTAAAAATAAAACTTTTAGCTTTCTGTTTCTAGAAAAGGGTCATTAACTTCTGAAGGGGGAATATCCAATAGATGGGGGTGACGGTTCCAGGTATTTAATAATTTATTTATTTATTTAATTTATTTAATTTATTAAATTTATATCACCGCCCATCTCCCCCAGTGGGGGACTCTGGGCCGTTTACAATAAAATAACACTAAAAACATAACCACCTAAAAATTACCATTAAAATATACATGCAGAACTTAACTAAAGATTCAGGAAATAAAGACAGAACCATATCAAAGATTAAAGGGGAAAAAAAACTAATTACGATAGTGATATCATGAGGAACTGCACAATGCACTTCGAATAAAAAGGTTAATGGAGAAGCACGCTGAATGTCGAGAAGGTCTGGATGTATAGGTTATGTAGCCAAATCAGGCAGAAAGACACACATGTGATTTATGGGATTTCAGTGAAGTGTTTCTGCCTGACAGATAAACAAAGCATGGTGTCACAAGCTACAAACTGTAAGCCTTTTCATGTTGCATTGGCTGAGTAACTTTGTGTCCAATCCTCTGCTACTCAGAGGATGCTCCTTTGTGACAATTTCTTATTGAGTGGGCCTTATGCCAGCACTTACCTGGATTGTATAAGTTACTAAGCTGATCACTCCCAACACAAGAAACATGAGGGAATACAGCACTGTACTCTGGCTTTTCTTTACGTCATCTTGTTCTTGGAAAGCCTGGGTGGCAAAGCATAGCATTAATCACCAGCACAAGAAACCACTGCTGACAAACTTTCTATTTAGTTCAAATTATGACCAGTTCCTGCAAGTCAATTTCCCTGGCTTCCATGTTGCTATACCACATGTTCCTCTCAGCTGTCCTGAGCATCACATTGCATTTTACCTGAAGAATTCCAAACCAATTCTAATTCAGTGATCCCTAATCTCTAATTCAGACTATAGGAAATGACCACAAGATGGCAGCAAAGAGATATAGAAAAGTCAACTTCTTTACCAGCATCTAGAGGAGTTTACAAGCCCATGTTTGGTAACTCCCTGTCAGAACAGAATTTGTAGGTGAATCTCATAGCTTTCTAGAAACAGAAGGCTGGATCATGACCGTCCTTGAGACTATGCTCAAAAATCACTGAATTCAAAGGTAGAACTTAATCAGGGCTAAGTAGAAGCTTGGAAAAGATTAGCATAAGAAGAAAAAGTTAAAAGTAACTTTATTTATTTGAAATATCTATATGTCACAATTTTCCCTACATGGGCTTATAATTATAATATGGATAGAACAAACATACCAAAATAACTGTAGGAGAGCCATGTTAGTCTATGGTGGAAAAAAGTCAGGAGTCCAGGAGCCCCTTTTCCAACTAACAAATGTTACTAAAAAGCATAAGCTTTTGTGAGCTCCAGTTCACATCATCAGTTGGTGAAACAAATGGTTCAATGAATTATATTTTAAAATTTTGTATCTCCTTTTCCATGAAAAATCATGCTCAGTGTGGCTAATAAATAAAACAAATAACTGGGTGGCTGAACCAAAGTAATGGAGAAGGTTCTCTCTCATGTGGGGAAAGCTCTCCACCATTAGGGAGATCCTACTGAGAAAGTCAGAGGTATCTGCAAGATACGGTGAAAAATAGTCAAGATGGTGGCTGCAATGGGTAATCAAAACTCTGCCTATTTTTATATGTGGAGCTTCAACTGCATGGTCATGGCTGCTATCTTGACTTTTTCCCACTGTATCCTGCAGACACCCCTGGTCTTTTCCGTGGTCACGAGTCACCTAAGGTTTCAAGGCAGGGGCACTTGACAAAAGGACTGTTCTAGACCTCAGGTTCATATTGGATTTGGGTTTGAAATTTAATATCAATACTCTGAACTGGGTCTGGAATCTGGAAGCCAGGGAGTATTATTAAAGCTGATCCAATATCATCATTTTAGTGCCCGGGCAATCTTTTTTTCTTTTTCTTTTCAAGGCTGGATTTCCACAGGAATAATCTATGGACAGCTGGGGCAGAACAAGGATTATACAGAGCTAAAATCAAAAGCAGGTGGGGCTTCCATTCTCTCTCTCTCTCTCTCTCTCTTTCTTGATATTCCCCTTTCTTCTCCCTCTTCCTCTTAGTACAGCAAGGTGATGAATAAAGGAATAGCTTCCTTGCCAATGGCTTTTGAAATGAGCCATTGTATGTATAATATGTATGGCATTTTATTATTCTATTAATTTATTTAATTTATATGTCTGTCCATATAAAGCAGGGTTCCTCAACCTTGGCAACTCTAAGCTGTGCGGACTTCAACTCCCAGAATTCCCCAGCCAGCTTTGAAGTCTGCACAGCTTAGAGTTGCCAAGGTTGAGGAACCCTGATATAAAGAACATGTCAGAACAAAATGGAAAATGCACATCAGAAAAATAATAATATATGCTCTCCGGGCTACTCTCTCCTGCTTTATACTATCTTGGAGGATGCTTGGGTCACATGGATTAAGATTATTCATTTATTTTGGGAGGAATGATTTAGAATGTGTTTTTGGAAAGCTAGAGGTGGAACTGCAATGGCAGCAAAATTGAAATCCCATTGAGCTAGCATTGGTAAAGACATAAAGAAAGACCGAGATAAGAAATCAGCACACCTGTTGGGTTTGATAGATTCTGCAAAAAAGGAAACAGAGGTACTGAGCAGTCCTAAACGTACCCCAATGATTTTACCAAACAGAACTGCAAAGGCAGGAACAACACCTCCTCCGATGGCAGCAGCAATGATTCCAACCACGATATAGCAGTATTCAGGCTTATTCAGAGCCAGAATCCTGGTATAAGGAACCTCTTGGAGGGCCTCTTCCTGTAAGAGAGAAAATTCCCCTTATCACCAACAAGTGAAGAGATTACATGAGGCAATGCCACTGAAGGGCAAAATGTCACCGAGAACTACCCAAACCATACAGAACTGAGAAGAAACTGGCTTATGTGTGTTCACACCCACTCATTCCTGCAATCTCAGACAATGAGTACAAATGTGAAAACAAAAGAAGAACAAAAAGCTAATTCATCTCAAAAGCTGTCCACAAAGGTCATTGGAGAATAAGTCCTCATGCATGGCAACATCTCTGCATGAATCATTCCACTGAATTACCAAGCTATACGCTTTAGGGCCTTACTGTCTGTCCTTCAACTTTGATTTCTCATTGTTTTAGTGTCATGTGTTTCAGATGAAATTGTGACATAGCATGTTTAAAATACAAGATATTTTAAAAGCCCAGAAGTGGGCTAACTGGATTTTCATAAGTTGTTCAAATTGATCGATCTGTAGATTATCATTATCATCAAACACAGGTCAAGGATGAATGAAACTGTCTATTTTTCCTAACAATATGGATATCTTTACCCGTGAAGTTATCTGAAAGTGAAATCAAATGCATGAATAAATATAAAGCATTTAAGGAAAGAACAAAGCCTCTCCTATAACTCTGATTTGTTACTAGAACCACAAGGTGGGGATACCAGTTTACACAAAACACTAAACCTGTCAGCACCTGAAGTTGACGCTGGGTGCGAGGGGGTTCCCACCCCATGATGTCTTGTACTTTGGCAGGATCCATTTCGCCCCCCTTGGAAGAAATACGATAGCCCAGATAGTCCAGCTGGAACTTGTGGAACTTGCATTTAGAGAGCTTGGCATACAGCTTAGCATCTCTCAGTTTGCGCAAGACTTTCTTGACAAGCTGAATGTGGTCTTTGAAGTTGTCAGAATAGATTAAAATGTCATTTAAGTAAACCAGGACCCCTTTGTACAAATGCTCATGGAGGACCTCATTGATATACTGCATAAACACTCCAGGGGCCCCTGCTAACCCAAATGGGAGGACTTTGTATTGATAGGAACCTAGAGGGCAGTTAAATGCTGTTTTCCATTCATCCCCCTCCCAAATTCGAATTCTAAAGTAGGCTTCTCTGAGGTCAAGTTTGGTGAATACTTTCCCCTTCGATAGGTGTGATAGCATGTCTTTCATTAAGGGGAGAGGGTATTGATTGTTTATTGAGATGGCATTTATTCCACAGTAATCCATGCAGAGTCTCAGAGAACCATCTTTTTTCACCCAGAAGAGCACCGGGGCTGCCAAAGGTGAATCGGCAGGCCCAATGAACGCCCACTCTAAGTTTTTGTCAATAAATTCCCTGAGAACCTGTTTCTTAGCATACATTTTTGGCTTAGGTAGTTTAGCCTTTGGGTCAATTTCAATGGCACAGTCAGTTTTTCTGTGAGGTGGCAATTGGTCACACTCTTTCTCATTGAACACATCAAGGAAGTCTGTATACTCGGGTGGAATGTTGGGCTGTGCCACAGGTTCTGCCGCAGGGGTGTGGTTGAGGGTGCTGGCTACATTCCGCCCGGGTCGTGGTACAGTAAAGAGGTTGCCAGCCCCATTTTTAAACAATAAAGCACCTGAGTCCCAGTTGATTTGTGGCTTTCTACTCTTTAGCCACGGGAGTCCCAGGATGATAGAATAGTTGGCAATAGGGGCTACAATAAATTGCAAGGTTTCTTTATGCCCCCCCAACCTCATGGGCAAAGTCTCAGTCTGGAATTCCACGGATCCCCCATGGGCAACTGAACCATCCATCTGAGCGAAAATAATTGGATTTTTAAGTCTTTTGGTTTTAAGGCTCAGTGTGTCAATTAGGGTGGGGTGTATCAAGCATTTTGTGCACCCCAAGTCTAACATAGCTGTCAGATTGGCTTTGTGCCAGGTTTGTAAGTTTTTTAGTCCTACTTTCACCAGCAAGGTGGGGCAATCATCACTCACCAAAGGGTCTTCTTTGTCGTCTATCTCTAAAGTAATCATGTTATGCCCTGGAGTTTCCACCTGCTCGTAGGCATGATTTAGAACAGGTGAAATTCATTTCCCGCTGGCTCCAGTTCCTCCTGTTTGGAGTCTTCGCCGGAGTCAATCAGGGACTTCACCTCTGGATCCTTTCCAGCCAGCACCATTGCAGCAGCTGCCTTGCATCTAGTCGGTGGGGTTTTAGCCAGTTTGGTTGCTCCTTTTGGTGCATCAGAGTCCCCGTGTATGCATTCTGCTGCTCTGTGGGTGTCATTCCCGCATTTGAAACAGCTGCCTCTTTTCCCTGGCTGGTCTTTCTGGTCCTCCTTGTCACGGAAGAGTTTTCGCTGGGTGAAGGGAAATTGACCTGGGGCTATGGTATTTTTTCCCATCGTTTCGCTCGGAGTTGCCAATGGAATTGGTATTGGGTATTCTCCACCTCCCCTGCTAGGCAGATCCATTCTTTCAAAGTGTGGGGGGGTCTCCGTGGCAGAGTGCCCATCTCAGGATTTCTGGCTGCAAGCCCCCTTTGAAGTAATCAATCTTAGTGGTTTCCGACCAGTCCATAACTTTTCCAGCAAGAGCTTTGAACTCCATGGCATACTCTGCCATGGTCTTTCCCCCTTGCCTAAGTTGCTGGATACCTGTCTTCACCCTCATCTTGTTGAGTGGGTCCTCGAACCGGTCTCTCAGTGCCCTCATGAAGTCACACAGGCTGTTCAGCTCCAGGGCCATGGCATCGTTCAGTTGCACAAACAACTCTGCCACAGGTCCCCAGAGTCTGGCGCCTACCTGGCTCACTTTCTTGTACTCAGTGTGAAAGCAAGACCCATATTCCTTCATGTATATGGACACATTGGTCAAGAAGAACGCCAACTGTCATGGGTCTCCATCAAACTTGTGTGTTCTTTGGGGTCGCAGCTGGTGTTGCCCTGCTGGGCAGAGCTCTCCCCCAGTCGCCTTGGCTCTCTGGGTGGCCTCCACTCCACCGGTGCCTCACTGGGGATTTGAAATCCCGGGTTGGGGTTAGGGTACACCGTCTTCCTCATGAGTCCAGCGCTGCCACTCTGGATAGCTGAGTTGAGATTTCTGCCAAGGGGTACGCCATAGTCTCCAGTGTTCTCGATACCTGCTGCAACACCACTTCCATAGCAGACATCCTCGCCTCCAGGCTCCGCATTTCTTCCGGAGTTCCATTGGGGTCTGGTATGGTCCCATGCGACCCCGGACTCTGCACCCTTACTTGTGCCTCCACAGTTGGGGGGGCTCTTCCCTCTTCCTCTCTGGCACTGGGCTGGGAAGGACCCATCTGTGGTTCTTCTATGATAATGCTTGGCGTCTGAGGCTCTCTCACGAAATTGAGGGAGCGGAGGGCACTTTCCAACTCCATAGTGTTGAGCCAGGGTTCCATCTCGCACTCGCTGTCCCCGCTCTCCGAGCTCTCCTGTCTCAACTTTTTCTTCTTCCACTTTGGCATACACCACTGTCCTCTCCGATGACGGTAAAGGTGATGGCTGCTTAGCCCAGGATTTTCCGTGTTTAGGCATGGTTTGCCAACTCTCAGCTGATTACTTGCTCAGGAAGAGTTTTCGAAAAGATGGATTCACAGCTTAATGTCAGCACCTGATCATTCAAGCATTCACACAATCACAGTCAGGTGGCTGGGATTCCTTTAACTGTTTTAATGAAGCGTAATGAACGGTACAGAAGGCAAGCTGTAAATAAAGATTTCCCACTCAAACCTAACTTAAAAACTACATTCCCTTAGTTAGTCCCCTTTCCCATGAAACCACGTCACTCCCTCTCCCATCCAGATGGTATTCCTGGCATATCTCAATCCTGCATCCTTGATGTCCTCCATAGCCATAATAAACCACTTCACACTCCAACTTCACACCCCCTCCCATCTGGCGACATTGATTCCATTCCTTGGAGAAGGAAATGATGGTAGATGCTCCGATAAGGGTTTCTGTGAAACCTTTGATCAGGGGGATCTGACAAAACCACTTACAGAGGAGTCATACAGTTTTTAGCCACACAAGGTGTTTTAGAAATAATCTTAATACCAACCACATGGTCCTTCTTTGCTTTCTTCGTCTGTTTCTTCCCCTTTTTCCTTTCAGAGGATCTTTTAGTAGAAGCCCTATGGAGGCTACATCTGTTGGATATTCTTTGAAAACTTCCCCTTTTAGCCACTTCTATGCCACCATCAGGATTTCCCAAATCACTTAGATCTACTCTTTCATTTAAGTCTTCTTTCTCAGAATTTTCACCATCTTCATCCTTAGTCTGAAATTCTGCCTCTTCTTTTGATGTATCACTCTCTTGTTCCTCTCCCTGAGAAGTCTAAACATTTATAAAAAGAAAATAACTGATTTAAGAAAAAAAACATTACCAATGGGGTTAATACTTTTAATTACAACTGATGACAATTAAATCTATATGCTCAGGAAACCTATGTGTTTTGATAGTGCATTTGAAATATTCAGTTCCAAAATCATTGGTTATTTGATATAATTGCAAAATTATTAGCTAGATTTAGGGCTTCTTTTTAAAGAAAGCTTTCATTTTCATTCTCCAACCCACAGCAATGTTGTCCATAAATGCCATGTGCAGGGTTTTATCATGTTGTTTTACTAAACAGGACATGTTTTGACAGGAGAAGAAATTAAATATGGCAGTTCCTATACCTGGGACCTCAAACGTATCCATCTTGTGTCGTTACATTTCCTGGACAGATAGACAAACTCTAATTCCAAAAGATGTGCATATATTTATATAATTGAAATAGAATAAATAATGCTAAGTATTTTTGATTCTCGAAAGAAACTAAAGAAACTAAAGAAAACCCTTACTAAAACCCTTAATACTGCTGAGATCTGATCATATAGCATATTTCCAACCCTTTTAGACTAGTGGACACCTTTAATATTTTGAGAACATGTAACAAGCAGACAAAGAAAAAGAGCCAGTTTGGTCCAGCGGTTAAAGCTCCAGGCTAGAAACCAGAAGACTGTGAGTTCTAGTCCCTACTTAGGCTTGAAAGCTGGCTGGGTAACTTTAGGCCAGTCACTCTCTCTCAGCCCAACCCCCCTCACAGGGTTGTTGTTGTGGGGAAAATAGGAGAAGGAAGGAATATTGATATGTTCCCCACCTTGAGTTATTTATAAAAATAATAAAGGCAGCATAAAAATCTAAAAAAAAAGCTGCAATTAGGGAGTGAAGGTCAAACTTCTTCACAAAATGGCTACCAGAGTGGATATGGCCAGTCAGGATTGCATTCTAAATCTCTCAGCCATCAGACTCTGTGCCAACAACGGAGACTCCAACTTCTCCTCTAAAGCCTTCATTCGCGCAGGGGTGACCGATTCTTCGGCCGCACCGGTTACCACTACCACTGTGGGTGACAAAGGAGGTCCTGGTTTCCGGATCTCTTGGGCGTCCCCTACAGCGGAGTCCTCATCCTCGTCCCCCAGGATTCGGCCCCTGACGTGCCCGTCGTTTCCGACGTTACCAACTGCTCGCCGGGTTGTAGCCCCAGCTGTTCTCGGCGTGCCGCCCTCTCCGCGTGGGCACTCCGGGCCACCCTCACCACCGTGGTGTCCGGCTCCTCTTCAATCCACTTGGCTTCTCGTAGTACAGACATCGCTAGCACTCCCTGTCACAGGTAACCTGGCTAGGGGCTAGCGGGGTAAGGTTTTTTTTGATGATTCTCAGCTTTATGTAATGATTGCCTTATCCCAACGAAGTCAGTCTCACCAGAGATTAGTGAATAAAACTGATTTATTGAAAGGATAGTATGCAAATACGAAGAAAGCTGAGAATAAGCAAAAGCGCGCCAAATACAAACTAAAAACCCTCGCCTCCAAGCCGATCTCGCCCCCCACCCCAACATCGCAACCACCCCCTCCCAGCATTGGTAAGCGTCACACATCTGCCTGGGAAAGTAACCTTGAATACATGTCATAACCCAAACACATTCCTTCAGGGCAGCACAAAGATAACACCCTGGCAGGGCTGGAATTCCCCACCCCGCAGATGATAGACACGGATCAGAAACATGACATGTGAAACGTTACGATGTATGCAAACCATTGGAATGATGAACATGACACATCAGCTCAGGACTTGGCCCAGGGTGGGTCAAAAACAGACCTTCCTACTTTCCCATTATGGCAGAGATACTGTACTGACTCTGCCCAGGCATGGCATTCTCCTAAGGGTACCAGTGTCCCAAAATATCCATTTCTTTCAAGACAGAAAGTCAGACACAAAGGCTGAACTTTCAGAGGAGAAATAAGGCAGCTGGAACACTTAGCGGGCACCCTGCAGAACATGCCCCAGTGTCAAAAAGAAAAAAATGAAGTAGGCAGCCTCTTGTTGGTTGTCAGCCATTGTACTGTTGCTGATACCACAAGTTCAGTTCTCATAGTTCCCTCTCCCACACTCATCAGGACTTGTTGGATTTGGTGGCTGGAACAGGTAGACTGAGCTGATGCTCTCTTTAAAAGATTCTGAGAGATGGAACGGTGCAGGTTCTTCATGGAAGAAGAGGCAGCCAGGCTCACCACCCAGGGACGCTTTAAGGCTTGAAGTGCTGTCATCCGGTCACTAGGATCCACAGTGAGCAGACGGTCAATGAAATCTTTAGTAAGATTGGACTGGGCCAGGGCTCCCCCGAGTAACCATATTTTCCTTTCAGAATTTGCTGATACAAGCAGGTGCCATTATCATCCTCAAAAGGCATGGTCCCACTTAGTAGAATATATGAGATCACCCCAAGCGCCCACATGTCTACAGAGTTAGTGTAAGGCTTTCTGACCAAGATCTCTGGGGCAATATACTCTGGTGTCCCAGAGGTAGTCTTCCTTAAGCAGTTGTCTCCTTTCTTCCGAGCACTCACCAGCCCAAAATCTGTGATCATTATTTTAGAATCCATACCTGGGTGATAATAGAGCAAGTTCTCTGGCTTTAAGTCTCTATGAGTTATGCCCAATGTATGCAAGTATTTAACCCCATCCAATACCATCTGTAGAACTCGGGTAGCATCTCTTCCTGTGAAAGACCCTTTAGCAATAATATGATCAAACAATTTGCTTCCTGTGGCCAGCTCTATCACCATGTAGATGCACTCCTAAGTCTCAAAAACTTAGTGAGTTGGATGAAGTTGGTGTGGCGTACTCAGCGTAGCACACACAGCTCAGATTTGCATACTTCTCTCCCCCTCATGGTATTTGGTCTCTATCAACTTGATTGCATAAGGTTGCTTGGTAGCTTTGTGCTCCACTTGTACCACACAACTAAAGCTCCCTTGGCCAGTCAGAGCTTTGATATCATACTTGGCTGTCACTCTGGGATCAAAGTTGGCCGGGTACTTTGCCACTCTTTTCTTGTGGGGCTCTGGCTGTTCCACATTCAGATTGGTGTGACATGGAGGAGAAGGAATAGCAGATTTAATGGCATCTCCATCACCTTTGATGAAATGCTTATATATGTCAGTTTTATAACCAGTGCACGGCTCAACCTTTTTGACGAGATCCAAATGAACATCCTTGGGACACTCAGGAAGTACTTTGCTAGTCCCACAGCCCATCACTGAATGGTCCTAGTCATCCATCAAAATGGTCTCCCAGGATAGCACCACAGCAACCATGTCTGGAACAATTCCAATCATTACAACATCCCAAGAAGCTCAGCCTGCAGCAGGGAGGGTGCTGGGTCCAGCCCAAGCCCACAGGGGGTTAATATGGCCAGTCACAAGGCACCAATTTACATAAGGCCAGTGTCAGATCTTCAAGATAGACAACACCAGGAAACTGATTCTACAAGTCTGGCTGGAACTATACTTCATTGAGATAGGCTATGGTAACAGACTCTTGAAAGCCTGACTGTGTTTTCTCTTTCTCTTATACCCCAGGGATTTAGGGTGGAGCCAGTTGGACTTCCTTCCTCATATTTTCTTTGTTTCCTGAGCTTAAAGTGTGTTTCTCTATGTTTTATTGTAACTGTCTGTGCATAGTTTCTCCAAGGTCATCTCTGTGGCTCTCCACACCCAGTTAGTGATGCTGCTTCCTGCTACCCTGTCTAACCTCCCAGAATACTATCAACCCCAAGTTTATCTGTGCCTGAAGCATTACCATTTTAATTTTCTAACATATGTGGGATCCATACAGAATCCAATGGCATTCTTGGAAAAAAGAGAGATTATTCTGGAGGCCAATGCTTTGCTTTGCAATGTATCATCTTCCTTTTAACATTCATTTAAAAATATAAAAACTATGTTTCTTTTTAAGTAAGGTGTGCAGGAAACTTGGGAATGGAAATAGCTGCAGGCCTGTAAAGACCATTGCTCTGTCCAGTAAATAATGCTTTTTTTTTTAATCCGTTCAATCTTGTCCGATTCTCAGAGACTGCCTGAACAAGTTCCTGCAGTTTTCTTGGCAAGGTTTTTTGGAAGTGGTTTTCCATTGCCTGCTTCCTAGGGCTGAGAGAAAGTGACTGGCCCAAGGTTACCCAGCTCGCTTTGTGCCTAAGGCAGGACTAGAACTCCCAGTCTCCTGGTTTCTAGCCTGATGCCTTAACCACCACACCAAACTAGCTCTAAATAATGCTTAATACCAGTGAAAAGCATTTTGTTCCTAACTGAGTACATTTGAGGTTTTAGCTCTTCTGTGGCAGGTCCAAGCAACAGGAAGCTGTTAAACATTCAGAATTTAAATAAATAAAAAATGTGCAAAGATTCCACAAGGTGCTCAAATAGCTTAAGGCTCATATTGCTTTGACCTTTGGAGACAGCCAATAACATCTCAGCATTAGTTCAGCATTATGAACAATGGGCTGTAATGTTTCTCTACCCTATTCTGGGCTGCTACAGCATTTGTGTCCATGTTTAGCCAAAGCACGGCTTGCAACATCTAAACCTGGACAAATTGGAGCTTCTTTTGGCTGTGATGAATGAAAACAAGACCGTTTCAAACCATCATTTATAAAGGCGGCATGTCTTTTTCACTTATAGATAATGCTATATTGTAATTTATCTGAAATGGAAGATTCCAGACCCCGTATGGCTAGGATGTGGGAAAGGGAGAGAAGGGCACACTTGAGAATTATCCTCATAAAGCGTATAGCATTACATTTAAACCAGACCACTGAATCTAATTACCTGCTGCATTACAAGGGCGTAGTAAACTCCTTTATGAGCCATGAGTTCCTTGTGTGTCCCCTGTTCGACCAGAACACCCTTCTCAAAGCCAGCAATAACATCAGCTGTCCTGACTGTAGAGAGTCTGTGAGCAATTACAATGGTGGTGCGCCCAGTCCTGGCCTTCAAAGGAGGGTAAAAGAAAAGAAAAGGAAAAAGGCCATCATCTAAAATATGGATTTCTATGCAACTTCACCCTATTTCTGCATGTATGGTTTAGAGAGATCAGATCCATTAAGGTTTAAGCTCATGACATAAATGATATATATTTCTCAGATATATTGCTGTCACATATTTGGTTTAACCAGATATTCCAGTGCTTGTTTATACCTCACATTTTCTATCAATATATTTACAATATATTTGCAATCCACAGTTATTTAGAGATGCTTGGACATATCATCAGGAATGCTGCTTGTATGGCAGAATTAACATTTCACTTATAGCTAAATTAATCTGGTCAACATCATGCTACATCAAGTTTCATTACGGATAAGAGTGCTTTAAGTCATGGCAAATTCTTCAGACCAATTTAGGTATAATGTGGGGACAACTGTAACAGACCCCTATAGTTTTTGGTTTAATATTTAGCAACTGTAGAGGACTGCTTTGAAGAACTCTAGCTTATAATTTTTTTAGGAAAAACAAACCCCCCTTTCTCTCCAAGACCTTTCTCTAGTGTAAATTACATTGTTCCCTGACCCCTAGAGCAATCAGCACTGGGACAGGACAAAATGGAACAGACGTGTATTTTCTATTTTGTGGAACTGGTAACTTTTTAGTGGGGAGAGTATTATGGTTTCACTCTGTTTTCATAATAAGTATTTATTATATACTTAGTAATATAATTTATATAAATATAACCACTATTTCTGGGTATTGGAAGCCACTTAGGAGCACTAAAAACCCTAAGCAGCTAACAAATAAATAAAGGAGCAACTTTCCAGATTTTCAGAGTGGCTTTGCAAGGCTTCCTTGAATCTAAGAGTATAATCTTAGATCTTTGGCCTGAGGTCCAGATTGGCCTTTGGTCTGTGCACATTCCTAGAATTATGAAAATACTCATTATCATCCCCTTTTATATTTTACATGCTTGTATAGTTTTGGCTGATTAAAATAATAGAAACATTGTCTATATATAGTGCTAGATTTCACTTCCTTTTGGTGGATGGGGAATAATGGAAGACAAAATCCACCACCCTCTGGAGCTGATTAAACAAAGCTCCTAGTTTGGCAGATTAATCATGGGATAATCTTGGGTAATTTAGCTTCAGTTAAACCTACTAATTCTCTCTGTGCAATGAGTCCTTTTATAAAATGGAAACAATCCCCCAATTCATAGAAGAAAGCAAGAACTGGAATGTGAAAGGGAAAGGGAAATTTTTGACCCTCTTCTCTGGAAAGTTCATTGGCATCAATAGAACCACCACAGGATAAATGGTTACTGAATCACTTCTTCAGAAAACACGCACTGCAGAAAAACACAGACACATAGACACAAGCACTAATAAAAGCATACCCATGTGTACACTATCCATTAATGACACTTGTCATTCAGTTTTGAGTCAGATGCTTGCGAAATCGTTGGAAGCTCATAAACACAATGATCAACTGTGGGTAAATTTTATTGCTTTTGATTTTATGAGGTTGAAAATTTCATTAGTAAGTTTGAAGTATTTAGGTAAGATGCATTAATGCATATTTTTTTAAAAAAAATAATAACTCATCTAATACATGCAGGATGAACCTATAGGTTTTATTTGGACATAAACTTTATTTACTGCCCAAACAACGTTGAGCCTGGTAAAAAGTTGTAGTAAGTGCTGTGCCTATCCTTCACCATTCTGAAACACTGGAAGATGGGTGTCCTTTAGCATTTTTGCTGCTAGCTAATTTTTATTTTGTTACAACAGTCATGGCATTTCAGAGTATGTGTCTCTGTGTATCATAGAAGCAAACTGATCAAACAATTTGTTTAAACAACACTAACACTACCCCACTTTGGACTTCAATTAAACAAATCCACTCCTTTCTTCTCCCATCCTGCAAACTTTGTTGGACCCTCCTGCTGGACTTTCTCTTAGAAAGTATAAGATCTTCATGCTGTTGTACAAGCCACGTGGCCCTTCAATATGTCCTGCAACATCACTTTGCCTTTAATTTATTGCCTGTTCAACAAAATTCCATTTCATAAAAGGACTCATTGCCCAGAGAGAGTTAGTAGGTTTAACTGAAGCTAAATGACTACAGTACATATTCATCTGGGCCCTAGAGGCAACAGCTTGTCTGTGTTTTGTTTTTCTTTAGGGATTTGTGTTTCATTGATTAGTTTAATTATTATTTCAACTCAATTATCACACACTCTCATCATGAAATACATATTTTACTAAACAATACCTATTTGAATCACATTTATTTTTTGACAATAAGCTGATCCCCTGTAGAGGCATTTACTTTCACTTATTCACCAACTAGCTTCTAATCCCTTAAGATCATACTTTATGTTTAGTTGAAGCTCTACGTGTCATGAGTAAGGACACTACGTAATCAATTTAACTAGGCATGTTTACCTTATCAAGTGCTGCTTGAACTATGGATTCACTCTGATTATCTAGAGCAGAGGTGGCCTCATCCAGCAGCAAGATCTTGGGGTTTCTGGCCAGGGCACGAGCAATAGCAATACGCTGTTTCTGACCCCCACTGAGCTGGGCTCCTCTTTCTCCAACCATGGTATTAAATTTCTGCGATATTCAAAATACAGAGATGAAAACTATATATAGTATGTTCATATGTGTTTATAAAAAAAAGATTACTAGCATTCAAACAAGTATATTGAATATATTAGCGGAACACGCAACATGTGCCTGCAGGTGCACACACATGCGTGCACACACAAACACAATTTTAAAGCAAGCAGATTACTTTCTATCTGCAGGCACTCTTTCTCACTGAATATAGAGATGGCTTTGTTGTTCTCAGCGTTTAGATCAGATAGACTGTGCCAATAGTTATCTCTTGAATTCTCAGGGATAGCTTAATTAACAATGGCATGAAAGATTCTTAGAAGAGAAAAAGGAAGTCCCATGTTGGCATGCTCTGAGCCACAATCATTCATTTATATGAATGCAGTCTAAACACATTTCATTGCTCTATTTCTGAGCTACTGCATTGACTCTTAATGTTTCCTGTGTGATTAAAGATTTCAATTGCTCAAAAGAGGTTTTCTCTACCCAAAGGAAGTAAGTGAGTATACACTGATGCACAAAACCACCTTATAATTAACCATAATTAAACAAAGCCAGTGATTAACTATAATTAAACAATGACTGTAAGAACTGCACAATTGAGACAGCCAGCTCAATCTCCATTACAGCAAAGATTATAGATGATTGGATATTCGGAAGACATATCAGCTAATAATCTCATCCAAGAAAAATTCTGGAGCACCTATCTAACCAGAATGAGTATGCCTTTGATTCCCCATTTATGTAAGAGTCTGCCAGTGAAAGGTGTATGATCCAAAGGTTATTCTAGCAAAAACAAACAAACAAAGAAAATGTATAATAACCCGAAAGAATTGACCTAATTCAAAAATATCAAGGCTTAGGAGAGAAGGTGAGCTTCAGGAAAAATGGTGCGGTGGGACTCCTGTGCCCGGGACCTCTCTATAGTTATTAGTCTGATTGCCACTACAGAAACATTCTGCATTTCTCCATGTGGCTTGCTATTACACTTTGCACCTTCTGAAGTTTCCAGATCATTTTCAAAGTTAAAACACTTAATATAATAGATGATCTCTGGGTGATTTACAGAAAAGTCAGTAAAGATTTCTGACTTTCCATTGGCTAAGAATTACAGAAAGAAATCGATTCCCCATACTACCCACTCTAATTTTTACAGCTGAATGAAGAAGCTTTCACCAGGATTTGTATATCTGTATGCAAGGCCCATGAGCACCATTCTGCTGTAGAACTCAACACAAAGCTCAGAACTATTTAATCTGATGTCTTTTGCACCTGACTCTATTTGGGGGATCATAGGGTCCTACTACGGAACAAAGTAGACCCTAGACACCTAAACTTTCTTATACCTGACAAGCATGATGTTAAAAACATGACCATTGTTCATAATCATAATGACCTGATATATTGAAACACTCAAAGGGGTACATAATATATAGCAAATAATACGTGTAACTTCAAATGATCTATATCAGATGTAGTACCATATTGTAAAGATTAATAACAGCTCAAATTCTGATTTACAACATCAGTTATTTCCTCAGGGTTCCAGCTATCTAGCAGGGATGGACAACTGATGATTCACAGAATGCATGGTGCCTCCAAGCCCTCCCCACTTTTTTGCAACAGGGTTCTCTGAAATAATGCTGTCAAAAATCAGCAGCAACTCCTGATAGGTTTAATGAACCTATTTGAAAGAAAACCTCAACCCCAAATACCCAGAAAAAAGAAGGGTAAATTGCAGCTCCCCCAGTGTGTTACCACCAGCTCCTCCATGATCCTTAAGAGTTTGAATGAATGAATGTGTCCTATCCTTAAAAAAATTCTCACCATCATAGGATGATAAGTTCATTTTGGTAAGAGGATTTTAACAAGGTTGAAGAGCTGTAATCATGTTTTAATTTGCAGACTACTTCAAGGAATTAACTTGCTTTTTCCATGACTGCCAAGATACACATCACACATCCATAAAAATAAGTGTGACGACCTTTGAAATTTCAACAGCTGTGGCAAGTTACTGTGGGTTTATTAGTTATGATGCTCAATATCAACTTCAATATTATTTATAAAATTTAACTTCAATTTCTGAATATATTTATTTGGTTAGTAATTTCTTCATTCATCTTTGGCTCTTGCCATGTACTTGTTAAGTACAATTTACTTTAGGGGCTTAAAAAGTTATCAGGTTAATACAATCCCCTAAAAAAAGATTATTTATTAAATAATGCAGAATCCTGAATATTTTATCAAGGAAAAAAAAAAGAGAAACAAACAATAATGCCACACTGGTTGAGGGTTATGGTTTATGGTTTTAAGTTAAACCAAGATTATACAGTACCTTTTCAACAACTCAGGAATTCCTAATACTCAGTTAAAATACTATTGATAATCTATAGCTCAGAATATTTTTAGCGCAGTATCTCTTTTATGTTTTATTGATTTTATTGTAATTTCTTCATTTGATTGTTGTGAGCTGCCCAGGGTCACTGGGAGTTGGGTGTTAGACAAGTTTGATAAATTATTATTATTAAAACAGACATAGTGTTTTAAACTATAAGAGCTTTATAGTTTTTTCCCCCTCATGCACTGTAAAACATATTTGTTTTCAGATGCAAAGACTAGGAATATATTGTAATGAAAGTTCATTTAAATTGGTTTGGTAATATTACAGAACATGCAGGGGGGATGTAAGTGAAAAGTATGCTTTATTATTGACCAATAGACATATACCTGTATGTCTAGCTAGCAATGGAAAAAGATCAGAGGAGCAGCAGTATCTGTGGGGAGGGCGGTGGTGGTCAAAGCAGGCCAGATGGCAGCTGAGACATTGCAGTTGAAACCCCCTCCCTTTTGTATGTCTCCTCATGTGCCTACAAAGGGGTGGGGCTTTTATCCCAACATTGTGACCATCATTCTGCCTCTATAACAGTGTTTCTCAACCTCAGCAACTTTAAGATGTGTGGACTTCTCCCAGAATCCCCTAAACAGCCATGCTGGCTGGGGGATTCTGGGAGTTGAAGTTCACACATCTTAAAGTTGCTGAGGTTGATAAACACTGCTCTTCAAGCTTCCCGGAAGACATTGTTGTTCCCCTGTTTTTTTTAATCACTGCAGACATCCCTACAGTGAGTGATGCTGAGAGTTATTAATTTGACAATGTCTGGTTGGCTGCAGATATTCTCTACCTCTGAAAAAGATAAAACAGAAAGATCATACAAATTGAACAGCTGCATAACAAGGCCTCAAGTATTAAGTTTAGTTGTATGAAACTGGCTTCAAAAAACACCTGCTCTGTGGTAAAGTACATTGTGCTTATGGAAAAATGGGTGGTAGATCTGAAAACCACATAAATTGGCGGTAGGAGGGTGGAGGGAGCAAACAGGTTAATTTTGTTCCTATCCTTACTAGAGTTACATCCTTAAAAGAATGTGAAAGTTGAGCTACTTACATCAGGAAGACTAGATATGAAGTCATAAGCATTTGCTTCTTTGGCTGCTTGTTCGATTTCAGCATCAGTAATATCGTCTCTGCCATAACGAATGTTGCCTGCAATTGTAGTAGCAAACAAAACTGGCTCTTGGCTTACGATACCTAGGTTTTCCCTCATCCACTTGACGTTAAGTGTCTGAATATCATGCCCATCTATGGTAATCTGAAGGAAAGAGGACAGAAGTTTGTAAGAGCCACCAGTGCAGATGTTTGGTTGCTGGATTCAGACGGCTTTCTTAGATACTGTATATTAGAAGGGTTGTTACTGGCATTGTCAGCAGTGTTTTAGTTTTTTATTTGAAAAGTCAAATCTAGGCGCCCCAATAATAAGATGTCACAGTTACCCTTGTGTTAAAACGAACCTGTCCTTGTGTTGGATCATAAAATCTTTGCAAGAGTTGAATGGTAGTGCTTTTCCCACAACCACTGGAACCCACAAGAGCAATGGTCTTCCCAGGTTGTATTTTTAAATTCAAACCTTTAAGAATCTGGAATTATTAAAAAAAAAAAAATAATAATAATAATAATAATAATAATAATAATAATAATATATATATATATATATATATATATATATATATATATATATTTAAAACACAAGAAACGTTAGCCACCTCTCTGGCTTAATATAGTATATATCACACCTGCAATACAGGAAAAACAAAGATTTCTTCTTGAAGATGATCTAAGCCATTTTTAAGTTAGTGAAGACATTCTAAAAATGTGGGCCTCATTTATGACATCTAATAAAGATCCTTTGTCTTCTATAAACACACATTTTTATTACTTCTAAAACATGTTTATTTTGTAAAGAAGCTTGTAATTACACATTTTTCAGGACCTTTCCTTGATCACACAGAAAAGAGCCTTAAACATTTCTTTTACATAGACATCTGCATCCACAAAAAAGAGGAAGAAAAAAATCCATCTTACTTGAATATCAGGCCTAGAAGGATAACTGAAATGGATATTTTTGAATTCAATTTCTCCTCGGAGTTTATCTAGCTTGAATCCCTCAGTGGAACTGCTATCTATGGGACGGGGCTGGAAAGATAATTGGGAAGAAATCTATAATTTCTATAGACACAATTTAACACAGGCAAGTTTTTGTCCAATGTTAAATAGCATTGAGATTTACAGTCTGCAAAATGATGCCTTACTTTCTTCTCTTCTTACAATGTTGCAGTTTTGCGAACTACATCTGCCATTTCATATAAGGAGCTGGGGAATAGATTTCCTACAGATCAAACCCTGGAGTTGGCTATATGAGAATCAACAGCAATTAAGGCTAGTTAGGAGTAACCACATTAAAGATGCCCTTTGTGGCTGACGTTATATTCTCATAATGAATCAATAGAAAAAGTGTTTGAGACTTAACCAAGAGCTGAAACAAAGGTAGGAAGCGATTCGGTTCTTGCCTTCAGTAAACGGCACTTTTGTTCATAACTACCAAATGGATAATTTGCTGTTTTAAAGTTAGAATAGTAAATAAAGGAAATCAAATGGAATATTGCTGAATTAAAAAATACTTTCCAGTTCACCCTCTATTTGCAATGCTGAAATGCTGAAACAGTTCACAAGCTATATTCTCATATTATTCATGTGAATGTGCGAAAAAGGACAGTGAGACCCGAGATATATCCTTTGAAGTCACATCATTCTCATGCCACTACTGCCATAGACTCCTGTTTTCAAAGCGGGAAACTCCCACATGATTTAGATCACTGTTTTTCAACCTTGGCAACTTTAAGATGTGTGGACTTCAGCTCCCAGAATTCCCCAGTCTTAAAATTGCCAAGTCTGAACAACACTGATTAAGATTCATGCACAACTAGATTGTCAGTCCACTGACAAGGAGTTCACATTGTACCCGATTGCTTCTCTGGCCATGGATACTCTGCTCATGCAAGTAATATGCCACAGGGTTGTTATTTCACTTATTTCAGAAGATGCAAAGAAATACACAAATGAAGTGTTCAAATATCCATAGTATATTTATATGTCATAGCCCATATATACCTTTTTGATAATTTTAAAGACTTCATAGGCTGCTCCACGAGCATTGGCCAAACTCTCCAAATTGGGGGAAGCCTGTCCAAGGGAAAATGCACCAATAAGCACAGAAAAGAAAACCTGTGAAGGAAAAGGTGAAATGATTAATGCAGGTGCTCAATTCTGTGGCACCAATTAATAACCCAGCAGAGTATTAAGAGCCAGAAAGGAGGATGCCCAGAATCACAGTGCAGCAACTCTGGAGGAGCATGGACTCCCTATCCAGAATAGTGTTATAGTCCCTTATATCTCATGGCTTGATTTAAACTGAACCACAGTTCAAAAATGGTAACAATTCATAATATGATTATTTCATATTATCAAGCAGCACTTTTATTTAGATCTGTTTTAATGAATCTTACCTTGATTCTAAAGGAGTTTCCTTTCTTTTTTTTTACAATAACTTTATTAAATTTTTAAGCAAGAAAGATAAAAACTAAAAGAAATTAATATTTAAGATGAGGGAAAAAGGAAGGAAGGAAGGAAGGAAGGAAGGAAGGAAGGAAGGAAGGAGAAAGACAGAGAGACAAAAGTGCAGAAAAAAAAGAAAAAAAAGAAAGGACTTCTGATTTTCCTTTATAACTGTATAAATTTAAATTGAACTCTTCCTCTATGCTTACAACATAACTTATTTTTTCTAACATCTGCCATTTTTTCTAATCATCAAACCCATATATCATAATGTCATTTTTTTCTGTTTCATGCAAAAAGTCCTAAAAGGGTTTCTAATTGGCATTGAGCTTAATCAGTGTCCTTTCTCTAATCCATGGGTGTCCAACCTCGTGGCTTCCTTGGGCCACATTGAGTGAAGAGGAATTGCCTTGGGCCACACATAAAATATATAATATAGTTAATGTATATAAGTAATAAAACTTCATTTATTTTTTTATATTTTTATTATAAAATTTAAAAAAAGAGGGCAACATAAAACTAGTGGGATAGTTGACCTTGTTTTTGTGAAACTAATGCATCAATGTCTGGTTCGATGAAAGTGGATGCAATTCTCAGTGAGTTCTCAGGGTGCTCATCAGAAATTTTAATTCCAATGTTACTCTTTGTGTGCTTCATCCTTGGGGCCGCATTACTAGCTGTTCAGGGCTGTGGGCTGCAGGTTGGACATGCCTGCTCTCATCAAGGCTGTCAATTTAGCCAAATTCCAAAGGAGTTTCCTATAGCCACTCCAGCAAGGATAATTTATGGTCAGCAATATGATTTTCAGCACAGATCATCTGCTGGGTATGTGCTGCAAGAAAACCATCATGGTTATATGCTCTATAATAAATCCCCTTAACTATTGGTATCTTCCCCATCTGGAGATTGTTGTTGCCAGTATCTAACTTGAAGAGGGAAAGAAGCCCAATATGTGGGTAACAATTTGTGGGATAAGCTAATCGGTGCAGAGCCAGATGGTAATCAGAGCATATATATATAGTGTGTGTGTGTGTGTGTGTGTATGTAAAAAACAGCCCATTCATTTTTATGTGCATCATGTGCATGACACAAGTGCAAAACAGGTAGGGCTTTTTGGCCACCATCTTCACTTTTTTGATCCCTTGCAGATGCCCCCGACAGCATTGTTTTGTGGTATCAAGAGGTGGGATCCTGAGTCTCCCAAATCCTTAATGAAACCTCTATGTAAATTTTCATTAACTGGTTTACCGTGATCAACAGGTCAGAAATACAATTAAAGAAAGCATTGCCTCTTTAATTAGAAAGCAAAATAAATGGTGTAAATACTAACATCTACAAGGCTGTGAATGGTTTAAATCCCTCCTCCTTCAGGGATCATTCATTTGGCAACATATTATTAATTGGTGCTTGAGTACTTGATTATCTATATATAATTTTGATTACTTTTAATGCCAATGAAATGAATTCAGATGTACTTTTTGGTCTGACTGCATCTACGATGTTTTGAGTAAGGCCCTTGATTCATCTCTCAAGGTGCTCTTTGTTTTAGAAAATATTTTGCATCCCTGCCTTATACATTTTAACTACATCCAGGTTCCTAAGATGGGTGATGCTATCTGACAATGATTTTCTTAGAAAATGTTTAAAGAAGATGCTGTTCTTGAGCAGAAAAGTCCTGAAAGATCCTTTTGATTTATTAGATATTTACTTATTTATTTATTTATCCAATTTGTCCCCACCTATCTCCTCCCTTCGGGGTACTCTGGGTGGTTTACAGTATCCCACAAAGTTATCCCACAAAGTTATATACATTGAAATTAAAAGATTTTTATTTATCTAAACTTACAATTAATACTGTTCCAATATCATAATTATCCTTTTCATCTACTGTGAGCTTGGTTCCGTACCAAAAGGCAAGGGCATAACATCCATACACGAAAAACTCAGATACACCCATGGAAATATTAGTGGTGATAGCCCTTTTTGTTGCAATAGACCTAGCCTCTTCTAGGTTTGCATCATACCTGAAATCAGATCCAGCATGTTAGATTTAGGATAATTTCATGTTGTATCTTCCCCATAAACAAACATTTGAACCATTTTTATAATTCCTTTAAAAATATTTACTTCCTGGAGCTGCTGAAATCTCACTGACTTTTCCTTGGACCTCTCTTTTTACAAGACATTTGCCTGAAAAAAGCAGGCACATTTTATCCAGTGATGCTCCATTGAAGAAATTAATGTTCAAGTACACAATACACATTGACTGAAACTTGGTTAACCACAGGAACAGGCAAGAGTGCATTATGAACTCTAATGTCAAGGGGAATACATGTGATCTCCAAAATTTTCATGATTATTCAACAAAGGGAAAACTCATAAAGCTTTATCTTGCACGGCAATTCAAACACTAGGAGATTGTTTCATGTACAATTGTATGAACAAGAAGGTCACATACTTTTCATAAGCCAAGTTGCCACCCTCACTTTACCATCTAAGTTGGTAAAGTATATTTGTATACTAGATTGGATCATGCTTTTATTGCTTATTTTTTCTGTTTCCCTTCAGCTTTTGGAAAGAGGAAGGGAAAAATCTAATCTATATAATTTCTCATGATCTATCTATCTATCTATCTATATCTATCTATCTATATCTATCTATCTATATCTATCTATCTATATCTATCTATCTATATCTATCTATCTATCTATATCTATCTATCTATCTATCTCTATCTATCTATCTCTATCTATCTATCTATCTCTATCTATCTATCTCTATCTATCTCTATCTATCTATCTCTATCTCTATCTATCTATCTATCTATCTATCTATCTATCTATCTATCTATCGGCATAATCTCATGTCAAAAGGGTAGTTATTTCCAGAGGGACCAACAGCTTGGTGACTGGAAATCTAAAGACTGGAAAAGGGCCTAGGCTTGAAATGAGAGTGCCTGCTTTTGATGCACGTTCCAGTTCTAGCTCATAAATTGCTGGGAAAGATTGCACAAACATTACTAGTTAATATAAGCAATGTTAACACAAAAATGAACCTGAGATGGACTGATTGCTATCTTGGCATAAGGCAGTGTCCCATGAGCATGTAAATGTCATCTTACCTTAGTATAGCTTTCTTCTGTCCATTGAAAGCAACAACTGTCCTAATGGCTGTCAAAATTTCTTCTGCCACAGACCCTGCCTTGGCGTAAGCCAATAGCTCCTTTGCAGTCAATACTGATAGTATCTGATGAAGAAGAATAATTTAACTCAATTTCTAGAATTAAGTAGTATGTCATATTTAAAGTAATATAATCCTTTTAGGTAGCCTTTCCAGTCTAGCGCCCTCCAGATATGTTGGAAGATACCGCCATCATTCCTTAGGCAAGATGAGCATTGGTCAGCACTGTTGGAAAGGCATCTGTAGAGCATCAAACTGAAGAAGCTGGTTTTATCTAATCTAACAGGGAAACTGAAGAGTGTTTTCTGTTTATCTATTTTCATTGTGAATTTGAATACATCCTTGAATAAAAGCTTGATATACTGTTCTTTGCACAGACTTATCTACTAATTAAGTTGCTTTGCTGAAGCTGTTTTTTGCTACTTTTTGTTTTAAGCTGTAGATGGGGCTGCCCTTGAAGACCACAAAGAAACTGTAACTGATCCAGAATGCAGTGGCTTGAGCTGCTACAGGTGGAAGATGATTTGCCCATGTAACATGCCGAGAGCTGTGCCGGCTTCCACTTTGTTTCTGTGTGCAATTCAAGATCCTGTTGTCATATTTAAAGCCCTTCCTCGTTCAGAATCTGGAGATCTGTGGGAGCACTCAGGGCCTGTCCTATAAGATCTGGAAGAAAATGCTCCCTTCAGAGCCTTACTCTTAGGAAATGTCATTTACTAAGATTCCAGCCTTCTCAGTCATGGCTTCCTTCTCTGGAACAGCATTCCTCTTGATATCAAAAAGGCCCCAACCCCATTAACTCTTTGTGAAACCATTAAGACCAGGCTGTTTCAGTGAAAGTTGTTCTTTTCTCTCCTAGCGGATAACTGTGCATCTTGGCTATGGGCGCTTATTAATACTGGGAAATTGTTACATTGTTGTGTTTAGTTGTGTTAAACTAATCTAAACCCAGGTCTCCCTAGACTATGATGTCACAATGCCATTGTCTCCTCTGGAACTACTTAATAATTGCTTTTTTAATGTACTAGGAAAATGGTTGTTTCTCTGTGTTAAAGCAAAATGGTAGACAATCTTTAGAGAAGACTATTTCAGAACCATGCTGAAATACAAATAAACTTTCATGCGTGCCATCCTCTTCCTTGCCATATATATATTTTTTTCATTTGCAAGCTTTCTTTTTCCCCATGGTCTAAAGTGAGAGCCAACAGGTCCAAATCATAGGGAAAATTATTTAGACTAAAATTTGGGTGTGTGGGGGATTGTGTTGGCAGAAACTATTCATCATCAGTGAAATGAATTGTTTTGAAGGATTGTAGGTTTTGCTTTACTAGAGATTTTTAAGCATAGGATGGTGCTATCCATTGGAAAAGTTGCAGTAACGAATTTCCTGCATCAGGAAAAAGTTGGACTAGATGATCTTTGATGTGACCCCAGCCCTATTATGCTAATATGTATATCCCAAGCAACTTACGTATGACCATGTGGCCCCAGAGGCAGCAATAAGAGGGGAAATGGACAATATCACCAAGGTCAGTTTCCATCCATACACAAATCCTATTATAATCCCTGTCAGAAGTGTTGAAAAATGTTGGATTATTATACTGAACTGGTCTCCAATGCCTTTGTGAATTGTATTAATATCCCTGCAGTTTAAACAGAACAGGGGAGAAACAGTTACTTTCAATTACCTTTATTTACATATTCAAAAGAGATCAGCATACATGAAAATCAAATGTAGTGGCTTACATTTTTATGAGATATTTCAGAGAATAGATGAATATCCACTATATACAATTAGTAGTTCCAGAAACCTAGTTTCAGAAGTTTATTTTTCAGAACACAAGTCAAACAAAATATGCCTTACTAAATATGCCCAGGTAGTAATTTCAGCAGATTCCAAGTTGGAAAAATTGTCAAGGTTAAATTTGCACCCAGTAGAGTTATTATTTTTAATTGTAGCATCCAGAAATAGATGGAAACATCCCTCATTCCACAAAAGCTACTCCTTTCTTTTTATATAGAAAACAAATCCCCCTACATATTTCTCTGTATACAAGGATCTGCTCTCTGTTGAAATTAATAGAACAATTCATTCCATGCATGAAATACTTTGAAGGGAAGCTGTACATTGGAGAACAATGCTTAATACTGAAATTCTAATGATTGACAGACTATATTTTTGCTCACCCCATTTTGTGAGTCTGATTTCAACAGAGGGCAATATTCAGAAGCATTCAATAATTACTGTTCTACAATAACAAATGTAGAACAAAGTAAATACCTTAACTCGTGTTAATAACTTTGGGATAATATGCTGAGCAGAGATCATGGCTATGCAGATGAAGTACAAACTAACAATTATGAAACTCTGCTGAGCAGTTGTGAACTCACACAGTTTCTATTGCTTCCAAACAGCCATCAGCTAGGATGTTGACTTTTGGAAAATGGTGCCACAAGAAAGAGAAAAACATGGCTTCATATACTGAGGTGATTCTTATGAGTGGTAGCCCAGGAGGGGTCTTTCTCGGTGGTGGCCTCCAGCTCAGAAAATCCTTCCCTTATGAGGTTGGGCTGGCTTCTACCTTAGTGTCCCTCCATTGCCAGGGAAAAACGTTTTTGTTCTATTGAGGCTTGTTATTCTGCTAATATTTTAATTTTTAAGTTGCTGTAGAGTTTTAATGAATCTAGGTCTCATTAGGGGTTACCAGATGTCCAGCAAAAGGAGGACATGTCTTCCTTTTTGTCCTCTTGTCCTCTCTCCAGCAGGCATACCCTTAAAATCAAATTGTTGTCCAGGTTTTTGAGTATCTACAAGCTCTTCCTGAACAGCTTTTCTCCTCAGCACAGCACTTCCCTAATAAGTGCTAACCTCAAGTTAACAATCTCCCTTCTGCAGCCTTAATTAGTTGATTAGTACCCTCCAGCCAGCTTGTGCTGCTGCCTGAAATCGAAAAGACCTTAATCAATTGCCCACTGAAGGCTTTTGTCTCCAGAATGCTAGGCTAGGCAAACAGAGGGGGCTAGCACATTCCTCTCAATGTATATTCCCCGTTGTCTGCCTGTTTACTCATTAGTAATCCCTTCCTCTCCAAATGTAAATACAAATACTGAACAGTGTGTCCTCCTTTTCTCCCCATTCTCCCAACTTCCTTTCTAATTTCCCATGTCCTCCTTTGCCTGTTCAGATATCTGGCAATCCTAGGACTAATATGTATTCTGATGACATGTATTATGTCATCTATGTTTAATCAGTATAAATATTTTTAAATTATAATTTCAGAATGTTGTAAGCTGCCCTCTGAAAACTCTGTTTTAAGGGTGGCAAACTTTTTAAAACAAACAAGTAAATATAATTAGTAAATGTGGTTAACCAATGATATGGAAATACACATTTGGCCCCTAACTGGATCAACCATGGAAATTAGTCCTCATTTGGGTCCATGGCAGTGACTGTCTTCCCCAAATTTCATATTAAAAACAAACGAAGTCCTTACTCTGTCAGTCTTGTATTCAATGTCCCAATTGGTATAGTATCAAACCAGGCCATTTCTTGGTGAAGAACAGCAAAAAAGAATTTGTCACGTATCCTTGCTGTTTGTCTTGCAGAAATAGTCACAAAGGTCCAGATTTGAATAAAACTACAGATCAATACGGCAAAGCCAACTCCAACATAGTAGTATGCGTGCCTGTTGAAGACATGAAGGGTCAATAAACTTGTTAATAATTTATTTCTATAATTTCAGCCCCAAAGCCCCAAATATAGTTCCCCAATGTTAAAAAAAAATAAAGTACATTCTTGTGGACATATAGCTACAGTATATGGGAGAAAGCAAACCAATTTGAACACTCCAAAAGACTTGCTAATAGTCATACAAACAATTTTATGTAGGCACTTGGTGAAAGTGGATATAAAATCAAGCATTTTATTATATAACAAAAGAACAATATTAAACTGGTATATATAATAAAATAGCAGATTCAATGTAATTCAATATTAAATAAGGCAACCATAAAGACAGTCAGTTATAAACCAGTTACAGATAGGAAGAGGCGCAAATGTGGCTCTATTAGTAAACAGTACAGGTACATACGTGGCCATTTGATTTTCTATATCTGAAGCAGCTTGAGGACATGCTGAGTTATTCATTTCTGCACTTCCTATAAGGAAGATGACAACAACAGTATCAGAAGATAACTTATAGATCTCAGTCAGCAATGCTGGGAGTTGAAGTCCACACATCTGAAAGATCCCAAGGTTGAGAAACACTGCGCTAGAGTCCTAGAATGTCCTAGAAAGATAATCCTTATTTATTAAAGATAAATGGCTATTCTTTCTAATTTTTAGATCTGATCTCAAAATCTGGTTTTTCAGGTATTTTAATACCGGATTGCAAACTGACTGACATGCACAATAACAAAACTTCCAGATTCTTGATGATTACATGGATATGTCCACATCAGTTTTTTTTTCTTTGTTTGGCAAAATCACAAAAGTGATTGGTACTGCCTTCCTTTAGGATGCTTTTTCAGTTTTCCAGTTTAGCTCACACCCTTAGAATTGCATGATAATTTCTTATCCTAACTAGGTCCAACACTATCCAGCTTTTCTGTGATCAACCAAGGTTAGCTAGGTATGGCCACCTATTACCGAGTTCCCTAAAATACACTTTATAAAGGCTTATTTATCTTCAAGTAAAGATTAATTAGCAGCAAGGTGGATGGATTCAGTTATAGGGGCAATGATGTGCCATTGGGAAACTTGGAGGAACAGGTCAGGGATAGATTGTGATGGAGAAAATCTATCCATGTGGTTTCTAGGATTTGAAAATGACTTGATGATGCAGAATCAATCAATCAAAGATTAATTTATCTTATTAAATACTGAACATCTGGAGAAATGTTTTTACTTATTACATTTCAACGAGATTAATATTGTTCATTAGTATTCAAAGTCTTAGTTCCTCCAGTGTTCTCAGCCAATGGATTCACATACTGCATTAGGCATTTAATAAGCCACAACTGACTGGTTTGGCGCTATACCCTAATCCAATATATTATTGCTTAGCGTGATGGGCATCTCTTACCTGTAGACACATTAGAACTAGTTCCTACAAAGCTGTTTGTCATCTGACCAAAGATAATGATGATAATTTGTTGTCCAGTTCCTGTTGCAGCAGCTGCGATGGATCCCACGATCATTAAAATGATATCTAGAACACTTGCAAAACTAAACTAAATTGATAAAGAAAAATATAAATGAATTGGTGACTGAAGGCTCCAGATAGCTTTACAGATAAGACTGTCTCATTGATGACAATTATCTGGGTATGTCCTATATTGTACCCAGTTTTCATTTTTGGAAGCCAAATTACAAGGAATTTTCTTGCTCACTTTTTACCTCTAAGCCCAGCTGGATTCTGGACCCTGGCAAGTCTTGTTTCCAGATTTGTCACCCAGTGACTGAATAATTTTTAACAGGTTTGTAGGACAGTTAGAAGAATTTACACATTCTTATTTGACCAACTTAATGTATACTCTCAAATATTTGCCAACTGTCATTGCATTGTAGGCAATTTGGTTCTGAAGATGCCTAATTTGATATCCAACATATTCCCTTCCCCATCCCATTTCATTTTTAAAGACTCTTTAGATTAAAAAAGGGGGAAATGGACAAGTGTTCGATATCATTTTTATTTACCAGAATGCTTCTTGGCCCCCTGGATGTATTTTCAAGGGGGGAAATTGTAACTTACTGCTTTGTTTTGAGATGTGTGCCTCAGCCTGAAATTTTAAGCACGCTAGAAAAAGATATTTCAGCCAAAGATTTGCAAAGCATTCTGCAATTAAGTACCCATTTGCCTCATCTGGGCTAAAAAAAACTTATATTCTAAACTGACCCCCTCCCCTATTTCAAAAATAAACAAATAAAAGAGAACCGACATCAATATAACATCAATATGATTACACACTAACCAGTTCAAAAAATCCAACCATCTGCTTCTCTTTCTTCTTAGCAGTCTCATTTTTCTCTCTAAAAAGATTTGAGCAGGAAAGTAAGTCAACAGAAGCAATTTGTAGCAAATTAAACATGGAAGTGCTTAAGTTAAACTTACATTTTCTTGCTCTTTAAATGGCCCTTTTGTGTAGTAGTTTCATCTAGCTGGAAAGCAGGGTTGTCACAGTGATTGCTTGGAATCTCTGATGGGAAAGCAGATTAGAATTAGCATCGTACTAATACATCTATCTATCTATACAAAAATAAACATGCAAAAATAACTGCTTATGGTATATAATTAGGCTGACCATACGTCCCATTTTGAATGGGACAGTCCCGTTTTTTAACATTTCCAGACCGTCCCATCATTTTAATATAAATGTCCATTTTGTCCTGTTCTCTTAAAAACCTTACTTAAAAATTGGACAGTTCCTGCAAACCTGTCAGAATGCAGTCTGACTTTGAGTGGAAGGAGAGGGAGCTCAGCAGAAACAGCAGGAAAAAAGCCACAGAGCTCAACCCGGTGGGAAACCTAACAAGAAAAAGATAGGATCAGCTGATAGGTGGTGATCAAAGGGCGAGCCAATTGGCTCCTGCCTTGAAACAGCAGGAAGAAAAGAACGTAAAAGCACAGACAGAGGAGGAATGGCTTGTTGGGGACAACCGTTCACTAGACTCTCCAGCCCAGACTTGCCTCTCACAAACAAAGGAATCCGAAGATTCCCAGTCCAAGAAAACCAGAGAAGTTCCTGCCTGCCAATCCAGCCTGTTGCCCAGCCCTGCCCTGTTTTGCCATCCCAATGTCCCGTTTTTGTCTCAAGGAAATATGGTTAGCCTATATATAATTCCAAAAAGTCTAGAATTGGCATGCTTATGAAGCAACCCTGCAAATGCCATTAAGAAAATAAACATTTAAAAAATGCATGACTATACAACAAATATTAGCAAGGCAAAAATAATTGGCTTTCTTCTACCAAGTTCATCCTTCATCATTATAACATTTTCACATGTAACTTTAAAAAGATGCTTTTATAGGAAATAGTTCACACATAATGCAAAAATGACACCATTCCTGATGATGTTTCCATTTAACAACTATTTGAATGTACACTAGAGTTGAATAAGATGCTTTAATTTCAAATTACTGTTTTTCACACCTTCAACAATGCTCTAACGTTTCTCTTCCGAAGTGTGAACTATAGGCCGAAGGCTTCACAGTATAAAATGCAGCTGTTTATCACCCAATAGTTTAAAACAGGACTTTAATCTGTTAATGGAATAATATAAGATCTGAAATTAGCTCTTCTTCAAGAGTTTCTTAGGGTGAATTTCAGAGGACTACCTCCTATCCCACATGTCCAGGCTATGGACATTACCTTATCATTGTGGTACTCTGTTCTAAAAGGAAAAAAAAACCCCTTTTAATCAGGGATAAGAAAGATCGTTGCAATTTCTGAAGCATTCTACATTCCGAAGAGATAACAGTTTGCTTGAATAGTGATCAGTTATAACACAATGATATTTTTAATATGGGGTGGCCTAGAAAGGGTGTCTAAATATAAATAAATTATTAGAAATATCAGAGTTTACCAAGTCTAGAAACATTATTCACTGTGTAATTTCCAAAATGATCCTTCATTGATTTGTTCTCTGGCCCAATTTCAGTCGAAGAATCAAATCAGGTTCAAAAAAATCTACATCAAAAGAAACCACATTTCAGAAATAATATAGCCATTTTAAAATTCACATCGCACACTTTTATTGAGATGATCTTCTTAATTTTGGCGTTTAGTCAAAATGCCATCTCCCAACCCAAATCCTCAAAAGTTTTGAGATCAACTTCATTTAATTACTTTCCATCAGGCTTCCCTGTCATAAAACAGAGGTTAAAAAGTATACAGTCTGCAGTAGTGTCCAGAAATTCATCTCAACTTCATCTTGAGGCAAGGAAATTCAATAGACAGTTCATACCCCATTGATATGAATGTAGTCTTGTGTACTCCCTATTTTTGTCTCAGCAAAGCATCATCTGACTAGCTTGGTTAACCTTTGAAAAATATATTTCCCCATCTGTATAGCAGGAGGTGGCAACCTGAGATCCCCAAGCCTACATGTGATCCTGTCCCCTTTGGTGCCCCCTCTGACTGTACATAATTTCTGGAAACCAATTTCCTGCCAGTTTGACAGTGAAAAGAGTTTAAAAGTAGTGTAAGCTTCCAGATATATAAACCTGCTTGCCATGACTTTTCTCCTCCTTTCCACCCCGCCCCCACAACCCTTTTTGATTTGGGAACTTTCCATTATGTGAAGTTACTGAATATAATTTCTCAATCAACATAATGAAGGATAACGTATTAAAACAGAAGTATTAATGCCACATAGACATAACTGTTAATAAACATATAAGAAAAAAAACAGAGGTAGCATCTTAAGAATATATGAAGATCTGCTGGTTCATTCCAAAGGCCTTCTTATTCCAGCATCCTCTTTCACACAATAACAAATCAGGTGCCACAGGGAACCTTATGAGCAGGATATGAACACAGCATCATTTCCCCCATTTCCCTTATTGGCTGGACCTGCTCAGAGTTGTAGTCCAGTAACTTTTAAGGGTTACTAGTTCTTCTCCCACTTCCTTCCATCTTTCTCTCTCTCTCTATCTCATCACAAACATCACCAAACCCCACTGTAGCTATTGGCATAAGCCATCCCAGTGGCATCATGCTCATGGCTTCAACCCACCAGCTGCCATCAATATGCGTTGGACGACACTTCTGATCGCATCCAGACCACTCTGGAGGGGATGAGGGTTATAGCTCAACACCTCTGAAGGTCACATGTCAAGAAGGATTAGCTAAAGCATCTCAGGTAAAATGTAATTTCCTGGGGGACAGACCGTTTAATTGCTTGTAGCAAAAAACTAACTGAGAATTGAGGCATATTAAAGACCAATACAATTATTGAAACATGTGTTCACAGATGCATGAAGTATAAACTACATATTTGTGTAGCCATAAAGAGTCATTTGTTTCATGTATTAGATTAAGATATAATTTTTTTCCTAAACCATGGTGTGTTAAACGATCAGCTGGGTTTTCATAACATGGTGAAAAAACATGGATGACATACTAAGGCTTACAGGGAAAACACATATTAGTATCTTACTTCCCAGCCTACATAGCTTTCTAGTCTTGCTACATGGCTTTCTTAGTGCTAAGCATGTTGTCCAAATCCAGATTGATTACCACTTCCAGTTATCATGGATTGAAATCTGAAATGGCTTGTGCTAACTGGAAATAGTGGTTTCTCTGGGTTTAGATAAACGATGTGTTCTCCAGACATGCTTCTTAGACCATAAGATTTATGATTTATAGCCCATAATGGCTTGAATGCTCCAATAAGCTCCACCAAAACCAAGCAAACCAGTTCATGACATAGAGCAAAGTATGCATCAGGTCGCAATGTGTGTATAGGGATGACATTGGAAAGAGAGAGATACAAAAGGACATAAACTTCAACACCCTTTATTTTCCTTCTTTGTTGTCCAAAATCCAGGGGCTGTTTCACCAGTTGTTTCAGTTAAACATATAAATCACAGTTATTTATGGCTTATATATTTAAACAAGTATAAAATGTATAGGAATTCTCTTAAATAGGATCGTTCACATAGCACTTTACATAGAGACCATAACCTCATTTCCCATCTGTAACCAGATTCCTCTCTTGTTCAAGGGATTATCATTGTGGTCCACAGCAACTATCAACTCTGCAAACAAAGTAGTGCAGAGAAATTTATAATCTGATGTGCTTAGATGAGTGGGAGAGTCCGTGTGGTGTAGTGGTTAAGGCATCAGTCTAGAAGCCAGGAAAGCCTAAGTTCCAATCCTGCCTTAGGCACAAAGCCAGCTAGGTGACCTTGGGCCAGTCACGCGCTCTCAGCCCTGGGAAGGAGGCAATAGCAAATCCCTTCCGAAATCTTGCCAAGAGAACTGCAGGGACTTGTCCAGGCAATCACCAGGAGTCAGTGCTGACTCAAAGACATAGATAGACAGGCAAACAGACAACAGACAGTAGAACTTCCATTTTCAAGAGCAGAAAAGGAGAAAGGGTCTAGTAACCTTTATTTTAAACACATTCACACCTCTACATTGGTATGAATGGACACACAACAAGCTTATACTCATCTTCAAGATATTTAGATACATATTCCTTTTACTCCTTACAATACAATGTTAAAATATGAGGCTTCCAGATGCTGAGCATTGAACACCATAAACCTAACCAGCATGGCATTGGCTGAGTTGGCTGGGGCTTATCCATCTTGCAGTACAATACAGGTTGGGGGTGGGTATTATCCTCCTTAATTGGGCATACACCTCACTGAATTCTTCTAAGTAGACACAAATAGGCCTACCACATTTGTGGACTACAAGGCTGTTGCTTTCTCCAACCATGATTTCCTGATATACTGGATTACAGCTCCCATTACCTCCCAGCAAGTATAGACTGAAGACTGTGCGAGAATTACTAAAACACCAGATTGGGGAAAGCAGCAAGAGGTCCACCCAACGCACACACCCGCATGTTTAGGGGAGTGCCTGATCCACAGAGCGGGTCCAAGGCTTCTAGACAGCGAAAGGCTTTCGCTCTTCGGCGGCTCAAAAAGTTATCAAAGCGGGCCAGCATGAGGGAGAAATGGATGGCTTAAAGTCGTCCTTCAGTGACCAGCGAGGAGAAAGAGCCGAGGAGTGCCATATCCTAGCCGAATTTCTCTCTTTTCCACAACCATTCACAGGGGCAGGATCCCTTATCAAGCCGGCTTCCCATCCTCACCCACCACCACCCCGTCCTCTGCATCTGCTCACCTACGATCTTCTGGGGAAACGCACGCGGCGCGGCTTCAGCTAAAAGCTCCAGGTACTGTAAGCCGAGGACCCTCCTTCGGCCTCGAGGGAAAGCTCGCGAATGCCTTCGCCTGGGTGACGGGAGGGCTTTAAGTACCTACCTTTCGCCTAGCAAGGTTGGTGCGAGGTTCGCTCGGAGCTATTCGGGAGACACGCCCAGAGAGGTCAACCTCTTTCCCCGAGGTCGGGTTTCAGTAAGGGGCAAAAAGCTGCTTGACTTCAAAAGTAGCCCTCCCCCTTAACAGCCTTTCCTAAGGGCAGAGGGAGAAACCATCTTCCTGCTCCACCTTGGTGCCCTCTGCCTGCATGGTCATCCATCCGACAGCATTTATACTACTCTCTTTTAAAACAAAACCCGATGTATAGGAGCAGCTGCCCATAAAGAAACAGACTATTTGGGAAATGTAGTTTAGCTTATAACTTCAACAATAATTAACTATCTGCTGCAGGGTTTTAATTCCCTAACTCTACTAAGAAGGTAAAGGCTTGATCCTTTCTGGATCATAACCAACAACCTCCCCATGCTATAATAGCCATTCAATGAAGGGATATATAATTTTTATATGGATAAATCCAACTATTTTCATTCTGGCTTATTTTCTGTTAAGTGTGTTTCGGACTAAAGGACTGGCTTCTGGATTTGATCAGTGTCAGGGAATCTCATAAATAATGGTCTATACATGCTGCCCATTTAAAGACCATTTGCTTGTCCCTTACCAAATGCTGCTGAGTCTCTTTTGTCACTTCAAAAGCTGAAATAAGTACAACCAGTGTCAAATGCTACCTTTAAATGTTCATGGATTATTAAGACCATATTTGATTATTAAGACTATATTTGACCATATCTGGTCAATAGGAGAGACTCTCTTTTCAACTACACTGTTAATGAAAGAAACGACATACCCAAAGAATTACTCTGAGCAGCATCAGTTGTGACACTTTAACCCTTCCTACCTGGATCATCATCTGTGGCCTCATAGGGAATCAATTTTTGTGGTTGCTGTTGAAACAGCATCTGTTTCCTTGTTACGAGTCACTTAAAGATTTGCATTGTTTTGGAATCATCATCTGTGGCCTAATAGGGAATCAATTTTTGGCTGTAGAAACAGCATCTGCTTCCTTGTTATGAGTCACTCAAAGATTTGTATTGTTTTGGAATTTGCTAAACAGAAATGACAAGGAGCATTCCCTCGCTTCTGCTATCAGCTGGAAGATTAAGAGCCTTTAGGATGCTGTATCTCCTCTTCTTCAGAAGACCATAATTAAAACACTGTGAAAGCTTGAACACTTTTCCAGCATTCAGAGACAGCAGCTAATATCACCCTTTTGTTTTCAGCTTTTGGAACACAGGTAACCCCACCCCTGCTATAGTATAGTATAGAACACATTCAGAGTACCATTTAAAATCATCCCCAACTGCCCAAATAGACACCCATCACACTATTCTCTTTTAGATAGGCTGACCATACGTCCCATTTTGAATGGGACAGTCCCGTTTTTTTAACATTTCCAGACCGTCCCATCATTTTAATATAAATGTCCATTTTGTCCTGTTCTCTTAAAAACCTTACTTAAAAATTTGAAAGTTCCCGTGAACCTGTCAGAATGCAGTCTGACTTTGAGTGGAAGGAGAGGGAGCTCAGCAGAAACAGCAGGAAAAAAGCCACAGAGCTCAACCCGGTGGGAAACCTAACAAGAAAAAGATAGGATCAGCTGATAAGTGGTGATCAAAGGGCGAGCCAATTGGCTCCTGCCTTGAAACAGCAGGAAGAAAAGAACGTAAAAGCACAGACAGAGGAGGAATGGCTTGTTGGGGACAACCGTTCACTAGACTCTCCAGCCCAGCCTTACCTCTCACAAACAAAGGAATCCGAAGATTCCCAGTCCAAGAAAACCAGAGAAATTCCTGCCTGCCGATCCAGCCTGTTGCCCAGCCCTGCCCCGTTTTGCCATCCCAATGTCCCGTTTTTAACTCCGTCCCGTTTTGCCATCCCAATGTCCCGTTTTTAACTCTGTCCCGTTTTGCCATCCCAATGTCCTGTTTTTGTCTCAAGGAAATACAGTCAGCCTACTTTTAGAGGAAGGAAAATTATGCAAAGAAAAAAGAAAGTAAGCCAGTGAAATTAAGACGTGTGGTTAAAAAAAAGATAAAGAAATATTGTTCTTTTTTTATCATTTATGTATAGTTTGCAGTCATTCACTCCATTTTCCATCAAACACAGTTACCTGGTCTTTGATACATTAATTTTCAGACCCATACTTCTCTTTGGACCACACAATTTATCTAAGATTCACTTGAAATCATTTGGGTTTTCAGCCAACAATATAGCATTGCCTGGATAAAAAGTATATGTGCATTCATGTCCCCCATCAACACATCTTTAATAGTATTCCTTATATATTTATCCATAAATACATTAAGCAAGCAAGGGGCATCACACATCTTTGTTTTACTCCCTCCTCAGTGTTGAATCATTTGCAAAGCATTCCATTATTCTAGACTTATTGCATTCAGCAACCAATCTTTCCCTCCATACTTGTGCCAAAATATCCATAATTCAAGCCTATTTATTTTATCATACACTTTCTCTAAATCAAGAAATGTACCACAAACTATCTTTCTCATATTAATACATATTTCAGTGACTTGCTTAAGAGCAAAAGTCTGGTCCCTGCCTGGCATAAAACTGCTCTGCATTTCCCAAATGTTGTTTATTGTCAACTTGTGTCTCCTTTCCATCAGAATTCTGTCAAACACCTCCTCAACCACACTTCACAATCTACTCCCCCCAAGCTCCCCCCAAGCAAATTTAACATGTCATCTGTGCCTACAGATGTAGCATTTTAGCACATTCTCATAGCTTTTATTTATTTATTTGTCTGTCTGTCAAATTTACCACCGCCCATCTCCCCCCTTAAGGACTTACTTTTTCCCTCACTGTTGCTTGGCCCTGAAATCTCATGCAGGTGCAGAGCCAAGTAGCATTAAGTAATCTTCAACCAAGCAGCATTGACTACTATTCCTGCGGAACCCTAAGGCAATTCCTCTCCCTTGGAAGGCAGAGCTGTACATGCCAGAGGCTGTCCTGCGCTTTGTAGTTAGCCTATTACTGCCCAGAATGGATAAAGATCTTTTTCCATTGATTGCTAACGTTAAGTAAGATTGGTGTCGCTTTGTTTTGGCTCAAGCAGCAAATGTCTATGGGTAGGTATAGACTGCTTTTATTACTGAACAATTGATATTGCCAGTCTTCAAGAGACCTTTAGTCACATTAAGAATAATTTAGAACAGAGAGTTCCACCAGGTACGCCTTGTCATTTCTCTAGAACACTGATTCTTGAATAGAAGTACTGGCTGAAAGTTGTCTTTCATCAGATATATAAAAAAGTAGATAAAGAAGAAATATGAAGAAATCACTGGAATTATGTATAAATTATTAAGGCTGCAATCATGTCCAAACTGCCTTGTTCCTTTACTTCAGAGTAAAAACATACAGGATTAGGTGGCCCCAGCTACAAGGAAAATGTGAACACCTTTCTCTCTCCACCTAAATTTTCTTGTTCTTCTACTAAAACTACCACTGGTTATTTGCATACACTGGGATATTCAAGAGTCCTAGAAAAAAAGTCACACATGCAAAACCTTAAGGAAAGTTTTTATTGAACATTATACTTTATCCTTGTTAGGCTTTATTGTAATGTAGGATTAGAAACAGAGAGTCGAAGGAAGCTGATTTCTGGTAAACCCTGAGGAAATTTCCTAAAAGTAAGAACTGTGTTGGGAGGAAGTGAACTCTTATTCATTGAAATAAGTGGACAGTTATTTGTACAATAGTTGAAGATTACTTGATGCTACTTGGCTCTGCACCAGCATGAGATTTCAGTGCCAAGCAACAGTGAGGGAAAAAGATTCCATTCCTTAGCAGAAGGTTGGAAAGAAAGAACTAAAAAGATATTCCAATAATGAAGTTATATTCTTTGGAATTGACCAAGTCCAGGCAGGATTAGTTTTAGCATGGTTAGTGCATGCTAAATAAATTAACCAGTTGCAGGTTATTATTTAACTTGGTTCTGAAAAACTAGCAAGTACACATAAATTGACCTTGAGACGTATACATTGTATACATCCAGCCAAGTAGCATTAAGTAATCTTCAACCAAGTAGCATTGACTACTATTCCTGCTGAACCCTAAGCAGGGCCGCAACTGGGGGGGGAGGCAACCGAGGCATGTGCTCTGGGTGCTGCGCTGGTGGGGAGCCAAAATGAGTGTGGGGGGGCACCAAAATGAGTGCTGGGGGGGTGCCAAAATGGGCGCGGAATCCATGTTTGCCCCGGGTGACACAGACCCTTGTTGCGGCCCTGACCCTAAGGCAAACTCATTGGAATTTATAACTAGACACAATCTATTGATGGCACAGACAGTTCTCTCAATCTTTGATTTACTGACTACGATCAAGAACAATTGCATATGGGTATTGATTCAAAATTCCAAGATTATTATCCCTGTAGTATACCTGTCAATCCAACCACAAACTACTTAATTAATTAATATATTAATTCTCAGCTGATAAATCCTGCCTTGTCACAAAGGAAACAGGATGGTATTTGTGTCTTAAGTGGAGTTAGTAGGGATTGGCTTTACTGTTCTCCCATTCTATGGAGGATGCATCCTCAGGTTAGTAAAGATTAATACATAAGAGGGTAAGCAAATGAAAACAGATATTCTTATAAACCCACAAGATAAACCACCTTCACTCAGATCTACTTTTCTTTTTTTTTCTTTTCGATTTCATTAATTCATGTTCTTGACTATATACTCATCTTAACTGCCAAGCTGCAATCTTCCATATGCCATGGTAGTCAACAGGTGGCCCCATAAATATTGCCCTTCACTGCCCATCATGGTGTTGGTTAACTGAGGTGTTTACATAATGCTTTTTAATAAAATAATGAGCAGGCTCATTTACCAGTCTCAGTCCTTTCCATGTCACAGGCAGTGTTCTCTGCTTATGGTAAGGATATGATATCTGTCAGTTTTGGCAGATCTGGGCCATCATACCACAAGTAAAACTAAAGCCCAATTTTACCCCATGCTTGCTGATGCTATTCTATACAAGCTAGGATCTCTAACCAAAGACAGTATGCATCCCATGAACTAGGAGGTACGAGCAGTCTGAGGATACATCCTTGCCAGTTTAGTAATATTTAAGTGCAGATGCACTTTTGTGGACTGCTCTTGTTTATTCGTTTAGTCGCTTCTGACTCTTCGTGACTTCATGGACCAGCCCATGCCAGAGCTTCCTGTCGGTCATCAACACCCCCAGCACCCCCAGGGACGAGTCCGTCACCTCTAGAATATCATCCATCCACCTTGCCCTTGGTCGGCCCCTCTTCCTTTTGCCCTCCACTCTCCCTAGCATCAGCATCTTCTCCAGGCTGTCCTGTCTTCTCATTATGTGGCCAAAGTATTTCAGTTTTGCCTTTAATATCATTCCCTCAAATGAGCAGTCTGGCTTTATTTCCTGGAGGATGGACTGGTTTGATCTTCTTGCAGTCCAAGGCACTCTCAGAATTTTCCTCCAACACCACAGTTCAAAAGCATCGATCTTCCTTCTTTCAGCCTTCCTTATGGTCCAGCTCTCGCAGCCATATGTTACTACGGGGAACACCATTGCTTTAACTATGCGGACCTTTGTTGTCAGTGTGATGTCTCTGCTCTTAACTATTTTATCGAGATTGGTCATTGCTCTTCTCCCAAGGATTAAGCATCTTCTGATTTCCTGACTGCAGTCAGCATCTGCAGTAATCTTCGCACCTAGAAATACAAAGTCTTTCACTGCTTCTACATTTTCTCCCTCTATTTGCCAGTTATCAATCAAGCTGGTTGCCATAATCTTGGTTTTTTTGAGGTTTAGCTGCAAGCCAGCTTTTGCACTTTCTTCTTTCACCTTCATTATAAGGCTCCTCAGTTCCTCTTCGCTTTCAGCCATCGAAGTGGTATCATCTGCATATCTGAGATAGTTAATGTTTCTTCCAGCGATTTTAACTCCAGCCTTGGATTCCTCAAGCCCAGCATGTCGCATGATGTGTTCTGAGTACAAGTTGAATAGGTAGGGTGAGAATATACAGCCCTGCTGTACTCCTTTCCCAATCTTAAACCAGTCCGTTGTTCCGTGGTCTGTTCTTACTGTTGCTACTTGGTCGTTATACAGCTTCTTCAGGAGGCAGACAAGATGACTTGGTATCCCCATACCACTAAGAACTTGCCACAATTTGTTATGGTCCACACAGTCAAAGGCTTTAGAATAGTCAATAAAACAGAAATAGATGTTTTTCTGAAACTCCCTGGCTTTTTCCATTATCCAGCGGATATTGGCAATTTGGTCCCTAGTTCCTCTGCCTTTTCTAAACCCAGCTTGTACATCTGGCAATTCTCGCTCCATGAATTGCTGAAGTCTACCTTGCAGGATCTTGAGCATTACCTTACTGGCATGTGAAATGAGTGCTACTGTTGGATAGTTTGAACATTCTTTGTGGTTTCCCTTTTTTGGTATGGGGATATAAGTTGATTTTTTCCAGTCTGATGGCCATTCTTGTGTTTTCCAAATTTGCTGGCATGTAGCATGCATTACCTTGACAGCATCATCTTGCAAGATTTTGGACAGTTCAGCTGGGATGCTGTCATCTCCTGCTGCCTTGTTATTAGCAATGCTTCTTAAGGCCCATTCAACCTCACTCTTCAGGATGTCTGGCTCTAGCTCCCTGACCACACCGTCAAAGCTATCCCCGATATTGTTATCCTTCCTATACAGGTCTTCTGTATATTCTTGCCACCTTTTCTTGATCTCTTCTTCTTCTGTTAGGTCCTTGCCATCTTTGTTTTTGATCATACCCATTTTGGCCTGGAATTTACCTCCGATGGTTCTAATTTTCTGGAAGAGGTCTCTTGTCCTTCCTATTCTATTGTCTTCTTCCACTTTTGTGCATTGCTTGTTTAAAAGTAATTGCTTATCTCTTCTGGCTAACCTCTGGAATTTTGCATTTAATTGGGCATATCTCCTCCTATCACTGTTGCCTTTTGCTTTCCTTCTTTCTTGGGCTACTTCTAGTGTCTCAGCAGACAGCCATTTTGCCTTCTTGGTTTTCTCTTTCTTTGGGATGTATTTTGTTGCCGCCTCCTGAACAATGTTGCGGACTTCTGTCCAGAGTTCTTCCGGGACCCTATCTACTAAGTCCAGTCCCTTAAATCGATTCTTCACCTCCACTGCGTATTCCTTAGGAATATTAGTGAGCTCATATCTAGCTGATCTGTGGGTCTTCCCTAATCTCTTTAGTCTGATCCTAAATTGTGCAAGAAGAAGTTTGTGATTGGAACTACAGTCAGCTCCAGGTCTTGTTTTTACCGGCTGTATAGATGTCCACCACCTTTGGCTGCAAAGGATGTAGTCAGTCTGATTTCGGTGTTGTCCATCTGGGGAAGTCCATGTATAAAGCCGTCTCTTAGGTTTTTGGAAGAGAGTGTTTGTTATGCAGAGTGAGTTCTCTTGGCAAAATTCTATCAGCCTATGTCCTGCTTCTTTTTTCATCTCCCAGGCCATGCTTACCTGTAATTCCAGGTGTCATTTGACTGCCCACCTGAGCGTTCCAGTCTCCTGTGATAAAAATAACATCTCTTTTAGGCGTGTTGTCCAGTAGGTGCTGCAGATCCTCATAGAACTGCTCTACTTCAGCTTCTTCAGCATCTGTGGTTGGGGCGTATATTTGGATCACTGTGATGTTAGATGGCTTGCCCTGAATTCGAATTGAGATAATTCTATTGTTTTTTGGATTGTATCGAAGCACTGCTTTAGCCACTTGACTATTAATTATGAAGGCTACTCCATTTCTTCTGTGGTCCTCTTGTCCACAGTAGTAGATCTGGTGGTCATTTGATGTGAAGTGGCCCATTCCAGTCCATTTCAGTTCACTGACGCCCAAAATGTCTATCTTTAATCTTGACATCTCCCCAATAACCACATCCAATTTGCCCTGGCTCATAGATCTTACATTCCAGGTTCCAATGGTGTGTTGATCCTTAGAACATCAGATTCGTCGTTCACCACCAGCACTGTCAGCTGCTAGCCTTCCTTTTGGCTTTGAGCTAGCTGCGTCATCACATCTGGGGCTAGTTGAACTCATCCTCTGTTCCTCCCCAGTAGCATTTTGACCATCTTTCGACCTGTGGGTCTCATCTTCCGATGGTATACCGACATATCTCTGGTTGTACTGATCCATTTAGTTTTCACGGCAAGAATACTGGGGTGGGTTGCCATTACCTTCCCCAGGGATCGCATTTAGTCTGACCTCTCTGTCATGACCTTCCCATCTTGGGTGGCCCTTCACGGTTTAGCTCATGGCATCATTGAGGTGCTCAAGCTCCAGCACCATGACAAGGTAATGATCCTTTGCTGAAGACTTTTGTGGACTATGTTATTATAATAAACCAATTTTCCAAAGAGTTTTTTTTTCTTATTTCATTTTGGAAATAAATGGAAGTGGGAGATACTAGTAAGAAGGGAAGAATGTTACCTTTCTGGAGTTTTACTAGGACCTAGAGATCTCCTTCTGTGATCACTGAAAGTAAAAGACCAGGCAAAGTGCTACTGGTGTTTTAAGATGAGGATGATGATGATTTATATTGTGCTTAAACACTAAGTGCAGGACAGAAAACAGCTGTATAGCTCCCACTTGATGAATTTCTGAAAGGCACTGAAAATGCGGCTATTCTCCCAGGCCTTGGGGGAAGGTAATGGGGAGCCCTTGTAAGATTTTGTCTGTGGTTTTGTCTGGTGTTTCTGGAGGCACCACATTTATCTAAAATCAGAATGTTCCTTCTGTTTGAAATGACTAACACAAAATGAGTGACAAAGCAGAAAAACTGTTTTTACATGTAATGATCACATTGCATTCAACAAAGTCCTTTTTCAATGACTTTCTATGTTCTTGCCTGTAAAGCTGCAGAGAAACTTGACATACCTGTATTACAGCACCACCATTTTTTTTCTCCCTCTTTACATGGCTCAGCTCTTCCCAACTATTCTGCCTAGAGGAGTCAAGGGTTTCTTTGATTTGGACTGGGAACTGGGGATTTTAAGGGGGTATGATTACTCAACTGATATTCAAAAGATTCAAAAGATATTGAAGTAGCAAATAGCTTTTACCTTCTAGGATTGACTGTCAACTATAAAGGAAACAGCAGTGAATACATGTGCTGCAGATTTAGTACTTTGTAGAATAGTAATGAAGGCCTGGGAAAAGACATTCAGACATGCTAGGATGTATCTTTACCTACAAAGGTCAGAATCATGCAGGCAATGTTTTTCACTGTGACACTATAGAGTCAACAATTGGACTTTGAAGAAGCAGGATAGAAAGAGTATTCATACTTTGTGAACTTTGGTGTTGGAGAAACCTTTTGAGCATACCATGGATATCCAAGAAAACAAATAAGTGGATGATAGAACAAATCAATCCCTCACTCAAGGCATAAATGACTAGGTTCAAATTATCACCCTTTGAACATATTATATGAAGACCTAGCGCTCTGGAGAAGTCCATAATGCTGGGAGCAGTGGTAGGAAAGACAAGAAGAAGGTGACAAGAAGCAGCAAGATGGATAGGCTGAATTAATTACAAAGGTGAAGGGTTCACCATTGAGAGATTCAGAGGACCAGATTGGGAACAGATCATCCTGCAGATAATCTGTCTATGTTGTTGCTATGTGGTCACCAACTTGGTGGCACATAATCAGACAACCAATAATTCAATTCAAAGGCAGATTAATTGCATTTTCTCTGAGATTTCAAATCTGATTTGAAAAAAAGATTCACTCATAGGCTATAAAGAGGGAAGCTTCATAAGTTGTGCCAAACAGTTATGCAGTTGAGTGAAGTGGCTTCTGAACAGGCAAAATGAAGGCAATATAAGGCATAAGGCTTATTTTTATACAGACAGAGCATGACAAAGAAAGCAGTGAATTTGGGGACTGGTTTTGGGAAGCTCATTAAATAGAGATATAATCTGAAAATGATAGCCTGAGTAAACCAGCTTTCAGAGGAATAAATTCATTGACTTACTGAATTTTCTGAAGCTTGAACACCTTGCAGACCAGTGGTAATAATTAACTGTGAAATTTCTAGAAGTGATGTATTTGTGACTGATGGAAATGTACAGCATGATGTGAGGTTTCTACTGCAATCTGATCTTGTTATTGCACAACTGCATTCTTTTTCTTCCTCCATACCCAGAAGGCTTTTTGTGCAGCACCAGCCACTTGCTCGGTTGCAGCCTATGTGTTTAAGACTGGTTGAAAGAGAGAGGGTAGAGGGAGGAAAGAAACCAATTTAATAAATGGATCCGTTTTTAGAAAATATAGTTGGTATTCTGGATACAGTTTTTTTCTCTGACTACAAACTTTCTCACTTGCCCAGCTGACATGCAGTGGCTGACACATTCCATAAAATCCACTTGGCCTCTTTAACCCATCATCAGTTGGATGCCCAGCTATAGTTCTTCAAAAGGAACAGCTTGGAAACAAGTCCAGTTGAATTTGGTGTGCCTTTCTTCTGAATAGAGATGCAAAGGATTGCAGAATTAATGGACTTCATGGCATTAAATTTTTTACTGACAGTTGCTTTGTGGTGAATGACATTCAATGTACTGTATATGTGGCTTTTTAAAGGCTGTGCCACAAATCTTTAGGGATTATGGTAAAGTAAAAGTCTTATATATCGCTTGCTGAACAGGTACTCCTTGACCTATGACCACAAGTGGGACTGGAATTTCCATCGTAAGTCATTGCAGTCATAAGTCAAGTCACCACATGAGCAGACCCAATTTAATGACCATTTTTATGGCAGTTGTTAAGCCAATCACAGGTCGTTAAGTGAATCACTGTGGTTGTTAAGTGAATCCAGCTTCCCCAATGGGCATTTTTTGCTGGAAAATGGAAAAAAAATCGCAAAACGTGATCATATGACTATGGGATGCTGCAACTGGTTGTAAATGTCAGCTGGTTGCCAAGCACCTGAAATGTGATCGCATGACGGTGGAGGGTAGTGGTACAATGTTTTGTGTTGCTCAAAAGTGTTTTATAGGCCATAAAGCACCCATTTCGAGTCCATTGTAACTTTGGACTATTGTTAAATGAACGGTCATAAGTTGAGGACTACCTGTAGTTAAAAGGTAGTTCTGTAAATTTGTATTTCTCTTTTATGATACCGCCCTTCCAAAAATACAGCAAAGGAAAACTAGACCCTGATAGTGTGGTGGATTTCAGTAATGCTGCTGGTTCTCAGAAAGGAGGGAGCACATTCTGAGAAGGAGGAGAAGATAAGAGGAGGCACAGTCCAGGAAGAAATGGTGGGAAAACTAAGAGGTTCAGGATAGCCCTGCCCTAGAGATTTCCCAGGTTAGTTCCCCTTTGGTTAGGTAGAGTAGTTTTAGTCTGGCAAGATTCTGTCTATATGGTGCTAGCAAATAAAGAACTGAAGTTTGGTTGGCTTGATTCTCGTCATTCTTGGGCTGGGCCTGACATCACCTCCCCCTTCAGAGACTCATTCCATAACAGATAGTGACAAGATAAAAATTGTTGCTTTTTCTTTATCATTAATGTTATGTTCCAGGCAATAAACATTACAGGTCAGTTTGGATCTGTAACAGTAGGTAAAGCCTGCTCTAGAAATAAAAAGAGCTAATAATTATTAATTAATAAAAAAATTGAATAAGTTCATAATTATTTCTTTTTTTCATGAAAATTAAGTCAGCTAAACCTCAACAGGAATGGAGTCTGTTTATGGGATTTTCCTTAAGCTACAGACCTAGCAAACCACAGATGCTGGAACTAGTGCAGCAGATGGGATCAGCCCTAACCAAAAAGAAAACTGCCTGGCTAATCAGTGTCTACTCATCTCTCTGCCACCAAGATAATGGTGCCTTGAATCCTCTCTTCTACCCATCTCAATTCTGATCATTCAAGTTTTCTCCTGGCTCAAGGTGGTTTTTTTCCCAAACCGTTTGTGTCAGCAATCTTAAAAGAATTTTTTTTAAAAAAACCCTTCTTTTGCTATCAGAAAAAACATGGATATGACAGGGAGCTTAAATGAATAACTTTAAAGAAGTATCCATTTATCAGTTTGAAGCAGATAAAAGATTCTCAACTTATGCAGCTTCTACAGCTTGGATATCACAACCAGCTGTGCTGTTGGTCAAGAGTGAGACAACATTGGGGGAGTGGGATCGTCATTATTCTGCTCAGGATACAGCGGATCTTTACAAAACACTGACATCAAAATACATATATCTGCCTAGGTTTTACAGGGTTGAGAGGTTTCTTTTGGGCTGAGAAAATCATTGATTTTTCTCTTTCCATGAAGTCCTATTTTAAAATGTTGCAGGCCTCCTTATTGAGGAAAATGTATTTTTACTCATTCAGAGGAAGGGAAATATATTTGTTACATGACTAACAAAATTGAAGTAAGGGAAGACAGTGTCCCTGCAGGACCTTTTCTTGGCAAACAGTTTCTCAACATTTGGGTAGAGTTAATGTCCTTGGAGTCAATAGAGACAGTGACGACAGGACTGCTGAGAATATTTCCTCCCACGGCATTCTGCTTATCATCTCATTTTTCAGCCCATGGTAGCTCTCGGCATTGTAGCTGTGGTAGCTGTCAAAACACAATTGCTGCTCAGTAGCATAAGCTATGAACATAGTACAGTATCCACTGTGTTTAAAACATGAACACAAGGTGCACGGCATTGCAATACCATGAAAAACAAGAAGTGTTTGAAAGGTTACATATGTCTGTATGATGTAATCTGTAGTAGTGGGCTCACACTGCTGCCTTGCTTTTTTCTTTGCATATTCACTGACTTTCTTGAAGAAAGCAGAAGGTGTAGATTCAATTTAGACAACTCAATCTGAATCATACAATAAAAAACTAAATAATGCAAGCTAACAGCTAACATGGTTCCACATATTTAATAAATGAGGAGGAGGAGGAGGGGAGAAAAGGAGAAAAAAAAAAGGATTAAAAAGATTTTCCAAATCTAATGATGCCAATATGGATGTTTCATTACTGTATTGTCCATATACTACATTTATATATCCACTAATAATTTGATATTGGTGGATATTACATCTAATATGGTTAGACAATTGAAGTCATTTCATAAATCATGAATATGTGAATGAATTATTGAAATAATGCCTTCTGTAGCATTCCTGTTAGGACATCAAGTATGGTTCTCAACAATTTTATTTGCACTGTCTCCAGTTTGTCTTTCTTGGCTTAAATTCCCACCTGTGTGCCATGTAGGATTTAGGCCAAAGATTTCGCCTCAAAAAGTTTTGATGCAGCTGGTATTATTAGGCTGTCACCTTTATTAAAGAAGAAGTGCTTAATAGCAGTGACCATCTTGAGGCTAGATGTACTAAGCAATCATGATGTATGCTCCAGATCCCTTTGGAGTGAAAACCCACCCCAAGATATTTGAAGGTATTTACCTGGTCAATGCTATTCTTATTCAGCTTTGCTATTGACTCTCCTGCCAAAAACCAGGATTTTTTATTTTTTCAAATTAAGTACCAGATGGTGTTTTTACGTTTTTCACAAAGAACAGTTCTAAATATTGAATCAAAGGTAGATTGAAAATCTAAAAAAAATATACAGGGAGTATTTCATTTTCTGAATGTACTTTTGTATAACGGTAAAGAACAAAAATATGATCTATCATTGACCTCCCATCTCTAAATCTTGCCAGTTGTTTATTCGTTTAGTCGCTTCTGACTCTTCGTGACTTCATGGACCAGCCCACGCCAGAGCTTCCTGTCGGTTGTCAACACCCCCAGCAACCCCAGGGACGAGTCCGTCACCTCTAGAATATCATCCATCCACCTTGCCCTTGGTCGGCCCCTCTTCCTTTTGCCCTCCACTCTCCCTAGCATCAGCATCTTCTCCAGGCTGTCCTGTCTTCTCATTATGTGGCCAAAGTATTTCAGTTTTGCCTTTAATGTCATTCCCTCAAGTGAGCAGTCTGGCTTTATTTCCTGGAGGATGGACTGGTTTGATCTTCTTGCAGTCCAAGGCACTGTCAGAATTCTCCTCCAGCACCACAGTTCAAAAGCATCGATCTTCCTTCTCTCAGCCTTCCTTATGGTCCAGCTCTCGCAGCCATATGTTACTACGGGGAACACCATTGCTTTAACTATGTGGACCTTTGTTGTCAGTGTGATGTTTCTGCTCTTAACTATTTTATCGAGATTGGTCATTGCTCTTCTCCCAAGGATTAAGCATCTTCTGATTTCCTGACTGCAGTCAGCATCTGCAGTAACCTTCTCACCTAGAAGTACAAAGCCTTTCACTGCCTCTACGTTTTCTCCCTCTATTTGCCAGTTATCAATCAAGCTGGTTGCCATAATCTTGGTTTTTTTGAGGTTTAGCTGCAAGCCAGCTTTTGCACTTTCTTCTTTCACCTTCATCATAAGGCTCCTCAGTTCCTCTTCGCTTTCAGCCATCAAAGTGGTATCATCTGTATATCTGAGATTGTTAATGTTTCTTCTAGTGATTTTAACTCCAGCCTTGGATTCCTCAAGCCCAGCTTGTCGCATGATGTGTTCTGCATACAAGTTGAATAGGTAGGGTGAGAGTATACAGCCCTGCCGTACTCCTTTCCAAATCTTAAAACAGTCTGTTGTTCCGTGGCCTGTTCTTACTGTTGCTACTTGGTCATTATACAGATTCTTCAGGAGGCAGACAAGATGACTTGGTATCCCCATACCGCTAAGAACTTGCCACAATTTGTTATGGTCCACACAGTCAAAGGCTTTAGAATAGTCAATAAAACAGAAATAGATGTTTTTCTGAAACTCCCTGGCTTTTTCCATTATCCAGCGGATATTGGCAATTTGATCCCTAGTTCCTCTGCCTTTTCTAAACCCAGCTTGTACATCTGGCAATTCTCGCTCCATGAATTGCTGAAGTCTACCTTGCAGGATCTTGAGCATTATCTTACTGGCATGTGAAATGAGTGCCACTGTTCGATAGTTTGAACATTCTTTGTGGTTTCCCTTTTTTCGTATGGGGATATAAGTTGATTTTTTCCAGTCTGATGGCCATTCTTGTGTTTTCCAAATTTGCTGGCATGTAGCATGCATTACCTTGACAGCATCATCTTGCAAGATTTTTTACAGTTCAGCTGAGATGCCGTCATCTCCTGCTGCCTTGTTATTAGCAATGCTTCTTAAGGCCCATTCAACCTCACTCTTCAGGATGTCTGGCTCTAGCTCCCTGACCACACCGTCGAAGCTATCCCCGATATTGTTATCCTTCCTATACAGGTCTTCTGTATATTCTTGCCACCTTTTCCTGATCTCTTCTTCTTCTGTTAGGTCCTTGCCATCTTTGTTTTTGATCATACCCATTTTGGCCTGGAATTTACCTCTGATGGTTCTAATTTTCTGGAAGAGGTCTCTTGTCCTTCCTATTCTATAGTCTTCTTCCACTTCTGTGCATTGCTTGTTTAAAAATAATTCCTTATCTCTTCTGGCTAACCTCTGGAATTTTGCATTTAATTGGGCATATCTCCCTCTATCACTGTTGCCTTTTGCTTTCCTTCTTTCTTGGGCTACTTCTAGTGTCTCAGCAGACAGCCATTTTGCCTTCTTGGTTTTCTCTTTATTTGGGATGTATTTTGTTGCCGCCTCCTGAACAATGTTGCGAACCTCTGTCCATAATTCTTCTGGGACCCTATCTACTAAGTCCAGTCCCTTAAATCGATTCTTCACCTCCACTGCATATTCCTTAGGAATATTAGTGAGCTTATATCTAGCTGATCTGTGGGTCTTCCCTAATCTCTTTAGTCTGATCCTAAATTGTGCAAGAAGAAGTTTGTGATTGGAACTACAGTCAGCTCCAGGTCTTGTTTTTACCGACTGTATAGATGTCTGCCACCTTTGGCTGCAAAGGATGTAGTCAATCTGATTTCGGTGTTGTCCATCTGGGGAAGTCCATGTATAAAGCCTGCTCATCCCCAATTATACCTTCTGTTTCTATCCAATTTTCTACCTTATGATTTAGATGTTTAGTGGATAATTTGCTAACTATACTCAGAAGGCTAATGAGTCTATAATTAACCGGGTTATTCTCATTGCCCTTTTTATAAATTAGTATGATTATTGCAAACCCCCAGTGATTTGGAATATGCCCAGTTTGATTGATATATGAAAACACGGACATGAGCAGAGATGCTCATCAGTTTGAATTCATTTTGATTGTTTCAGGTAGGACATAGTCAGAACCTTAACTGCCTTCAAGAAGTCAATTAATTGAGCTATCTCTGACACCAAAACTAGAGGCCAACTGTCCACTTGATCATTATCAAATCACTATCATTTATAGTAGTATCAGGATCAGTATACCAGACTCCGAAATGCTTATTCCCTGCCTGGATGTCATGTTTCCCCTTTCAATGTTCTGTTAACATTGTAACGTTTCACATGTCAAGCTGTTTTACGTGTATACCCGCCTGGCTCATGTTGGGGTTTTTCCATTCCTGCACTCTCCTTTGTTTTGGATCTGTGGAATGTATGTTTGGATTTGCAATCCTGTTCAAGGTTACTTTCCCAGGCGCGTGTAATGGTTGCTAGCACCTGGGAGGGGGTGCGTGCTGACGGGTGCTGAGGGCGGGACTGGATTGAAGGCAAGGCTTTTAAGTTTGTATTTGGCGCGCTTTTGCTCATTCTCAGCTTTCTCTGTATTTGCATACTATTCCTTTAATAAATCAGTTATCTTAAGCTCGAGCTTGTGAGACTGAGTATTTGGGTTTAGGCAACCATTACACTGGACTGGTACCTGATTGGAGATTTACCCACTTCCTGGCTTTAGTGCCCAGTTTCTCTCTTTAACGGAATCAATTCGTTTCTGCCATTTCTCTTTGATGGCCAAATATTTCTTATCCTTTAAGAGGGATTTATATCGTACCTTCAAATTCCATAGGGAGTGCTGTAACTGTTGTTCTTGTTACAATTGTTCTTTTTATTATTCCAGTAAAGGAGAAAAGAAAATACTACTTTGATTCTGATAAAGGAGAGAAGAAAAGGCTACAAATAAAAACAAATGATAAACCAAAGCAATAATAATCCAAAGGAATAATAAAAAATGTAAAATGGGTATATAACAATAACTCAGTTTTTAAGCAACAAATCAGATATTAACCACATGTTATAATGGTAAATAAACTGTTCACAGCCAATAGGGAACACTTTTCTTCAATCCAGGGTTTAAATCCAGATTAGCCATAATTTTCCATCAAAGCAGAATAATATTTTTCACTACATTTCATGTTTTATAAATCTTTCATAAATTCTTCATAAATTCTTTAATAAATTGATAAATTCTGAATTCTCTGCATATAATTCAACATCACATTAACATATCTAAACCTCATTTCTCTTCCCAAAATCATATTAATAATAACAATAATATGAATATTAAATCAGAACGGGACATTTTGACTGTCATTGTTGACAGGGAAATTTGGGAAAGGATGGGCCTTGAGAGGTACAGACGTCACTGAGCAATGAAAAAAAAAACATTCCAAATATCATTATATTGGTTTATAGGATGCAACATTATATTGCACTAATATCTTTCCAATGGATCTTTAATCAATGGCTGATAAGACATTAAAAAAAGATGCATTTTTAAGGTTATAATTCAAAGCTCTCTATGTGAGACCTAGTAGCTACAGAGAAGAGAGCGTCCTATTTAGATTTTAAATTTGGATCAAGTTTCAATGCTCCGCACTAGAGAAAAACTAGCAATATGCTTGTGACAAATTATGGGAAAGCTGAAAAATCAATGGAGGCAGGGCCAGCTCCAGGCTAAGGCTGAGTAGGTACCAGCCTGGGGGCACCAAATTTTAGGGGGTGCCAAAAACCCAAAGGAAAAAAAAGAGGGTGCCTTTTTGAAATTCCTAACAAAATTGGAAGATGAGCCAAACCATGGGAGCACCATATGACCTTGCCTAGGGTGCCAAAATGTCTAGAGCTGGCCCTGCACGGAGGACTGTAAGACACAAACCCAAGAGATAGGAAAGGAGTTTGTTAGTAACTTCCCTCATAAACAGTAGCTTGGTCCAGGCTGCAAAAAGTCCAGGAGGAAGAAATTCAAACCTTAAAGCCTTAGTGAACTCACTAATAAATGAAGGCTGCAAGATTCTATCACAGTTTCTAAGGTTCTAGACCTTACTTCTAAACCATGGCATTAAAAAAAAGCAAAAAACAAATCCTTATCAATGTGATTCTTGCTTCCTTCTTTGGTTGACAATGGCCATCTTTCTTAGTTTACCACGACCTTGTGTTTGTTTAAAAAATGAAAGCTTGACTCATGGCAAGTCCGCATTACCCTGGTATGAGGATGAGCTGTCCCATTTATGTCGGGCAAAGATGCATGATGCTGCCTTTAACCGAACCCCAGCCAGCAGCTAATGTAACTACCCTCTATGTTTCCTGGCACCATGACAAACATAGTATTTTCCATTTGTACCAGCTTAAGTTATGCTATTCAGTTTGCGGGCTGCACTTTACTTTCTTATAATCAAAAGCTCTCCTGTCCAATTGCCTCCTCTTCCTGTGATGGAAACGCTACCCCATTCTGGTCATTGATCGCTGCCCTCCACTGCCTTTTTTTTAAAAAGTTCACAAATGTTTTGTTTTGTTTTATGGAGAGGATAAACCAAAGGGTCAAGGAAGGTTAAACAAGTAGGGAACTCCACGAACCAGGGGTCATGGTAAATATAGTTCAGATTGAACATCAAGCCATCTCCGTGGCCAAAGGAAAGGAAGCGGTTGAAATCCAGAAAAGGATCTGATAAGATGGCTTAATTTCTAGCCAGTTTACACATGGGAGACAAGCGATTGAAGGGTGCAAGGCTGAAAAACTATGGAGCTTCTTTAATTCCTTTAAACTCACAGTATTCGTGGCTCCTATGTTTGTTTCCATAATTAGACATGGTAGTACAGCATGTATGTGTTTCTAGTGTATACAAGTACTGTACATTACAAAGATCCTTGAGTCTTGTTTTCTTCATTCTTGTAACTTCACATAGGATTTCATTTGACACAGACTTGTTTGTGATGAATGACCAAAATTCATTTCTGAACTAGTTTTGGAGAAACTTCTAATATTTCTGAAAGAATGCAGTTCATTACAGGAAATAATCAGACTTGCTCATACCAGGAAGACTTCATATCAAGGAGAACATAATACCAAAGCCACAAATTATATATGAGTAATACAGAAATTTTCAGGGAATTATTTAGAAGAAACTTTTTAAAAGTCAAGAAAAAGGAAGAATATATTAAAGAAGAGAATGCAACAGAACTAGGAGATTGTATTGAAGAATTGTTTATAATGAATCAAAGACAAATGAGCAAATTCTTTTTTAAGTAGCATATATAAATGCTGTTACTGAGTGTAACAGCGAGTTAAGAATGTAAAGATAAAGAATGATAATCTTTGAAAACATGATAAGGAAATCAGTTAAAGAATGTGGTTGTGAGGAAGTTCAAGCCTTACAACTGATGAAGTGGAATTGCTAAGGGTCCAATAGAGTTAAGTCAGAGTCAGGGCCCTCATGCCAGAAATTTCAGGTAACTGTCCACATACAGTAACAGCCGGTGACGAGGACATCAAGAGACAGGACAATCTGTGGCTCACCACAGCTCACTTCTTTTTTTAAGAACTATTCATAATCACATACATGGCAGCCATGTATTTTCTCACTTACAGATACTTATTTCAATTTTATTTTCAAGGTATATTATCTTATTTGCCAGGAAATGGTTCTTTTTCCCAGGTTTATTTATTACAACCAATTCAATGATAGCCATCATGAAAATATGAAATAATTGGAAGAAAACACAGTGTTCTTTCATTGGTCCTGGTCTTGGACCAGTGCAAATTACTTTGCAAACCATCCCAAAATAACTTCAAATGGGTCACAACATTGCTTCAATAATCAGTTAATTAGACTCTAGACCTAGGTTATTTGATAGGATGAAGGATTCCAAACTGTAAACACTTAAGTAAAGAAAAAGCTAAAGATATTGTGGAATCTAGCTTGTATATCACATTAAACCAATATTTTATTTATTTCTATTTACAGTGAACAGAGTCAATGTATAAACATTTTAGGACAATATGTTCTGACTGTAGCATTGGCTCAGCATGATGTGTGAATTAGGATCTTGATTTGTATGTGGTTTCCTTGTATATTATTGGTTGTTTTTGTCCCATGCCTAAGGCCATAATCAATCCACAGAGGTGCAAAGCAAGAGGTATATTAAAAAGGAGATAAAACTTATCAAGAATTGACCAATCACACTAAATATGCTGTCCTTCAGGTAAGTTCTTCTGGCTAGCTTTTAAGTCAATAAACTATGGTTAAACCACAGCTTAGCTTAGTGTGAGAACACTTAGCAACCAATGCTCTTGGGCTCTCACCTAGTCCATTAAAAAAAAAAGGAAACTATAATAAAATGTCTGAAAAATTATATAGGAACACCTAATTTTATGGGATTGGATACTATTTTTATTTTCTGATTTTCAAAAGTTCCACTTTTATTGTGGTGTCTTAAATTCACATTCTGTTTTGATGTAAAGAAAAATCCTTAATAAAGTATATTCTTTTTTCTGTCCAGAAAAGAAGGCTAACTACTCTCATATTTGAGAATTTCAGTGATTACAAATGGTACTGACAGTTGTTCAACACCTCTATTAATCACTTCATCAGCAGGAGCTAAAATAAACCAACATTACTGTATTTACTAAAAAGGCAGATTAGATTTCACCTCAATAATTTAATTTTAAAATAGGATGGTTGACTTGCTGAGAATGTGATAACAGAGGCAGATGAGAGAGTTTTTTTCCCCCATGTAATCTTTTGGGGGTGGGCTGTTATAAATTCAGGGTCATTTACTTATAGATACAGACATTATTTACAGAAAATCTACATTCTGCAGTTTGAGAAACTGAGCCGACCTGTTCTTCAGTGTAAACCATGCCAGTGATGTAACTGACCCTTAACACATTTATGTTAACTGGAAGGCCAGTGTTACTTTCCTTCATAAACCTATCTTTTATCTGCCATGAAGGTGAAATAACCTGTACAGATTTTTGTAATACTTCCTTTTAAAACTTGATCTTTTCAAGATTCTTCAGGGCATAACAGGCTTTTATACAGATTTTGGGTAATAGACACAATATTCCTAGGTGGTCACATATTACATGTGTCATGGGGAAAAAAATGAAAGAGAGAAAGAATAAGAACACCAGAGGTAAGTTGGTGTAGACCTGATCTGTATTTGCATATACATTGACAGATAATACAAACACACCTAGAGGGCATTAGATTGGGAAAGGTTATCTTAGATGCTTAAAAGTATTTAGTCACATATAATTTTTTCCTCCTTTGTCTCTTCATCCTGCAACACGTATCCAGCATGAAAGCAAGTTCTTGTCAAAACATTCTTGGCAACCATACTCAGCCTAACTGATCTCCAAGGGCTGCTGTGAACACAAATTGCATATAATATTTACTGCACTGAGTTTTTAGGCAGTAATCTCTGCTGCCACTGGATGGCACAGTTGCTCTTTTAAACCAGTATGAGGTGAGTGCTACTTGGAATGAATGTGACCAAGGCTTCTAATAGTTCTTATTTTTTTCAAATAATGACATCCTCAATGCCATTCATAATTTAAACAAATATGAGATCGTGTATGTATTTAGAGCTGAACTGGTCAGCTTTTAATCTGTATTAGGCTCTTGCTCTCCAACAATCACACCAACTTCAAGGGTCAAGAAGTATCACATAGATAGTGATTCGACGTTACAATACACTTGCCCCTTTCTTGGACTCCTCACAAACTGCCCAGGGATAATCATAGTTGATCAGACTGCTTTCTTAATGGGGTAAGCAGAGAGATGGTTGTCCTAATTAGGGAAAGTTGCTAGGGGTGTGTTTCATTATCTTCCAGTTCCAAACAACTTAGAAGCTTAGGTCAGCATAAATTGTTCTATGCAAAGTAAATAACCATTTGTACCATGTTGCTTAGAGGCACAATTAAGCTGTTTATTAGTAGTTGGCATTGCTTCATAGGTAATATTAGGGATAGAGAAACAGGATGAAAAGGGAAACTTGAACATTGGTTCAGACTTCAGTAAATGCATAAAAGCTTATGGGCCTTCATTATACAACTTGTTTATGAGTAAGTGAGCAAGAACAGCTTGATAAATATACTAATTTAAGTAACAGAAGAATATAATGTGCTTATCAGAACCTCAGCAGAAGAGTCAGAAGTGATAGATGCACCATAGAGGCAAGAAAGATCCTGGAACCTCCTATCAGCAAGGATCAAGAGGGAGAAGGGGGACCTAACAGATTTATGAGAATGGACTAGTCTTGGATGACTTGAGTGACACCAGCCAATCAACATCCAGGATCACCATAATGAAAGTGTATTCTAGGGAACTTGAGTTGCATATTTGGGTTCTAAACTAATCAGGACCTAGAAGAAGGTATAAAAATATCAATCTAAGGGGCCTCAACCTTCAGAACTCCATTGCTCACCTGGGTCTTGTTATTCTCATTGTGCGTATCCAGTTCTGCAATATTATGTAGTTGGTCTGACCATCTAACTAGGCAAACCAACATTAATTTGGTAACAATACTGTTTTGTCTGCTTAATTCTTCTATACCACTTACACTTGTTAGCTAATTTGATTTATTGAATAAATTGCACTGACAGTAGCATTCGAACAACATTCATCTGCAGCTCCCAAAGCCAGATGAAGGAGCCAGATGAAGTATATGCATCGAAACTGGGAGTATCTCTCAAAGTTTTAAGCACCTGCTAAAAAGATGAAGTTTAGAAGAGTTGCTCCCCAAAATAAGGTTGTTTCTAGACACATTTTTGTGAGCCTCCTAAAGAAGTAAAAACCCAGCTCTGGTCCCAAGCATGTTCTGTGAATGCTCTTCAATCAGGAGCAAAGATCACCTGTGCTTCCGGGGAAAGGAGTAACTCCTAGAAATTCTGTGTTCCTTGATTATAAATCAGTTTTGGCCACAAGATGTCATGCATTAGCACCACCCATCCTAAGCTTACGGATTGATTACAGTATTCAAAGAAAATTAAACAGTGGGTAGCTGATCAGAGATGGCTCGAACTATGCACATGAGCAGTCTCTGACCCATTTCTTAAGCTTCCATAGAGCAGACTCTGCTCAGAGACAAGTAAAAAGAAAACTTCCCTTTAGCATAAAACAAGATTAGTACAGGAGGCAGTAAGTGCAAGCAGTTCACTGAAAGCAAGAAAATCATTCAATCAAGCATTAATCATTCAGATTCTCCCCTCTTATAATGTTCCTGCACCCATGTTGCACCCATAATTTGTCACTGCAAGGAACAGATTATGAGACTATCCCTACCTTAGGACAATGGGGCTGTGGTTCCCCTTTGTGTTCACTCATTCATGCATCAGATGCAGCATCCATAGCAGCAAGACACAATTCTATATAATAGTTATTGTTCATTTACTTTTATTTACAAGACCCACATTCATAGGAATAATCACCCTACAATCTTAATACCAGAGACAGCCCAGTGTGGATAGTGGTTCAGATGTTGCACTGACTCCAGGAGACCCAGATTCTAGTCCACCCTTCACCACAGAAACTCAGCTAAGAGTGCACTTGGGCCAGTCAACATCTCTTTCAGCCCAAGATATCCCATGGGGATAGAGGGAAGAATGCTATACATGTCACCTCAAGCTCCTAAATAAAAAGGCAGGGATATAAACCTAACAAACAAATAAATAAAACAATGCCTCTGCTCAATTGTCCTTATGTCAGAATGATCAAGACAGCAAGTATTACCTGAGATGCAGGTGCAAGAAGAGCTGAAGGCCAACTAGCCAACCGTCTCCACTGAAGGGAAAATTGATTAGAAGATTTTGGAAGCTAGAGTGCATTACTGGAAAAGGTTGAAGTCTGGAAGGTAAAGTACAGGTTTTAAATGGACTAAGGGTCCAGATAAGTTTGAAATAAGATTTTGAAATTAATTATAAAGATTTCTTCCCGTGGGAAAATACTTTTGTTTTGAAACATAAAGATTTTAAAAATTGGACATTAGAGGGAACTAGAGGGAACTAAAGTTTACAATTAAAGGAGAACACTTAAACTTGATTTGCAATTACAGAATGAAGCAAAATATTTTAACATTGGATATACTGAAGGAAGCTTTTGAACAATGGACCCAGAAGTTAATTTTAAGAGCATCTGCCTCTATAGATAGACTGTGTCTAAAAGATGTTAAGGAAGAGGAGCAAATTCTACCTGGCAAGAGTGAGACTGAGTTGAAGGTGGATTTCTACATGATATGGAAAAAGATGTTACACTGGACATACAAAAGAAACCAGCTGGTGTCTTAATAATTAAAAGGGATATACAAGCAACATAAAATTTATATTTTATGTATTATTTATGGTTTTATTGTATTTTAAATCTTTTACCTTTACTGTAAACTGCCCAGAGTGCCTCCTCTGGGGGGAGATGGGCGGTGGCAAAATTTGATGAATAAACAAACAGACAAACAAACCAAGAGAGTGACCTGGATAATTCTCCTATATTGGATTTACAAAAGAGGCTTGTTAAAGTTTTGAAGAACTTTATGAGAAAAAAATGAAAACAAATCAAGTCCTGTGACATTATTTGAATGGACTAAAGATTAAGACTGTTAGAAGTAAAAGGAAGGAATATCAAAAGATCAAACAACTCCTCTTACGTTAGAAGGCTTATCAAAATAGAGACGCACCTTTTGCCACAAAATGCCTTCCTTGGTACTTCCTGCTAAGAATTCAATGTTACCAATATCTTGCTTTTTGTTTCTATATATTATCAGATGTTTTAAATTGTAGCCCCTTTAAAATGTTTTCTGTTGAGATGAGATAGGATTTTAGGTACCCTTTTGATAATACTGAGAATGTTGATATAAACTACAAAGATTAATCCAGAATATGTACAATTATCTGAAGCTGGATGAATCCAAAAGATTCTTAACAGGCTTTAAAACTGTGATCCAATTTTTCTGTGTTGCTCTCAAACAAAAAGACTTGGAAATGACCCTCCAATTACATAACAGTTCACGAGAAAGCCTTGTGCTTGATTAAGAACCTTAATTCGGCTTAATGTCTTTAGCTTTCATTGCAGCAGAATTCAAGAGACTTGAAACAGACCAATGCCTAACAGTGAGTTTGGGGGTGGCTAGGATTTTTAAACAGTAGCTTCAAAAATAAAAACAAACAGGTTTTCACATGAAAATTTCTCTAACAAAACTTATATGAATATGCAAAATGTTTCATGCACAAATCTTCCACGTCAAGCAGGTGGTTTGGGTCAGTGACATGTTTTGGTTCATACAGAGAACAAAAAGGAGATGTTTTGTTCTGAATATGAACCAAAATACAATTATTTTGGGCAGAAGTGGCTTGGAGAAGGGAAAAAGTCCTGGATAAAAACACTGATTGCAACTGGCAGAAGATATTAATGGGAAGACTGGGAGATACAGTACCCCAGTCTTGCCCACTTTTGGTGATCCTTCTGGATTCTGTTTTTGTCCAAAACAATCAAAATGTTGCAGATTTTGTTTCTGCCAAACTGTGGCTGAAATTAGAACATGTAGGATTACAAACAACGATGCTGACATTTTCTTTAATTAAAATTTTATTATTTATTGTTAAATAAAAATGGCAAACTTCAAACATAGACTAGAGACAATAATTGTTTGAGACTGGGTAATTTAGTATTAATTTAATGTCAATTATTATAGCTCTCATAGAAAAATAGACTTTCTCACAATATACTAAAGTGACAAATCAATAAATAAACAGAAACAGAAGAGTTAGTCACGTACACTACAAAATACTTAATAAAACAGAACAGGGAATTCAACTTTTATAAAATTATTAACATAAGATATTATAATTATTCTCTGCATATTTCTTTCCTAGAAAGAATCTACATGGTAAAATCTAAATCCACAAAAACATGACTGATCCAACCTTTTTTGGTTAAAAAACGGAAAACAGAACAGTATACATTGTACAAAAGTATCAGGAAACACTACAAAATATACATTTTAAGTTAGGTCTATTTTCGCTATAACTGTGTATGAAACCAAACCTGACATGGCAAAGAATAGAAAAGCCTGATCAGAAACTCTAGATACTGTACTGTTCTACTGGCATATAACTTAAATATTTTAACACTTAGTACCTTTTTAGGAGTGTGCAAAATAGGGGCATGAGGACAATCCAAATAAAAGCACAAATACATATATTTCCAGTAATAGAAATTCTGCTACAGTTGTGCAGTTTAAGCCTTAGTAGAGCATATGTCTAATTTCTTAGTTCTATTAAAAATCAAAAGTAAAAAATCCATAGGATCACTGTGCACAGTTTCAGATACTCGAACTGTCCTGGGAATTTGTATCAATATAAGAGGGTTTGCACATAGAAATTCCAACAACATAGCTTTAGGGTGTGAAGTTCACATAAGACCAACTCTCAAATATTACTGAGTAAGCCCTCCTGCTGAAATCAGTTGGATTTGTTTTCAGATAAAATTTGGGGCTCAAATATATTAATTTTCATTTTAGTCAAGTAATTTTAATTTGGATTATAGAATTAGAGTGGTGATCTAGATCATTCTGATCTGGCAAGTTTGCCCTTCATATTTTTCTGAACTAAAGCAACAGAAAATTACTCCAACTGAATGCTTTACTGTATTTTTTGCATAACAAATGAAGAATTCATTATACATGACTAAAAAGTCCATTATGTTTACTCAGACTTTTTATAGAAAAAAATCTATCCAATTTTAGGAAGACTTTGTAGCAAACTAAATGCAAATATTTAATAACAAAGTAAATACTCAATATGTAGTGATCACTTTCCTGACTCATAGGATTTGCTCCTTCACTTAGAAACAGGGTGTCTGCAGACTATGATCAAAAAAGTAAAGATGGCGGCTGCAATGGTGCTTGATGTGCATAAAAACCAGGCAAAGCTTCTATTACACCATTAAGGCCACCATCTTGACTATTCTGACCACACTCTGTAAACACTCTTGCTTAGAGAAGTGGTTTTCCCTCCTAAGATGCCCTCAACTGCCAGGAAGAATAGGTTCCTCCAACAGCTTCTGAACATTTGCAGACCATATTTCCATGGAAACATGTTCCACAGGCGTTGCTGCCATATAAAAGATGTTTGGGACTGCTGCCTCCATATACTTTGAGCAAGCTGGATGAAAGTATACTTTCCTACTTTCTTCCAAACTAGTGCAATTACAAATTCTGGGCTTGTTATCTGCTGAGCTTGGGGGAGTAAGGACTAACTGTACCCTTCTAGCAGAGCTTTTAAAATTCCTTTGTTTTCTCTCTGCAGGCCCATCAGATCCTAGGTTTCTTACTTCCACTCTGTCCCCAGTGCTCAGAAGAGGAATTCCCATGGGTAACTGATTTATTGATTTCTGTCAGTTACAGTTTTCTAAATGAGATTTGGGAGTTTCTGGTTATAATCCACATCTGTGTTAGCTACCTCTAAAGTGAGAATAGTGCATTTTTGCCATACCAGTTTCAATTAACCTTCTATGACACAACTAAATAAATTACATTATGTTAAAGTGCTACCACACAGAATAGCCTTGCAAACCAATATAAAATCCACCAATTCCAAAGCATTTCCATTTAAACAATTTTATCCTATCACTACGAACTGGGATTCAATTGGCTTCTAATCCAAATACATCTTAGCTACAACCAGTAATTTAATCACATTAAACAGTAGTTAATGCACATTTGTTTTTGTTTCAAACAAGCAGCTCTTTCTGAAACCTAGGCATGGTGTGCAACTAGGACTCCAAGTCAGTTTTTTTTAATTACAGTGTTCAAAATCGTAAATCCCCACAGCATTAGACAATATATTTAAAAAAAAAATCTCAACCGAGAAAACAAAAGATCTGAAGAAAGAAGTTCTTGTCTTCAGGAACTGCATTTGAATGTTTCATTTACTTGTATCTTGCCAATGTTTATTTCTTCAGGCTTGTCACGCCGGTAAGTTACTGTTTTTGTACACACGGTAGGTAAGAATGTTTTATCCTTGAAGGAGAAAATACAGCTGGTCAGAAGGCCCCGTATAACTAGCATTATAATTATGTTCAAGAAAACATTCATCAGTTACCTTTTTGGCTGCAGGCACTCTGTAAGCTGTTGAAGACTTGATTCTACTATGGTTACAATATACAATTATCTGACGGATTATGCACACTTTAAGCAAACCAATCAAAAACGTTACTATAAAAATAATGAAAAATATTCTGAAATAACTTGAATCGTCGGAGAGGCAGTCTGCAAGGAAACAGAAAAAGATAAATGTTACTGTAAACTGCCCAGAGTCCCTCTGGTGGGAGGAGATGGGCAGTGACAAATTTGATAGATAGATAGATAGATAGATAGATAGATAGATAAATACTATCCATCACATTCACAATATTGTGAGAAAGCCCAGGCAACCTATCTAGACTGCAAAACAAATACCTTACTATGTTAAATAACCATTTTCACATTGACAAAGTTTGTTCAGGATAAAAACCAAAACAACTCTTCAATAATAAACAAGAACAAACTAATTAAAAAGTATTTATTGTTTGAAGTACATGCTTTCTACTAAAAAACAAGTTACTAGTTAAAATCACAGAAAAAGTATATATAAAATTAAAAGAGAAACAACAAAACCATTGATTTAGTAAAAGAGGGGCATTTTTACAGATTTTGTAATTGAGAAAGAGTGCAGCTAATGCACCTCTTGAAGGACTGCATGCCATAGCCTGTGATCTTTGCAGAAGGACATGCTCAAAAGTTGAAGCATGTTCAGAAGAGCTCCTCCTGTAGACATTAAGATAAGGAACTGTTTCAGGAGCCAATGCCTTCAACTGGAGGGCTGCATTCCATTCTATCCCTACCCTCAATCACTTTATCTTCTGTTTAAACCATTTAACTCTTCTCCTCCCCCCAATTATTTTCTAAGAGTTTTGTAGTGTGGCAAATCTTGATGGTTGCTCAAGTCTGCTGTTACTTTCTTTTTGCAAGTAAATGAGTTGTTTTTCATATGTAATATAAAGTTTTATTCAAGTCAAGGTTGACTTGATGGACTTGATGGACATCAAGGGCAATTTCTGGGCAATAATAAGGAAGTAGTTTGCCAGTGTGTCTTTCAACATGTCTCTCCAATGCTGGGATTTTCTGGAAGTTTCCCATCTATACACTGTTGTTGTTTATTCATTTAGTCGCTTCCGACTCTTCGTGACTTCATGGACCAGCCCACGCCAGAGCTTCCTGTCGGTCGTCAACACCCCCAGCACCCCCAGGGACGAGTCCGTCACCTCTAGAATATCATCCATCCATCTTGCCCTTGGTCGGCCCCTCTTCCTTTTGCCTTCCACTCTCCCTAGCATCAGCATCTTCTCCAGGGTGTCCTGTCTCATTATGTGGCCAAAGTATTTCAGTTTTGCCTTTAATATTCCCTCAAGTGAGCAGTCTGGCTTTATTTCCTGGAGGATGGATTGGTTTGATCTTCTTGCAGTCCAAGGCACTCTCAGAATTTTCCTCCAACACCACAGTTCAAAAGCATCTATCTTCCTTCTCTCAGCCTTCCTTATGGTCCAGCTCTCGCAGCCATATGTTACTACAGGGAACACCATTGCTTTAACTATGCGGACCTTTGTTGTCAGTGTGACGTCTCTGCTCTTATCTATTTTATCGAGATTTGTCATTGCTCTTCTCCCAAGGATTAAGTGTCTTTTGATTTCCTGACTGCAGTCAGCATCTGCAGTAATCTTTGCACCTAGAAATACAAAGTCTTTCACTGCCTCTACGTTTTCTCCCTCTATTTGCCAGTTATCAATCAAGCTGGTTGCCATAATCTTGGTTTTTTTGAGGTTTAGCTGCAAGCCAGCTTTTGCACTTTCTTCTTTCACCTTCATCATAAGGCTCCTCAGTTCCTCTTCGCTTTCAGCCATCAAAGTGGTATCATCTGCATATCTGAGATTGTTAAATGTTTCTTCCAGCGATTTTAACTCCAGCCTTGGATTCCTCAAGCCCAGCATGTCGCATGATGTGTTCTGCGTACAAGTTGAATAGGTAGGGTGAGAGTATACAGCCCTGCCGTACTCCTTTCCCAATCTTAAACCAGTCCGTTGTTCCGTGGTCTGTTCTTACTGTTGCTACTTGTTCGTTATACAGATTCTTCAGGAGGCAGACAAGATGACTTGGTATCCCCATACCACTAAGAACTTGCCACAATTTGTTCTGGTCCACACAGTCAAAGGCTTTAGAATAGTCAATAAAACAGAAATAGATGTTTTTCTGAAACTCCCTGGCTTTTTCCATTATCCAGCGGATATTGGCAATTTGGTCCCTAGTTCCTCTGCCTTTTCTAAACCCAGCTTGTACATCTGGCAATTCTCGCTCCATGAATTGCTGAAGTCTACCTTGCAGGATCTTGAGCATTACCTTACTGGCATGTGAAATGAGTGCCACTGTTAGATAGTTTGAACATTTTTTGTGGTTTCCCTTTTTTGGTATGGGGATATAAGTTGATTTTTCCCAGTCTGATGGCCATTCTTGTGTTTTCCAATTTTGCTGGTATATAGCATGCATTACCTTGACGGCATCATCTTGCAAGATTTTGAACAGTTCAGCTGGGATGCCGTCATCTCCTGCTGCCTTGTTATTAGCAATGCTTCTTAAGGCCCATTCAACCTCACTCTTCAGGATGTCTGGCTCTAGCTCATTGACCACACCGTCAAAGTTATCCCCGATATTGTTATCCTTCCTATACAGGTCTTCTGTATATTCTTGCCACCTTTTCTTGATCTCTTCTTCTTCTGTTAGGTCCTTGCCATCTTTGTTTTTGATCATACCCATTTTGGCCTGGAATTTACCTCCAATGTTTCTAATTTTCTGGAAGAGGTCTCTTGTCCTTCCTATTCTATTGTCTTCTTCCACTTCTGTGCATTGCTTGTTTAAAAATAATTCCTTATCTCTTCTGGCTAACCTCTGGAATTTTGCATTTAATTGGGCATATCTCCCTCTATCGATGTTGCCTTTTGCTTTCCATCTTTCTTGGGCTACTTCTAGTGTCTCAGCAGACAGCCATTTTGCCTTCTTGGTTTTCTCTTTCTTTGGGATGTATTTTGTTGCCGCCTCCTGAACAATGTTGCGGACTTCTGTCCAGAGTTCTTCCGGGACCCTATCTACTACGTCCAGTCCCATAAATCTATTCTTCACCTCCACTGCATATTCCTTAGGAATATTAGTGAGCTCATATCTAGCTGATCTGTGAGTTTTCCCTAATCTCTTTAGTCTGATCCTAAATTGTGCAAGAAGAAGTTCGTGATCTGAACTACAGTCAGCTCCAGGTCTTGTTTTTACCGACTGTATAGATGTCCGCCACCTTTGGCTGCAAAGGATGTAGTCAATCTGATTTCGGTGTTGTCCATCTGGGGAAGTCCATGTATAAAGCCGTCTCTTAGGTTGTTGGAAGAGAGTGTTTGTTATGCAGAGTGAGTTGTCTTGGCAAAATTCTATCAGCCTATGTCCTGCTTCGTTTTGTTCTCCCAGGCCATGCTTACCTGTAATTCCAGGTGTCATTTGACTGCCCACCTGAGCGTTCCAGTCTCCTGTGATGAAAATAACATCTCTTTTAGGCGTGTTGTCCAGTAGGTGCTGCAGATCCTCATAGAACTGCTCTACTTCAGCTTCTTCAGCATTTGTGGTTGGGGCGTATATTTGGATCACTGTGATGTTAGATGGCTTGCCCTGAATTCGAATTGAGATCATTCTGTCGTTTTTTGGATTGTATCCAAGCACTGCTTTAGCCACTTGACTATTAATTATGAAGGCTACTCCATTTCTTCTGTGGTCCTCTTGTCCACAGTAGTAGATCTGGTGGTCATTTGATGTGAAGTGGCCCATTCCAGTCCATTTCAGTTCACTGACGCCCAGAATGTCTATCTTTAATCTTGACATCTCACCAATAACCACATCCAATTTGCCCTGGCTCATAGATCTTACATTCCAGGTTCCAATGGTGTGTTGATCCTTAGAACATCGGATTTGCCGTTCACCACCAGCACCGTCAGCCGCTAGCTGTCCTTTCGGCTTTGAGCTAGCTGCGTCATCACGTCTGGGGCTAGTTGAACTCATCCTCCGTTCCTCCCCAGTAGCATTTTGACCATCTTCCGACCTGGGGGTCTCCTCTTCCAATGGTATACTGACATATCTCTGGTTGTACTGATCCATTTAGTTTTCACGGCAAGAATACTGGGGTGGGTTGCCATTACCTTTCCCAGGGATCACATTTAGTCTGACCTCTCTGTCATGACCTTCCCGTCTTGGTTGGCCCTTCACGGTTTAGCTCATGGCATCACTGAGGTGCTCAAGCTTCAGCACCACAACAAGGTAACGATCCTTTGCTAAAGATCTATACACTACTGAGATTTGAATCTGCTCATCTTTCTGAGATCAGCTAAGATCAGCTGAGTGCATCATTTAGCTGGGTGATTATATTTGTGCCTTCAAGTCAGTGGTGGCTCCTGGCGACTGCCTGGATTGGTACCTGTGGTATTACTGGAAAGATTTTTGAAAGTGTTTTTTCTATTGCCTTCTTCCTAGGACTGAAAGAGAGTGACCGGCCCTAAGTCACCTAGCTGGTCTCATGCCTAAGGTGGGACTACAACTCATGGTCTTCCAATTTCTAGCCTGGTGCCTTAATCACTACACCAAACTGGCTTTCTAGCTGATTAGTATATATAAAAGAAAAACCATAAAAGGCAACGACATTAAACCAGGATTTAAGGTAGTAAAAACCTTAATTATTATTCTAAAGGCCTAGGAGTCCCCAAGTGAATCCCACCATACTCAGACACCGACTAACAGAACTGGAGCCATGATCAAGAAGGCACTTTGCCTAAGGAAGTATCTGCTTCTCCAGTGGTGCTTGTACATTGGGAAATTCCTAGAAGGAGCAGGATGACTTTTTTTCAATTTTTTTTTTCAATTGCACATTTTATTTCAACTGGTCATACCTCATGGAATAAGGATAGCCTTATATGCAGAAATGACAACATGCAGTGAAAATCAATAAGCTTAGAGAATCATTTCTTCCTGAATTATTCTGGCCAGTTTTATCGGTAGCAAAATTAATTCTCAAAGGTCTAGGAATGCGTAATAACCAACATTTTCTCAATATTACATTTGTTGTTACTTAGGTATTGCTTTCCACAGAAAAAAGATATTGATTTAATTCAATATGTCTTGATTGTTTTAATTCCTGGATGAATATTAAAATTATGAATTCTTAGAACAAAGAATTCTTAGAACATATATACGAGCATTCCTCTGAGTTATCTTACCATCAGACTGAAAACTGAATGTGATTCATACGTGAGAAACACAATTCTAAGCATTTTAGCAACATTCTCCCTACAGAGATTAGGATGTCCCTGACCCTGTTGGCCTTTCATAAGGCCATGAAGACCTGGTTATGTGCCTGGGTCTGGGGCCCTGAATGTGTGAATGGTCCCATTTCTTGGTTATATAAACATCTATGCACTGCTTACTTGGTGGCCATGTATATTTATTCTGTAATTTAATTGTTTTAATTGAAATTGTTTTAATTGTTTTATAGTTTTTATTGTTGTAAGCCGCTCTGAGTCACTTCCTGAGAAGGGTGGCTAGAGAAATCGAATAAATAAATAAATAAAATAAAAAATGCAGGTGGAAGAAAGGGCAGAACTAGAAAAAGGCTACGTTGAAATACATAATTTGACTACACTTGGCAATTAATCTCCAGTTATGAGACAATATCTATTTTCAGCTATGCGTTATTTTAAAAGGAATCACATGTCAGGCAAATTTATATCTGGGGATGAACAAAGTAAACAAAACTCTTCCTTAAAGACCATGCTGAGTGATGGCTATGAAAGCTCTAATTTAATAATTAGGTTGAAGAAGGCGGATATAAAACAATGATTACACAGGTATTTTTATACCTACCTGCTATTTCAAGATAATGCATTCTGTAAGTGCAAGTGGTTTTACACTGATCAAGTGTGCTGTGAGATGAGTTGAAGTGTTGGCAGGGTGCACAATTGCTGTTAAGACAAAATTAAATAGAGTCTTTAACTTTTTCTCTCTGGAATTCAGAGCAATAAAAAAAAATCAACCATGGACTTGATATGTTCTGCATGTTGATTCATACTCTCATTAGCAATTAGAATGAGAAATATACCATATTCCCTTGTTTCAGGCTGTTTAATCAAGGAGATGGATGGGTATCAAATGTACCATAAAAGGTGAAGCATCATCATGATTTCAGCTAATGAATACAAAAAAGCTTCACAAGAAATATTATAATTTATCTTGCATTTCTTGGAAGTCCTGCTCTTTATGCCACGGCTTCCTGCTTGGCAATGACCCTCAGGTGGTCCTTCTCAGCGGTGCTATCTATGCTGAAGGATCAGGCCACAATGCTGATATATTTCAAAGATAACTTTTTAAAAGGATCATCTTTTTATCTCTGCCCTCCTTAACACCTAATTGTTTCATTTAAATGGGCTGTTTGAAGGAATGTTCAAAATATTGAAATAGCTGCTACAGGAATTTCAAGGTCAGAATGTTTACTGATTTTATTACATTTATACGGCTGCCCAATTCTATAAGGATTCTGGGCTACTTCCTGCAGAGATAGAATTTTGAGTATTCAAGTCTTTGAAAACAAGTTTGAAATAAGTTGGTCTGACCTCAGACCAATCCTTTTAAAGTGTTCTGACTGCAAAACAAAATATTTATTTTCTAAAGTTTTGTTCTGAGGGTATCAAAAAAACCACTCAAAAGCTATTTAAAGTTTTGTGATAATATGGCTTGATTTTTCCAACGGAACATCTCAAGTGAGACAGTTTTGTTCTGTGCTGAAAACATTCCTTATTTTACCCACCCTGTTTTTTCTTAAATCTATTTATTACCTTGTTTTAATTCTATTTTTGTTTTATTCTGGAATATGTTTATGGTTATTGTAAGTACCACTGAATTTTTTTTTTATAAAAAGCGGTATAGAAATAGTTTTAATAGCGCATAAATAGAAATGTAAATAAAGAGTAAAATGACCTCTAAAGCCTATTTGCCATTCCAAGAATTCTTCCAATTAGAATCCTTCTAATCTAATGTTAAGATTAAAATTGTTTTGTTACAAAAAAAATAATTTTTTTTTTAAAGTTGCTGCCCAATTTCGGTGGCATGATTGCTGAAAACTGGCAACAGGTTTCCTAACATTATGAAATGAATAAATGAAACAGACACTATAATATAAACACTTAAACTGGAAAATTAAAATTTAGTGACCAACCCATCAAAGTTTTACCCTCAGGAAAAAGAAAAACGAATTTCACTGATCTTTCTTACTGAATTTTTTTTACTGTTGTGGTACTGGAAAAGTTGTAGCCTGACAGCATACTTGAAACTGGCCAAGGCAGATACAGGAGAAGAGAGAACATGTACTGAATCACTGCCACTAGAGGTATTATTTGCTAATCACCACCAACCTAACTGGCATGTGATATCAGCTTGCAACTTCTTTGGAGTTGTGGCCTAGCACATTTTAAAAGGAGCATCTCATCAAACCAGGAAGTTTCAGAATTCTCAAATTATGATCAGAGAACACAAAATGGTACCTGAAGTTAAAACATGACAGCAGCTTAAACCAATGGAGAGATAAAGTGTGTCTATCTCTGTGTATATGTATCTGCCCTTCCCAACAGACCACATAGGGTGGGCGCACTTCAAGTCCTTCCTCTTAAAGGTTGTCACCTGGGACTTTGGAGGTGTAATTTCTTTGCAGCTGCCCCAGCCCTCTGAAATAGCCTTCCTCCTGAGATTTGAGGGACCCTTGCCCTTTTAGACTTCCAGAAGGCCATGAAGACCTGGCTGTTCCCCCAAGCACTGGGCTAGGGTGGGAGTTGAGTCAGGAGATTAATAGTTTGGTTGGTCTGGTGCCTTGTGGGAAGGGTGAGAGTTTTTATTCTTGTTTTTATTGGTTGTTGCGAGCCACCTAGGATCACTATGTGAGATAGGCAGCTGTATACGTTTTTTAAAATAAATAGATGTGGGAACGGTAACTCATTAAACAAGGAATAATAGGCAATTCTAATTTTCTAGCAATCACTTCAAGCCAAATCATCATCGTCATCACCACCACCACCACAATTTATCCACTCTCCCGAAATAGCTAAAAACTATTTCACAGAACAATTCTTGGCATGTTTTCTCTCCCCGAAACACCAGGAAAAAATAAAAAGCAGAATCAAACTACCTTGTGAAGCAAAAAGTTTATGGGGTATTTATGGGTTTAGGATATTTCCAATGGAAAATGATAAATATCTCCAACGCAGCAGACCTACCGCACGTCACTGCAAATTTTTTTACAGGTAGGGCAGAATTCACACAAACGACCTAAACTGCTGGGGTCAGCACACTTGCATTTCCCGCACAGACAAGTTCCTCTTCCGCTGCAGATTTGGCCATTTGAGTCCATGCAGTGTTTTTGCAAGGATAAAGAGCACTGACAGTGGTCACCTTCCCAGCCCACAAAGCACTTGCATCTGCCAGCTTCACATTCTCCATTGCCTACAAATACAGAGGGAAAAAAAGGTACAGATTTGACTGCATCACTTGCTAGAGGTCCCATTAGGTTCTTCCACATGAATCTAAAAAAACTACACTTTTGGGCAGAATCGTTAGAACAAATGTTATCCTATTTCATTATGAAACCGTAAGGAGTATTTTCAAGAAGAAAATGCTTAAAATATGAAAAATGCCCTTGATTCAGCTGAGATTTTATACTTGGGACATGCAGCTAGTGTGAATTGTAAGTAGCACTTTAACATTACTTAAGGTTCTTAGATCCATTTGTTGGCTTCCAACTTCTTTCTTCAGCACAACAATATAGCCATCATCTTTAAAACTGTACTGTCACCTTAGGCCTTATTGTTCATTATGTGCCACTCATCTGAATCTTGTTCACCTTAATCAATGTTTGCCAATTAAACATATCCAGGCTCTTTCAAATGACTCCATCTTTTCTTCTTTGCTGCAATGTACTGTACATCCTTTAAAATATTTAAAGTTCCTCTCTTTTCTTGCACATAAGCCCTGACAATGTTTTTAGATGTGGTCCAGAACCACCTCCAGAGCTGGGAGAATGACTTCCAAGAAAAGTCAAACCAATTCTGGAATGGCTGGATCGGTGTGTTTTGGAGAAAAAAAATAGAACATTGTTACCACACCACAACTATTTTTGCTTATACAATTCTGTATTTCAGTAGTGCTATAATTGTATTATCAAGCACACAGACACACGTGTGTGTGAGAGAGGGAGAAAGAGAGAGAGAGACTGTGTTTCTCAGCTTGGATCTTAACATTAAGACAGATTATAAATCATATTAGAAGGACTAAAATATGAATGAATGAATAAAATAAAACAGAATTTCAGCCTTACCAGCGCATAGATTTCCAAGGTAGTATGGGCACGAAAAGTCATCTTTTTCACAGTATTTACCATACACTGTGCCATATTTGTTTTTATGGCAAATGCATTTCCCATGTACACATTCTCCCTGACCACTGCAAAGAAGATGGTCCTGTTGCATTTTGCACTGCTCTGAAGATAATTTTTCCGTGGAACCACACACGCTGTCCTTGCAGGTGGATACTTCAACATCACGAGGTGTTTCACTGATGCAGACTTTTTTGTGTTTTGCACTATCCTGACATTGACATACACATCTTCTGTGGATGTTAATTCTGGAGGATTCATTGAAACCAAGGGGTTTTAGCATCACATAGTTTTTTCTGTCAGTTGTGCCACATTCTTTCATGGCAATAGAAATATTAAAAAACACCTGTGATTAAAAATATAAAGTATTCAAATTACTACATAATGCAAACTGTTTTAATGAAAATTTAAGGGAGATGCACATGAGGATTTTGTGCTAGTTTGGAACTTGCCATGGATTTCTGTACTAGACAGCTGAGCTATCATGGAGCCATGAATTTTGGATGAATGATATTGTACTTCTGTTTCTCTACTGGGGGGCTCTTGGTTTGATTCTGTTTTGATTCTGAATCTTCAGTGTTCTGTAAGGGAAATGCTAGCTTGATGTATTTGCAGTTCTCACTTATAAATAAATGACTTCAAGTTGGTAAGACTTTAGATAGAATATATGAGCGTTTACAACAACTTGACAAGAGCATAAAGGAATTCTAGAAAGCACATGTTAACTTGATTTGAGCTCATTCGAAAGTCTAAGAATAAACCTTTTGGTTTAAGATTAATTTAAAATAAAGCTCCAAAGAAATTAATCCATGGAAGAAACATGGAGAACCTAAGAACTTCAATCCTCTGAAATACAGTTTTAAATCCCCAGAAAGCCTTCTTCTATTGAAAAGTAATCATAATATCATGAGCAAAATATTTCATCTCCCTTATTAAAAAGAAGGAATGCTCATACTTCAGTTGTGGATTTCACATTCTTGCATCCCTCTGAACCCATTTTTCTACTTCCATCAGGACAGATTGCAGTAACTTTGACATGTACATCTTCAAGGGTGTTATCCACCTGAATTTTCACTTCAGACAGCAGCTTCTGAAACAAAACAAGAGCAAAATAAAAAGAATTCTATCACTTTGTGCAGGAACACATACTACCTATTAGCAGCTACTAATGAATCAGTGGATTCAAGTAGAGTGAAATAACCTGTCAGTCTAGGAGTAAAGGAGAAAATTGTTTTCTCTACAGAAACTTGTTTTCACATCGGTGTGATTCACTGCTAAGGATGAGCATTCATTCTGATGCCACAGGGCAGTTTCTCATATTACTTTAATTGGACAATATGTATAAAAAAGTGTTCAGGTACTAAAGAGCCACTTATATGAACTGTCTGCTATTCATTTAAGACTAATAGAGTTTCTCAGTCCACTGATGTCCAACTGTTTCCACCAATACCACCTAATACACGCAGAAACAAGAACACCTGCAGGAGTGTGAGTGCCACGTGAAAAGCAAGATGGCAGCTGCAATGTGAAACGGGAGTGGGGCATTGAAAAGGTAGTCCTCTTTTCCAATCACCCTCCATGGGAACATTAAGTAAAATATACAATCTTAAACAGTATGGATTGTTACAAATTACTATTCTAAATATGCTGGATTGGGTCATAAAGCATGAAGTACATTCTTAAATTTTTCTAAAATAATACATTAGGATAGCCTAAATTTTTCAGCTAGCTCACAATCCTATAATTGCATACGTCATGTATATATCGTGTATGTATTTTGGATTTAAGTAGCTCTTTCCTTTGAAGGAGAAGAAGAAATAAAAACAGAACTGCGATTCTGGTAGGCATAAATGTTAACAACAGAAATTCATGGCAGTGTGTAAGCAAAATGTATTTGTGTACCATATAATAATAAAAGTTAACATGGACAAATACATTTATTGTGCAATAGTTAGGTAGCTGTGAAGAACAAAATACTGAATTATATGACTCACAGCAACATCACAGATATGCTAAGAATTATCTATGATAAAAATGCCATATAAATTAAAAAAACACTACTAGCAATGTCAGTAACACAACCTAACTGAAAATTATCAAGGGGAAACAGAAAGACAACTGTGTAAAAAGAATTCTGTGAAAGCGTCAGCTTTTTAAGAAAGCTTTTTCTTCAATAGTGTTGAGGTAGGCAATCTGCCCTCCAGATATTTTGGAATGTAACTCCCACAACCCTGTCATAGGCCAAGATATCTGAGGTTACAGGGAGGTGAGCTGAATTCCAAAACATCTGTAAGGTTTTAGTTCATTTCTGAAAACAATCCAATGGCTGTCTCACAGTATAAAAAAGATCCTCCTTGATGTGAAAGCAGCAGAACCCTCGACATCTTTTATTCAGTTATTGTACATATATAAGTTCCAGTTATTATCACTAAAAGTAGTCAGTTAAAGCACAAGCTGCAAGCACATTAATTTATAAAGGGAATTGTGTTTTTATATTTTATAGAGATACACGTATGCCCGGAACATCTCCCCATATCATGGATGAATCTAGAATCCATACAATATTCACTTTAATAAAGGTTTTGAAAAATAAATAAAGAATATACTAACACCATATTATAATGATACATTAGTGTCACAGGCACATACCTTGTAAGCTTCTACTACCAGATCCCCAAGATTTCCTGCCTCTGACTCTATCTGTTTTGCAACAGTTCCCGGTAGCAGAGGCAAAAGGTCCTGTGAAAATATTAGGTTGTGGTTATAACGCCAGTGTATTTCTTGTCTCCAAATAACACAATAGTTTTATCTTTAAAAATACCTTATACCAGTGATATTGGCTTCCTCGGACTGCAAATATTACATTAATATTGTTGTCTATGAGCTTTTCAGAAAGTTGGCCAAGTGACGGGTGCTCCTGTAAATCACAAAGAGGATACCCAATGTGGCTTTTATAGATTATTATGGTAATTACCAATCCTAACATTTTACTTAAAGAAACTTATATATAGTTTTTATTCTTTAATACAAATCTTATTTTAAAAAATAACAAACTGCATATGTAAGTTTAATTTAAACCCAGGGCCAGTGCTTCATACAATTTACTGGCCATCTATGAACACTTACTGAAATTCAACCGTAGCTACAACGTGCCAAGATGGACAGCCTAAAGAGTTTCCTAGGAAGCTGGTTTTGTGTAAGTCATCCATTCAATATAAAACCTCAATCGCAATGCAACTTAATCTAATCTCTCACAAGGGAACTTTTTTGCTGCTGCTTATTAGCACAGTTGAGTTACAAAAATGTTATTTATCACCCCAAGTGTAAGGGCCAAAGAAGGCAAGGCAGAAACCAGAGAACTGCTAGGCAAACATTTACCAGCTGCTTCTCATGACTGTCAAGAGTCTGGCTAAGCAGCCATGAACTTGAAAAGGCAGGAGAAAAAAACCTTGTGTTTAAACTCTGGGGGATGGACTACATAAAACGTTTTGCTTCTTTGCACTGCAGTGGGCAAATCAGCTGTGCATACATGGCTTCGTTCTTCTCTGCAATAAAGAGCCCAATTTAGCTGAATCATACATAAGAGACTTCTGCTGGGTAAACCAAATTCTGAGTAGGAGGTTAAGCGTATGGAAAGGCAAGATTTACTGCCAAACCCTGGTGTGCCGCCTGTCACCAAGCTATCTGTGATTCCAAAATTGGTGACCATATAGTTGCATTAAAAAAAAAAAGTAGACCTGGTCAATTTGTATGTTTCAATAAATCCCTACATGAACAAATGCTGGCACATCCTTTAGACAACACAAAGTTAACATGACCTTTTTCTACAAATAAGGAAACAGTCAATGTAATTAGTGCAAAATTTTGAACATCCTTTCAGTCAGTTCTTTGGCACAAATAACAGATTCTACATGTTCCCTGCAGCCAGCAAAGTCAGGTCTTGCTTTTGGATTTTTTTTACCACAATTCCTTGCAGAATTCTTCTGTCTCAGAAATATTCTTAGGCCTCCTTGAAGACTCTGCATTTTCATATCTCCCTACAAATTTTCAGTAATATTCAAATCTGGGAAATGTAAAGGCCATTCTAGAACCTTTTTCTTTGTGACAGTGAATTATCTTCATTTTCAAATGGTGATTATTCATTAGAGAAACCCATGGTTGTGAAAAGTAGAGAGAGGAACATTCACATCCTGAAGGATTACAAGAGTCATAATTTTTGTTCACTTGTGGAATTGTCTTCGACTGGCAAATTCTAAGCCTAAGGAGTCAATAACTCCTTAATTTCATGTGCAACATGTGCATTCTTTGGAGGGTACTTCTTATCAAAATCCACAGGCAATCTGAGAAAAAGGCAGTCTTTTTCAAGTTGAGCTTGAGGTCTTGAGTCCTACATTTGCTTGATAGTAATATAGTAGTAGCTTGCCATTGCCTTCTACCAGCATCTTTTTCCAACTTCATATAGAATGGAGAAAATGAACACAGTCACAGACTACATTTATGCTGTCTATCCAGTAGATAGATCTATATAGTAGGTTTTCAATTTCCAATTTTTTTAGGACATTTAAGTTTTGAAGCAGTTGGAAGCAAGCACTGAAATACTTTTAAATTAAATTAAATTAAATTAAATTAAATTAAATTAAATTAAATTAAATTAAATTAAATTAAATTAAATTAAATTAAATTAAATTAAATTAAATTAAATTAAATTAAATTAAATTAAATTCTGACCACTATTTTTCTGAATGAACTGAGACTTTTAAGATAGCTACATACATATTATACTGGAGTAACATAAGTAGTAGGGATGGGGTCACAAGAAAATTCTTCACTGTGGGTGGAAAAATTCTCCCATTCTGGGTATGTCTATAGCTGATAAAGGTTCTTGAGTAGTTGAGAGGGACTTCGAAGGCAAAGCAAGGACTACAATGCAGAACCTAATGAGAGATCAGCTAATCAATCAATCAAACCAACCAACCAACAAAAAAAAAATCCAGCAGTGACATTTTGACTTCAAAGATAAAAAATCCTCAAAACAATGCAAGCCTGAAAGAGGAAATCAAGGGGGTTAACATTTTCCAGAACAATTGGGTATGACATATGCTTCAAGTCAGGAAAGGAACTACTTGGTAAGACTGCACAAGTCTTTAAGAGATGTACTTTGCATTATACAGGAAGACACATGAATCATCTCTGTTTGAATCATTAAAGCAACTGTGTCTTTTTCTAAGCTTATACAGCCACTTCAGAAGTTCCTCCTAGATCTCCCTATATGCGTGTCCAAACATAACCACTTCACTTCTTATTGTAAAAGGATGTATTTGGAAAAAAAAGAGAATGTTTTCTTCAGTTCCTCATATTTCAACAGCTATATAAAACTGGTTTTCAATTTTTAATGGCCCTAGTACCAAAGAGAAAGGCTCTGCTCTATATTTTTCCTGTAACATTTAATCTTTTTCATCAATTATTAGATCACCCTTTCTCAACCTTTTGATCCTGGAGGAACCCTGAAATATTTTTCAGGCCTCGGGGAACCCCTGGACATTCAGGCTCAAATATAGGCCAGAAGTTACAAAATTATTATATTGTTTCATGTATAGGCCTGTATAGATGCATTAACAGTTTTCTTAAAATAAAGAATGAAACTTACCTCTTTAATGTGAAGTTGCCTGAATTTGAATAATTTTTTTAAATAAATCATGATCTCCTAGGGAACCCCTAGTGACCTCTTGCAGAACCCTAGGGTTCCATGGAACCCTGGTTGAGAAACCCTGGATTAGATGAATTAGCATTTGAACACACATACTCCCACTGGCAGGAACATTCATGCCAATTTCTTTAGGAACATTTAATGCTTTAGGAACAAAGCCCAAAGGTAACACTGCATTATGACATATACCTTACCATACTGGTTGCTTTGACGTACACGTTCTCTTTCAAATGGCAGTTTCCATCATTTGGAATTACTATCCCTGCCAATTTACTGTCAAGAGCCAAATGAGAAGTCTGATCAGTCATCATGAGAAGTAGACGCTTTGCTTCTTTGCGCCAACCAATACGGCTCTGCAGCAAATAAAAGAATGCTAAGCTATATAATAGAAAATACAAGTACTAAGAGATACTGTATTGCATCTGTACATTCAAGTTATGATGGGCTTATCTGGAATTTTGATGGCACCATGGCCATGGAGAAGGAATATGTCCAATTCATAAAATGGCTGACAAAATGACATGGCCAGTCATTAAACAAAAATGCAGAACATCATGGAACCTAGAAGGTATCACATGGTTGGCCAGAAGCACCATGGTGGGGACCCAGTTCAATCTGAAAAGGGTTTAAGCCAAGCATCTGAAACACTACTGATTGTATCAAGTCCTTCATTTGAAAGGACAACTTCTTTGTACCCAAAGTCCTACTGTAAATATATCCACAAAAGCATTTTGATGGGTACAGAAGGCAAAAAGTCATTATGAATACAACTAAACAACGCAAAGCTGCAGTACAAAAGAGCCTAGCTTTGTAAAGAGCTACCATTTGCACACAACATTACAGCATTTTGAGATTACATTGTCTCCAAAAGAGAACAATAAAATGTAAATGCTTAGTTAAATTATTTGTTATCACTTACCTGACACACCACTGCCTGAAGCATAGCATCAAAGCCTCCTTCGGGTGTATCAATATTTCCAGAGATTTTCTGTTTATTAATTACATTCCTGAATTCTGGTATTTTGTCAGTCAGTGATAAAACATGAATGAAACCATGAGGTGGCATACAATCTAGTTCATAATCACTGTTTGGAATCAAAGAAAAGTAACTTGTAACTCTCACACAAAATTAAACCAGTTGTATTTGATAATGTAGCACAGCAAATACAGATTTATAGTGTTAACACTGATAATTTCTAGGCTTAATATGATGAGATAGGAATTATCTTTGTCCTCCCATAGGCAATCCTATTTATTAATCCCTTTATATAAGATGGCAACTTAACTAAGAAGTCTAAGAAGTGTAAGTGTTGAATAATTATATTTGGTGGCAAAGTCTAAAAAATATCAAAGAAGTTGACAATTAAAAAATATTTTTACTTTCACCAAAAGTGTAAAATAATTGCCACAGAAAATTTTGACTTTTATGCAGGAGGAAGCTGGCCTCTCAAATCCACCTGTAATTTTCTGCTTCAGAAGTGAATTAAATAAATGAGAAATATGCTATCTATACAGAGAAAAAAAATGCAAATCTTTCATTTTTCCTTTAAAAAATGACTAATAAAAATTATTTTTAAAAAATATAGCCACGCTCCCTAGCATAAGTAAAAATTAACATCATTTCCATTTCCCTGCAAGTAACCTACTACCAAACATTTACCAGCAAAGTAATCTGAAATACTATTAAACTATGGTGCAAATTAAGTTTGTTTCCAAAATCAGAATTATAGTTAAATGATCTTACACCAACTCGAACAGTATGATAAACAGGTGCATCCAAAGAGTATGGGATAAAAAGTCAACAAGGCAGCCAATAGTGCCATTGAAACTTCTGTTTTTTTATGCACATCACTCATGCAATGTACATAAACAACAGGCAGAGCTGCCATCTTGACTATTTTGACCAAACCCTACAGACAGACCTGGAAATCTCAAACTTACAATTTTGGGCTCTAACAAAATACATTGCCAGCCTTATCCATAGTACTGGAGTAGTGAGCTATCAAAGGCTTCATATTATAGTTATGACAATACGTATTACCTAAGTCTTGTAGCAGATAAAGCAAATGTAAATGCATGTTCACTCATTTGTTAATCTGCTCTTCCAAAAGAGAGTTAGATATTGAATGGATAGAAGTGTTCACCATGAATGTTTACCCATATTCTTTGTTATATATATATCTATTTTAACATTACTTACCTGCACTGATTATGGATTCTTTTGGGGTGAATACTAATATAAGGTGACACTGTTTTATCTACATAGGATCCAAATCCAAGTCGTAAATCAATGGAAATATTTTCCATCTTTTGAGATAATTCAAATCCAACAGAGTTTAATCGTTCTATATGTCTGTGCATAGATGCAGACACATCAACCAAATAATAGAGATCCACAGGATACTTTTCCAGTGGGCGGATTTTCAGCATAAAACTTGTTTCAGATCCTAATATGCAAAAAGCAGAATTGCAATCAATACTTCTGAAAATTCAAATTATTTAAAAACCAAATCCTGTGAAGAAGATTCTGGGCAAAACAAATCATCTGGGGAACCTCATTAGTATATCTCATTCTATATGATATACATCAATCAACTCTGAAAAAGCAAATAGATCAAGATCTGAAAAAGTGTGGAATGTCAATATCAGTTCTACTTGCTTTAGGCCTAGAAAAAACCATGGTAGAACATAAGCAGAGGGTATGGGACTTAGACCTTCAGGTAGACAGCCAAACTTTCCCATCTCTCTTAGAGGCAAATTGCTCTCCCCCCTTGGACACTACCCAACTATTTCTACAAGATTCTGTATGCCCCATATAGAAAGGTCTTCTCCCTAGCCCGTATAGATGCTCTCCCTACTAGGGTGACAGCTGGTCGATATGCAAAACTTCCATATGAAGATTATGTATTTGCTCAAACATAGAAGTTGAGTCTGTTTTTAAAGTGCCCACTATACTCTCATTGGTGATTGGAACTAATACATAAATGATTCATTAACTTTATAGGATTTCTTCCTGTTAGATATGTATGTATTGTTACATATGTATGTATTAATGGTATGCTGTATTTTAAAGTTTGTGACTTGGTTTTGGACCATAAATAAGCAGCAGTGAGGCATAAAACAATAATAAAAAAATATTTATATACAAATATAAACTGCATGTTAATACAAAGCTAGAAGTCCCACACTTTCCATTGAGTAGTGGGAGAAGATAGTATCCTGTTTTTCCTCTTGCTTGGGCGGCAAGATAATTAATCTCAGTAGCTCCCCCAATGATGGCACCATCCCATGGTTCAACTCTACTGACACCAAATTCTCACATGCAGAAACACTGATGTTCTAAGCAAAGCAGATAGCAGTGACAAAGAATTATTCTGGTTCCTTACATGATAGTTTCTGATTTTTTTCTCAGAAACTGGAGTCAAGTGCTCCTCCTTCTGGTAGTGCAAGTAAACAGTACATGTAGGTGAAAATAGCACAGTGAAGCTGAAATGACTACCCTCTGGCTATTTCTTGAAAAAAAAAGTAGGATTTCACCACCGCTCTAAATGGAGAGAATGCCCCAATTCTGTTCCCTTTATTCAATTATTTGCCAATGGAATATCAGCCCAACGATATCATTCTTCTAAAATGCTAAGAGAAAGATCTCCCCCGCTGCCCAAATAATTTACTTCAGTGCTCAGTTCTTCTCTCAACACAAGTGGTTAAGCTTATCTACATTAGATTGTATTTAGAAAGACAAAATTCAGGGTTTGATTAGGACCATGGTCCAAATAAAAATATTTGCATGCTTTTTTCTAGAAATAAAGCAGGAAAAAGAAAAAAGAAACAGCTTGACTAATACTAATAAACAAGGACTACAAATACATAAACACAGAGAATAGCTCATAGAATGAAATCAAAGCACAAAAGAAAGCAAATTTGGGTTCAAATGTTATGCCAAGACATTAGATATTTCATGACAGATTTTATCTTGCATATTAAAAATAAACAAGACATTTATAGGATGAAGCAAATTCTATGTTAAAACTTACAGAATTTTTAGAGTATATAAATTAATCTAGCATTATGTGAAGAAATAGTATTTATGTTTCACATTTTGAAGGATTTGTATATAAATTATAGCTAATAGTTCAGGGCTGACAGTTTGTAAATGAATCTATTTGTTTCTTTTAAAAACTGGGATAGCCCTGATCAGGAAGCTGAACTACCCTTTTAGGTTCCAAACAGTGGTGTACACAAAACAACAAAAGCAGCATCATGGTGTGAGCTCCGCCCCTTTTAGGCATGCATGTAATGTATCCATGTACTTAGAAAAGGGGTGGATCTTGTGCCACAACACTGTGACGCTGATGTTACTGTGACCCACCTTTCCCCCCTACCAAAATGCTGCTGGTTCTATGCCAATTTAGATTCACTGTTATTTTTTTTAACTGTCTGGCTCATTGCATGCAGTATTCTTACTGTTGAAAAAAAGGTATTATTTCAATGGCAGTTCTCCACCTGGATAGCCCATATTTGTTCTCAAGAAGTTCCTGTCTCTTACACCATTTCCCAGCATAGGTCACAAAGAAAAGACACTAAACTATAGTCTAGCATTATAAATATAATTCTCAATAAGACCCAGTTTATGCCTGTATGCCCTCCTCCCTGCTGTGGTCATGTGTGTTCAGAAAAAGTAACTACTATCTTAGGTTGTCAGCATTAGGTGTGCATGTCATCTTGAGTTGACCAAAAAGAAGGTGGGAACAAATATTATATCTGTCTATCTGCTGGTGTTACTTGTGTTATCTGGACTTTGACCAAACTATATCCAGTTCAAATAATTTTTTTTTAAATTTCCCCCCCCAAAATACATCATTAAG